>NC_083594.1:33305538-33615538 GCF_027579695.1 Neoarius graeffei
TGCGATTTTTGGACGCAAGTTTCCCCTCTCAGGTAGCTGCGTGTGCGTGCTATCTGCGACCAGTGGGTGATTTGGGGAGGGGGATGCAAGTCACGTGGAAATCATATGACTACTTCGCAGGTGGGGATTGGCTTAGCCTTTGGAGGTGATCACTTTGTTAATCGCAAAGGCACGCACATGTGGCGATATCTCTGCAACAAGTCAGCGACTGGCGTTTTTTTGTCGCAGAATATCAAGCATGTTTGATACCTGCAATCTGTCGCAAGCCAAAAAAAACCCCCCCACACGTCACAAATATCCACACATGAAACAATTTTTCGCTTGCATCAAAAAGTTGCATGACCAAGCAACGGAAAATCACCTGTGTGCGCCAGGCTTTGTCCATTGAATTGATGCATGTTTTCTGCATTTGAGAGTGCTGTCTTAACCCTCCTGTTACGTTCGCGTTTTAGGAACAGCAATGACGTTCCTGGGTCAATTTGACCCGGGGCATGTTTAATTATCCAAAAGTGTCAGAAACCAAAAAAATCCCAATAAACATTGTTTACATCTCATTAACTCCATTACTAATCATTTCAGTCAATATTTAGTGCAATGGTGTTCTTTACCTCTCACAGATCATGGTTCAATGAGGATAATTCACTCGTTTTTCATTAAAAAAATGCATGTTAAAACTTTTTTTTAACATGCCTTGGAAAGATCTACATATAAAATACAATAGTTTTACATGACATTGATTTTTATTTTTATTCTACATTGAGAGGTAGAAATGTGCGACCTCCTGGACTGAAGTGTTGCCAAACATTCACACAACAGATACCCAGCAGGCAGGGAGAAGGCTAACAAGTGTTTAGTCCAAAACATGTGAAGTTAGCCAGCTGTATCTTTTCAAATCGCTACTCACGCTGCATCACAGAGCAGAGCAGCACTACAGGCTCAGAAAAGTGCTAACTGCCCTCTACTGCGTATGTGAGCTCATAAATAGCCAAGACTGGTTCGTCACTATGACCAACAGTGGAGAAAGAGTAACACATCCCTCTCCCCAAAAAAGCATAGCAAATTCTGCTCTCTTGGATGCCCAACCACAGATGGCGCATTCAGACCTCACTATAACCCCCTGACAGGGTGAACACTTTCCTGCTGCACCACACAGGAGCCAAACACAGTTCTAATGCAAGAACACTTGTCTCAATTATGATCAGTCAGTGTGCTGCTCGCTCAGGCCTACAGAACGAGATTACAAGCTGTCAGTGGCGCCCTATGTGGCCTAGCTGGCACAAAGACAAGGCCTCGTTGTGGCATTGTGTTTACAGTAGTGCTTGAAAGTTTGTGAACCCTTTAGAATTTTCTATATTTCTGCATAAATATGACCTAAAACATCAGATTTTCACACAAGTCCTAAAAGTAGATAAAGAGAACCCAGTTAAACAAACGAGATGAAAAATATTATACTTGGTCATTTATTTATTGAGGAAAATGATCCAATATTACATATCTGAGTGGCAAAAGTATGTGAACCTCTAGGATTAGCAGTTAATTTGAAGGTGAAATTAGAGTCAGGTGTTTTCAGTCAATGGGATGACAATCAGGTGTGAGTGGACACCCTGTTTTATTTAAAGAACAGGGATCTATCAAAGTCTGATCTTCACAACACGTTTGTGGAAGTGTATCATGGCACGAACAAAGGAGATTTCTGAGGACCTCAAAAAAAGCGTTGTTGATGCTCATCAGGCTGGAAAAAGTTACTCTAAAGAGTTTGGACTCCACCAATCCACAGTCAGACAGATTGTGTACAAATGGAGGAAATTCAAGACCATTGTTACCCTCCCCAGGAGTGGTCGATCAACAAAGATCACTCCAACAGCTACAACACAAAGGACCGCAGGGTAACTTCTAAGCAACTGAAGGCCTCTCTCACATTGGCTAATGTTAATGTTCATGAGTCCACCATCAGGAGAACATTGAACAACAATGGTGTGCATGGCAGGGTTGCAAGGAGAAAGCCACTGCTCTCCAAAAAGAACACTGCTGCTCTTCTGCAGTTTGCTAAAGATCACGTGGACAAGCCAGAAGGCTATTGAAAAAATGTTTTGTGGACAGATGAGACCAAAATAGAACTTTTTGGTTTAAATGAGAAGCGTCATGTTTGGAGAAAGGAAAACACTGCATTCCAGCATAAGAATCGCATCCCATCTGTGAAACATGGTGGTGGTAGTATCATGGTTTGGGCCTGTTTTGCTGCATCTGGGCCGGGACGACTTGCCATCATTGATGGAACAGTGAATTCTGAATTATACCAGCGAATTCTCAAGAAAAATATCAGGACATCTGTCCATGAACTGAATCTCAAGAGAATAGGGGGAGGGGTCATGCAGCAAGACAACAACCCTAAGCACACAATTTGTTCTACCAAAGAATGGTTAAAGAAGAATTAAGTTAAATGTTTTGGAATGGCCAAGTCAAAGTCCTGATCTTAATCCAATCAAAATGTTGTGGAAGGACCTGAAGCAAGCAGTTCATGTGAGGAAACCCACCAACATCCCAGAGCTGAAGCTGTTCTGTATGGAGGAATGGCCTAAAATTCTTCCAAGCCGGTGTGCAGGACTGATCAAGAGTTACCGGAAACGTTTAGTTGCAGTTATTGCTGCACAAGGGGGTCACACCAGATACTGAAAGCAAAGGTTCGCATACTTTTGCCACTCACAGATATGTAATATTGGACCATTTTCCTCAATAAATAAATGACCAAGTATAATATTTTTTCATCTCATTTGTTTAACTGGGTTCTCTTTATCTACTTTTAGTACTTGTGTGAAAATCCGATGATGTTTTAGGTCATATTTATGCAGAAATACAGAAAATTCTAAAGGGTTCACAAACTTTCAAGCACCACTGTAACTGCACTGAAAATTTAGGTGATGTGGGACATATCTGAGCAGACATAGGAGACCTACGCATTTAAAAACTCCTACTGAATTGCACCCAACAGGATGTCAGGGTGACTCATAGTAGCTCACGAATTTTTAATTCCTGACTCAATAATGATTTTTCCTCCCCGACTTTTAAACCACACACTGTAGCATTCATTATTTTGGATGTATATTAATGCCAGCATGTTGTCAGCATTCCAATGAAGAGCAAAGCTGGAAACATACTGCTGTTCAAGTATGAATAATGAGTCAGATTTGCATCAGAAGCGCCATGCCTCGAGTCAGTGCTATTGTAAATCATTTTATTTGCAAGCCTCACAATTCAGAAAGAAAACTCCTCCCACTGAAATGGTACCCTGGGTGTTTTGGCCATTTGGGCTTTCCAAAGGGCTAAATACTTTGCACTCTCTCTCTCTCTCTCTCTCTCTCACACACACACACACACACACGCGGTGCTTGCCTCCCTCTTGCTTTCCATCAATGCAGAGGCGGAAAGTTAATTAACTGCCTGTAGGAGTGGTGTGGTCCAGTGACAGACGCAGGGACAAGGGAGTCCTATTGCACAGTGTTACAGTGATGAAGTAGAGCTGCTTTCCCCACTCAGCCGCTCATCACCCAGCCGCCAAAACAAGCCGCCCACCCATACTCGTATATCAAACCAGCCCGATGCTTGCCAAGAGCTGGGCACTGAGCCAGACGTGATATGAAACTTACACTGAGTTATTAAAGAGATCTGGGAGGAAGAGATTGGGACTTTTCTGAATTAACTTTTCCAATTGAATCCAAATGAATGTGGGTGAGCTTTTTGGGATGAGTGCATTGAGGAAGGTTTCAATGCCACTAATACATTTAACACACATTAACAGCTGGTCTTATTGTAGAACAGTTTCAAATGGTACAGTGATCTGAAATACTTTGTCTTCTTTTAAGCAAGGCTGAAAACAATGACTGGATGTTGGGATGTACATTTGTGAGTTGCATACACAGCTCTCACTCTGTGTGCGTGATTGTGTTTGAACAGTTGTTTTTAGATCTATTTTAAAGAGGAATTGAAGGCAAATTTATCATCATCAAAATTCTCATCTCATTATCTCTAGCCGCTTTATCCTTCTACAGGGTCGCAGGCAAGCTGGAGCCTATCCCAGCTGACTACGGGCGAAAGGCGGGGTACACCCTGGACAAGTCGCCAGGTCATCACAGGGCTGACACATAGACACAGACAACCATTCACACTCTCATTCACACCTACGGTCAATTTAGAGTCACCAGTTAACCTAACCTGCATGTCTTTGGACTGTGGGGGAAACCGGAGCACCCGGAGGAAACCCACGCGGACACGGGAAGAACATGCAAACCCCACACAGAAAGGCCCTCGCCGGCCCCGGGGCTCGAACCCAGGACCTTCTTGCTGTGAGGCGACAGCGCTAACCACTACACCACCGTGCCGCCCCATCAAAATTCTATTTCTCATTTTATTAAATAAAGGAATGCATTTTTGATAGCTATTTTGTCACTGCTATAACAAGTTATGAGTGTTTGAAATATGCCATGTAGTACATCAGTCCATGTGTCAAAGCAACAGCTGTAAATGAGAGTCATTGAGACCTGCGCGAGACATCGTAGGACTGAAGTAAAACGTACAGCGGAAATCAAAGTGACCAACATCTGCCAACACTGTCAAAAGGCATGCGTGCCCTCTTTCGAATGCTGATGTAATCAAGCTGGAAGTTTTGTTTGTTTTGACAGCAATCAGGAAAGTTTGAAAAAAGTAGGCAGTAATAGTCATTGAAACTTATTTTTGTGCAATATTTCGTTTGGAAAACAGTTTTCAAAATGGCGGCGCTGACACTTCAAGTTTTGAAGTCTCACGAAGATCACACGGATAAGCGACGCCTGCTGTGGACCAAACAAACTAAATTCAACATGGCTGAAAACCGAAAAGGCTGATAAGTATAATACTTAATTGCAGTTAGTTGCCAATACGAGTCATGATATATGGTTACTAAAACTGAAAACGTAATAACACGTTAAGAAATAAAGCAAGTTTTAAAAATTACTTCAGTTCTCCTTTAAGAGACTGATAATTTAACTTTTTAATTGCACTGAACTATGCTGACAAGAAACACTTTTCTTTCTTTCTGTCTATACAAATACCCAGGGAAATGACAAAGTGAATCTTGCATGCATGCGTGTGTGCTCGCACACACTTTGGGAAGGCCAAAGAGTTATCTTGAAGACATTCACACAAGAATGTACCAAACACTTTATTAGGAACACTGTACTAATACTAGGCATATCAGGTGAAAATTCAAATTCAATCCAAGTTGCTTGAAACTGCTCTTGTTGAATTCAGAACTGAATGCTAAACAAATTTCTTACATAATTAAAATATCTTTATCCGTTCTTGAGATATTACAAATCAAAGATTGAAAAAAAGGCTTAATTTTTAGAAACTGAAATATTATGCAACAGGATAAGATGGTCCAAAATGGGTCTAATAGCCCCCAAGCACAACTATGTCATCACTTGTTTACTACAATGCATTGTGGGGGAATAGCCAGGGTTGGTAGTTGATGGATGTCAGATTAATTTTACCTGAGAGTGATGTGAGAGGAGCAATTTTGCCGTGCTCTAACCTGGCTAACCTGGGGGTGGGGTGGGGAGGGTGGGGGTTTACTGTGAGCCACATCCAATAAACAATTCCAATTCATTGAATTGAAATTGACACTCGCGTTTCTGACTTCCAGTTTGTTAAAATATAATTTCGACCACTAAGATCTCAATATTTTTCATCAAAACAACTAGTTATAAATAGTCATTTATTTACATGAATCAGTTTGATTTGAAAAAATAAGTAGGTAAAGCTATGAAAACTCATTTCAAAGTCTCCCGTGAAGCATAATATCAAAACTAGCTAATGGAAAATTTTGCTGAACACTTTCAGAAACACAGAGCTTGAGAACATCCCTATAAGAGTTATCTGACTGATATTCATGAGTAATCCAGTTGGAAACCAATCAGGAGAGAGAGAGATTGCCTGACTGCTTTCCCATGACTCAAAAAGCACCAGCAATTTCCTGACGTTCCATGAGCAGTTTTTTTTTTTTTTTGCTCTCTTGTACCAACTTCAACCTGCCGTTACTCACAAAGTACCAAACAGATCTTAATGAGATAAATTTCTTTGGAAAGCAGAAATATTTTTTTTAAATGATAGTATTCACAAAAGAAAATATTCAAGAGTTAAGAAATGACAGATTGGGAAACTTAGATGAACGTCATGCACAATTTTCACAGCACGGCTAGCGAGTGTCCGATTTGCCTACTAATACTAGGCAGGGCCTCACTTTGTGCTCAAAACCATGTCATTTCTTTATAGCATGGATTCCAAAAAATGTTGCAACCATTCTTTTGAGATTCTGGTTCATGTTGACAGGATTACATCATGCAGTTCCTGTAGATTTTTCAGGCGCACTTTCATGCTGCGAATCTCCCATTCCAACATCCCAAAGGTGTTCTGCTGGATTCAGATCTGGTGACCGGGAAGGCCACTGAAGAACAGTGAGCATGTCATGTTCATGAAACTGTTTTGAGATAGCTTTTGCTTTGTAACATGGTGCATTACAATTATCATGCTGGAAGTAGACATTAGAAAATGAGTAAATTGTGACCATGAAGGAAATGCATAGTCACCAACAATACTCAAATAAGCTGTGGCATTCAAGCGATGATTGGTAATAACGGGCCCCAAACGTGCCAAAAACAAACCATTCCTCATAAAAATTACACCACCCCCACCAGCCTGGACTGGTGACACAAGGCAGGTTGGGTCCGTGGATTCATGCTGTTGGCACCAAATTCTGACCCCACAATCTATGTGTTTCAGCAGGAAGCAAAATTATTCAGATTAGGCTACGTTTTCCCAGTCTTCAACTGTCCAGTTTTGGTGAACCTGTGCCCACTGCAGCCTCAGCTTTCTGTTCTTGGCTGACAGAAGTGGAACCTGACGTGGTCTTCTGCTGTTATTCCTCAAGGTTTGATGCATTGTGCCTTCTGAGATACAACCCCAAATCAGAAAAAAATGGGAAGGTATGTTGAAATTGAAATTAAAACAACAATTTATAAATAATCTTTGACCTGTATTACACTCGAACCAATCCAACAGCACATTGAGATTTTTCCTCATGAATTTTATTGTTTTTCAGAATAAACACTATTTAAAAATTTTGATTCTTGCAACACATTTCAAAAAAAGTTGGGATAGTAAAGCATTTACCACTTTATAATGTTGCCATTCCTTCTCACAACACAAACAATGTTTAGGGACTGAAGACACCAAGTGATGTGTTGCAGGTGTTATTTTGTCCCATTCTTCCTGCAAACAGGTCTTAAGGTGGACATCAGTACAGTCATCTTTGTTGTCTTTTTTTCATTTGAAAATTTGCTACAGATTCCCAATGAGGGACAGAGGGGACAGGCACCCTCTCCTTCCACAGCTATGTGCTTGTAATGTATGCAGAATGTGGTGTTGTGTTGTCTTGTTGAAATATCCCTGGAAAAGTTGCTGTCATGAAGGCAAAATATGTTGCTCCAAAATCTCCGTGTACTTTTCTGCATTAATGCTGCAAATCACAAAAGTGCAAGTTACCTTTTCCAAGGGCACAGACACAACCCCATCCCATGACAGACGCTGGTTTTTGTACTCGTTTCTGGTAACAGTCTGGATGGTCCTTTTCATCTTTGGTCTGGAGCACACGGCATCCATTTCTTACAACAACAACAAAAAAAAGACCTGGAATACTGATATGTCTGACCATAATACACATTTCCACAGTGTGATGGTCCATTCCAGATTGATCTCCAAGCCCAGAGAGGTAGATTGTGCTTCTAGGATACAGTAAACATAAGGCTTCCTTTTTGCACAGTAAAGTTTTCACTACCATTTGTGGATGCAACTCTGAATTGTTGTGTTTGACTACAGTCTGCCAAAAGAATCCTGAGTCCATGTGATGAGATCAGCTTTAAATGAATGAATGTTCTTGATGCAGCACTGTCTAAGGGATCAGAGATCATGGGTGTTCAGATTAGGCTTGCGCCTTTTCCCTTTATGCACCAAAATTCCACCAGATTCCTTGAGTCATTAAAATGTTATGCACTGTAGATGGTAAAATATACAAATAGAAATTGAAATGTGTCAAAACAATGTTCCTCTTTCTATGAAGAACATTGTTTTTAGACATTTCAATAAGTTTCCATGCATTTGGTGACAAACTGGCAATCCTCAACCTATCTTTGCTCCTTAAAGTCTAGGCTTTTCCTGGATGCACATTTTGTACCAAATCATGATAAATCACCTGCTGACATAACCAGTTTCAAATCACATCATTATTTAATTGTTTTACCTCATTACTAGCTCCTGTTCCAACTTTTTTGGAATGTGTTACAGGCCTGAAACACAGGAATGGATGCATTTTAACAAGTGAAATGAAGTTGACCAGACAAAACATGAAATATCTTGGGTTCATCCTCTTTGCAATGAGATACAAGTCAAAGTAAATTTGGAAATCACCATTTTATTTTTTTATTTGCATTTTTCATACCGTCCCGGTTGTATTTTTCTGCTCACTACAATTGTACAGAGTGATTATCTGAGTTACTATAGCCTTTCTGTCTCGAACCAGTCTGGCCATTCTCCATTGATCCCTCATGAACAAAGCATTTAGGCTGGCTACTTCTGTTCAAAGTGTTCTCCATATGGAGATAATGTCTTTCACTCTGTTTTGCTAGAGTCCCAAAGCCTTAGAAATGGCTTTGTAACCCTTTGCAGACTGATTTATCAGTAACTAACTCATCTCTTCCAGAATTTCTTTGAAAATTGCATGGTGTGCTGCTTCTTGAGACTTACAAATCTACTTCACATTGCTGGAAAGGTTCTGTTTAAGTGATGTTTAGATTCAATAGGCTTAGTCCTGGGTATGACTTTAAACTGCAACCAATGGTGAGTCTCAGGTCTGGGAGGACTTGAGTATTGGGGAAGGTGGAGTTACCCCTTAAATCACCATTGCTCCCAGGTCCACTCTGACCTGGAGTGGTAGCACCTGCCTGGGTTAAATAGTACATCACCAATAAGGCACAGGCAGGAGGGTGCTTTTCAGTACAATGTGGCAGATGAACCCAACAGGGTCAATGGGACAAGACCAGATGGCGTGCGGAAGAGACACTCAAATGGCCAACAGATGGCATCACTCGGCAAGTCAGTTGTGACTGTGGGGCAACTTCCATACCTGTCAGGTCTGTGGCACTTTTGTGCACCACTTGGCATCAGGTCTGGAGGTCCAGAGAGACAACACGATGGGGGCACAACATTGTTGTCTTACCTTACTGTGCAAGGTGCTTTGCCAGGAGAGGAGAATAGTATGCAAGAGCTCACAAGGCCAGGTATTCCGTGGCGGCTCGGCCAGGCTGTTCGTGCCACTGTTGCGGACGGCTCCATCACTCTGGTACAGGCCTTGCAGCCCATCTGTGTTTCTGTGCATCCTAATGAAGCAGTCATCAGTGCTAGCGATGGACAGGCGACAACGAACGAGATTCAACAGGCTGATGGTAATCAAACCAAAGCATGTCTAATCTAAATGAACCTGATTATCAATTAAAATGTGGCTAATTTTTTGACTGACTTAGCACTTTTCCATACAAGGTAGTTGCTGTGGATTTTTTTTTTTTTACTGTATACAGTCATGGAGAGACAAAGCAAGTCATCATTTATTCAATCTTTTTTTCCCCTTTTTCAATATTTCCATCTCAGCCAACAAGTTTTTTTCATTCATCCATCCATCCATCCATCCATCCATCCATCCATCCATCCATCCATCCATCTTCAGTAATTACTTTATCTAAATGGATTTAGAGCTTATCCTGTAAACTCCTGTGCGTGAGGAATACACCCTGGATGGGATTTTTGAAGTGCAGTATGTATAAATGTACAGTGATGTAATACAGCGAGGCAACAATCCATGATACAGTATGTATGTAGTGTATATATAACAGCAATAAATATTTGACACAAAGAATAACAGTGGCTTTCAATTAGTACATACTCTACCTTAAGAACAACATCTCTGAAATCTCTGAAAGTGCATATTTGCTAATGATCTGCAAGAATTCATTTCAAGACCAAATGCTGCTATTGATCATGTGGCCTGTGAGTAGAATACTGATGAGCTAAAATGTGGTTGCTCTAATTAAGAAGTGCTCATTAAAGTCCGTATGTTGAAAAGTTTATGCTAATGCAACTCAAGGGTGGATGCCTATACCAACATCTTTTACTTTACGCCCTGCCTTATTCAAGATTTGTTTGTAATTAATTGTCTTCCCAAAGAACAAATATGATCATTAAGTATCATTAAGAAACACTATTCTGAGGATTTGGCCTGTCTTCTGAAGAAGTAATTGTGTCAATCTTGTCAGTTACGATTTCCTTGGAAGTCAGTAACAGTCTACACATCGACCACAGCCACGGACACATCTGGGTAGTCTAGGCATCCATGCTTGCTTCCAAACACTGCCTGCTTTCCTCTAGATGTTTATCTGTCTATACATTGTACCCTCATTAATGAAGGTTGCATTAAACATGCTGATATGATCAACATACACATAGCATTCAATCATCTGTCCACTAGTCTCTCCTACAAGCATTTCTGTTTCCTTCATCCCTAACTTTATCCTTCTCATGGCTCAATCAAATCCCTTCTGTGAGGAAACAGGGATTGCAATCTCTAAAGCCTCTGAAGATTAAGTCCACAGCCCCAGAGACCCACGATTACTGTGTGTACTCATGCTCAAAGCGTGCCCTAACTGCCACTTCCTGCGGTCAACTATAGTTAGCATGCAAGTCAAGTCTGAAGCTTTTCTGTATCAGCAGAATTAGCAGAACGCAAGTTGGAACTAAGGAATAAGACGACAGAAATACAAAAATAATCCATATTTTCACTTGTAACACAGTGGTTTGCCAGCGATTACAATGTATTTATTAAATGAACGTCATATTTTTATCTGATTATAGTTACATTTAATTTTATGGAATGTCCACAAGAAAGTTACTTCTTTTTATCCCTTAGGCCAGTGTTTCTCAACCACTGGGCTGCAAATTTTTTAAGTCAAAGATAATTTTTACTCGTAGTAGGGTACAATTGCTGGGTTGCATCCAATGTCACATTCGCCTCATTAAGCTATGGTCACACTACAGCTCGTGATGCTTTGCGATGGGTTAGCAATGAAAATGAGGCATTTTGGTGGCGATATACACATGAGCTAAAAATTGTGGTCACACCTTTGCGTGCTTGAGCCTGGTGCAGCTCACGGAGCACGTTGTGCGTGCGCTTGGGACCCAGTCGTTATAGGAAACACCTGATACTGAGCACAAATCAGCATGCACAGACATGGAAGCTATTTTCACAGAGGCTTTACAAAGCATTATCACGGTCACATTTGTTTCTAGCCATGTTTATAACATGGTTTAAATACTCTGCTTTGTGTTTTGCTTTTGTAACTATCACACCTGCTAATAAACACACTTCCTGCACTTAGATCCGTCTACCGCCATCTATCTTGTAGTGTCCTGATCCCCAGAGCTTTAACACAGCCCCATATAAAAAAGTTGTACGCCTCCATGTTCTTCCAGGTTTTCATTCGTTTATCTGTGTAGAACGATGTCTGCAGCACCAGGTAGTTTGTGATGTCGGGGAACTCAAAGGATGGATAATTTTCCAACTCATAGGAAAAATCCTTCTTTGTTAGCATGTAAGGCTCTATCCCATTGAGTGACTTCTGTATCCACTTCTATTGAGTGTACCTCTTGGTTTTAAAAACTTGCTTGTTTGCTGAACACAAACATGGCAACAATTTCTTGTGTTAATTGACCAGACTCCACTTTTGGATCATTAATCCCTTTTGACTGAGAATGACCCTGCATGCATGGTTTTATGTTGGCTTCTGGAACATCCATAGAGTTTTAAATACAATACCTACAATTAAAAACAGTTTGTTTTTATTGCACTTATTTAATTCCTGGGCTCCCATCTGTAACAGGGAGTGATGTTGCATCCCATTAAAACATGTTACAATAGATTATTAGATTCTAATAGAATAGATGAGCCAAAATAATTGGGGATCTTTTTAATGGGCCCCAACTCATTACAAGTATGAATAGGTGGGCCTCAAAGCAGAAAAGGTTGAAAACCCCTGCCTCAAGTTATTGCTGGGTTTCAGTCATGTGACTTTTCTTAGCAGTTTTACCGGAAGTGAAATAGCTGGTGGTCTAAACACCTACCGTAGTGCAAACAACTAGTGATAATTTGGAGTATGCTCGGAATCTAGAAGCCACTGCTCACTTTAGAAGCTTGCTATGTGCAGTGGAACAGACCCCTACAGTCTAGGAAAGAAGGATTCTCATACGATCTCAAAAACTACCCTTCAGTCGAGTTCCCAGACATCTCAAACTATCTGGTGTTGCAGATGAAAGCATGGAAGAGTATGGATGCTTACAACTTTTTTTGTATGTGGCTGGGTAAAGGACCTTGGCATCGAGTCGCTGCTGAATGAATCCTGGACTGTTTTTGCCCGTGTAAGTATGTTTTTTTTTTAAGCTTTTCGTTCGTCTTTACAACGAAGTGCTGCAAGTTGAAGTGAAAAACAGTTCGCTTGATTCTCACTTGTGTTGGCTCGTATCTCTCCGGTAAATCATTCACAAAGATCATCATATACCCCTTTAAAGACCTGGATCTTAGTTAAACAAGATGGAGAAGTGATCACGAAGCATTGTAACTGTATGGCTGGGTAAGAATTTTGTCGCGACCTTCATGCGGACTTTGTGAGGAGTGAGGAGGAAGAAACAGCTGGGGACTTTAGTGCGTCGTGACAAAAAAAAAAGTACCGTAAAATAATGACACATATGTAGCAAGAAAAGTACTTGGAAAACACTAAGGACATAGCTGAGAGGGATATACAAACCTTTCACCAAGTGATCACTGCAAACTCAAGCATGCTTTGACTCCGCTCCCTTCGATTTCAGTGAGCGGATCAAAAGCCACCTTTCTCAACGTCTTTTTGTGAAATCCTGTGTTCATTCACCTTTTTTTTTTAATTAGTTCATGGGGAACCCTGAAGAAACTTATCGGTTTGATCGATTAGAACAACCTAAAACGACGCAAGTGTTAGGTATTTTTCCTGCAAGCAATGCACCTTCTCCATACAAACACTAATCAACTAAATTTTGGTAGACCACCAGCTAAAGTTTTGAATAACTAACGAGGCGGACGTGACATCATGTGAAACCTAGCAATAGCAGTTGTTTCCTCACTAGCCTCTCCTGTACTCCCTCTAAAACTGTAACCGAGAAACCAGAAATCGCAAACTCCTTTCCTGAAGACTCCTGTGATGGAAAACTTACTTGGCTTTATACAGTATTACTGATATCTGAGACTCCTTCTAAAATGTTCGACCTAAATATTACACTACTGTCTTCAAATAGAATACTTCATATTTTATATATATATATATATATATATATATATATATATATATATATATATATATACACACACACACGCACACACAAAATACATATTTAATGAAACATTTTCTCTTTTTAAAGAAAATTGGTTCAATATTAGGCTTCGGATATGGTGGAGCCTCTGCTCCCTGTGAATGAGCCGTTAGTCTAGTAATGACAACACATCAGAATAAGTGCATTAAAATAAACATTTCTTTTACAGGCAAAAATACTGCCAGAGCCATTCTGTTGGAGAAAATTAATCCACACTTTCAATTTGAGCATTCAGCTGTCCTGTGGTGTAAGTAAAATGAGCACAGCGAAAACTGGAGCTCACGAAGAAGTAATGCCACCATAGTAACAGTGAGATTTCTGTTCAGGGTCTTGCGTGTGAAATTGAATCATACTTCGAAAGCACAGTTGATGAAACAGCAAATACCTGCCTGCATATGATAAAAAAAACAATAAATATAGCCTGATTATTGTTCAAGCTTTTTAATATAGTTTACTGTATATGACTCATGTATGGGAATGCTTCTGTTGTGCAAAGTTTTTATGCGTACAAGTAAGACATGGAGATAATTTGACAGATTATTCTTTTTAAAAATGAGCTGGTGTCAATTGATTAATCACTGTGTAATCAATTTTATTCTATGGTTGAAATGATCCAATCTAATATGCATTAATTAATAAAGGGATGTTTAGCAGATTCACCAAAATCAATTTGTCCCTTTTCATGTTTAACAGAGAAAACAAGACAAGCACAAAGTTTCATGTTGGGTGGAAAAAAAAAATAAATAAAATTATCATTTTACAAAAAGTTCCACTTTGATAACAGGTCCTTTTGCATGCACAGAGAAGACAAGGGTTTACTGATTGGATTGTAATTTGTAACTCTAGCCTCTGACATGTGGATCCATCAGAAGAGGAACAATTAAGGCCAAGTTTACATTAGACCGTATCTGTCTCGTTTTCTTCGCGGATGCACTGTCCGTTTACATTAAAACGCCTGGAAACGCCGGGAAACGGGAATCCGCCAGGGTCCACGTATTCAATCCAGATCGTGTCAGCTCCGGTGCTGTGTAAACATTGAGATACGCGGATACGCTGTGCTGAGCTCTAGCTGGCGTAGTCATTGGACAACGTCACTGTGACAACCACCTTCCTGATTCGCTGGCGTTGGTCATGTGACGCGACTGCTGAAAAACGGCGCGGACTTCCGCCTTGTATCACCTTTCATTAAAGAGTATAAAAGTATGAAAATACTGCAAATACTGATGCAAATACTGCCCAGTGTGTAGTTATGATTGTCTTTAGGCTTGCCATCCTTCCACTTGCAAGTGGTAAGTGATATGCGCTGGGATCACACACACAGCGGCTCAGTCCCGAATCACTGCTTGTGCACTACACTCGCGCGCTCTGTGAGCTGTGCAGGGCCGGAGTGCGCACCCTCCAGAGGGCACTCGCTGTTCAGGGCGGAGTGATTTGGAGCGCAGGATGCCTGCGGAGCCGAGCGTATCCGTGTATTGGTGTTGCTGTGTGCACGCAAATCGTGTATTGGTGTTGCTGTGTGCGCACTAATCGTTTTAAAAACGTTAATCTAATGATCCGCTGATACGGTCTAATGTAAACCCCACCTATGTGCTCCAAACATCAACTCAAGACATTTACATTTCCCACTGTTGCTAACTACGTTCACACATCAACCACCTGACCACATGAGCAGGGGTGAGAATTGATTTGTGCATCAGTATACCTGCAAGTCTACGTAGAGATACAGCTCTACCTTTATTAAAAAAAAAAAAAAAAAAACACAGCAGTTACTCCTTTTCAGTCAATTTTCACAAACATTGTTACAGACGTTATATGCTTCTGCATGTTACAGCTAATGCAACTAAATACACACACACACACACACACACACACACACACACACACACACACACACACACACACACACCTGATCATTTAAAGGAGTCTAACTGCTGAAATGGCAAAATCAGTAGGTAATGTAAACATGTCGGTGAAAAAACAAGCCTACATTTTTTTTTAAATGGCATAAAACCCACATGTATTAACTTACTGTATATTAAAAAAAAAACTAAGCAGAAAGGATCCGTTTATGACCCAAAACATCTAAGCTCATTGGTCAAGCATGGTGGAGGTAGTGTCACGACTTGGACTTTCATGACTGTTTCTGGAATGGGCTTGCTAATCTTTATTGAAGATGTAACTCCTGATGGTATCAGCAGAATTAATTCTACAGAAACATTCTGCCCATCAATTTACACAGAAATGCATCCAATCTACTAATCGACATCCAACCTTCATCATGCAGCAAAACAATAACCAAACCCCCCCCCCAAAAAAAAAACCCAAATACTGCCAACACAGCAAAGGACTTCATCAAGGGGAAAAATGTGGAAGATTTTAGACTAGCAATCACCAAACCTTATCCCAATCAAGCATGCATTTCACCTCCTGAAGAAGAAACGAAAGGGAGAACCTCCCCAAACAACAACAACTACAACTGAAAGAAGCTCTGGGGAAAGCCTGGAAACGCATCACAAAAGAAGAGTGCAACAGTTTGGAGATGTCACTGGGTCACTAGCTTGATGCAGTCATGACAAGCGAGGGATATGCAACCAAATATCAAGTGTTATCTGATTTGGATAAATTAAATACTTTATAACATTAAATACCTTAATTCATATGTATATAATTCATATATAATTTAGCTCCAGTATACTGTGGTAGACAACTAAAATAATAACTTTGTCAATGTCCAAATATTTTTAGACCTGACTTCATATGGCTGACGGGGATGACAGGAAAATTACAAATCTCTCAGCTCCCTTTGTTAATTGGGCTAATGGACCCTCAGTGTATACCACAAAAGTAGACAACACTGACTACACCTCAAATCCAATTCTACAAGCAACATATCGGCACCAGTCATCTTACAAATCTACTGCAACTCTGACCGTCCTTGTAGACAGTGCTTATGGGAGGAAGACGGCAACATTTTGATCCCAGGGGCCATACGCCAATTTTATCCTCATATGCACAACACAATTACCATGTGTGGTGTAAAATGGACATTACTGGCACCAAATGTTTGACCTTTCTCAGTTACTTCAGCGTTAGCATTCATTTTATGATCAACCCTGAAGGAATACCATAAAGTTCACCCCATTTCAGCTTTTACCGGACGTATGTACAGTACATACGTGCACAGAGCAAAAAATGATATCTTAGCAAGTGAAAATATCTTGAACAGATGAAATGATCTAGCATTTCCTATTAGAATACGAGACACCAATTCTGATTATTATTGAACCGAGTTCTAGATTGCAACCAACTTATTCCAAGATGTCTTATCAAGTAATATATCTGTCCATGCAGAAAGAATTTCACTAGTATTCAGTCATTTTCTCCTTAATTTCAGTTTACAATTTTTTGCAGTGCGCGCACACACACACACACACACACTTGTCTAACTATCCTTGTGAGGACCTTCCATTGAATCATTATTGCAGTTAATTTATGCTGTGCCTGCACCTCAACCACCTCAGTAAAGAAAAGAAAGCTTTTTGGCTCATATATATATATATATATATATATATATATATATATATATATATATATGTGTGTGTGTGTGTGTGTGTGTGTGTGTGTGTGTGTGTATGTGTGTCTCACACACAAGTATATTTGTGGGGACCATTCAAAAGGTCCCCACAAGGTCGAAATTGTCAGATTTTACTATCCTTGTGAGGGACATTTGGTGAAGTAGCTTCATCTTACACTGAAGAAAACTAAATGAGAAAAATCCAACCTTTAAATGAAAAGTCATGAAGAGAAAAACTAATTACTCAATAATTGTCAACAAAAACACATATGGAGGGCACTCTGTGTGTGTGTGTGTGTGTGTGTGTGTGTGTGTGTGTGTGTGTGTGTGTGTGTGTCCATCTCAGAAACTGGTCTCTCATTTGAGACATTATGGTCAAAAAATTAAATTTCTAAATTTTACTATTTTTTTTTTGCATTTACCGAACACTCAATGTTTCTTTTGTCATGTTTAATAAGAATAAAGATAGCATCTTGCTTTATCTGGCCTCCAATGTGGAAATTTTTTTTTGATTACAATTCAAATGCTTTCGTAAAATTGATTTACATATAAAATGACTACATCATGAAGAATTAAAGCCCCTCCTTCACAGCTGAGTGAAAATATTGAATAAATTTCCTCTTTTTGATTGCTTGGGTTAAAAATGCCAAGTTTTGATGACTGAATTGATTATTCACTTTAATATGATATATTTTGGTTACTATTTGATATGGCGAAATAGGACAAAATGGAAAAAAATCAAGAACACACCAGAAAGATGAGAATAACGGTGATGGTAAAAGAACAGCGACTGTACCAGCTGAAGGTTGCATGGGTCTCTGCTGCGGCGTGCGAGCAACGGGACATCACTACCACACCGGACAGAGCGCGAGGCAGGGGCGGGGCGGGGCAAAATGACTGGCCGTAGATTTTATCAAAAGTTACAAAAACACACACACACACACACTGACAGTGGATAGAGTGTCGGCGTGCTCCCCTTTGTGGAAAATCTTCAGCCTGTTAAATGCAAGTGAGTTACAAGACAGTTCAGTGATAAAATGGGAGACAGCCCCAGCAGCAGGGCCACACAGTGGAAAGCATACAGATCTGAGAATACAGCACAGATCAGTTATTGCCTATACAACACACACACAGAGCTGTCTCATGAAAACAAGAAGAAATGTTGAGGAATCAGAGCAGTGCCTACTAAAATAAGATGCACCAGAGGCAGGAGATTTGTATGGAATGTACAACACTTTTCACATGCAGCATCTGCGTCAACAGTGAACAGAAGCAAATAGGAAACCTTTTCATTTACCCAAAAGTTGCTGACTTCCATTTGCGACAGGGGTAACTTCTTCGACAGAGAGGAGTAATAAAGGCGCCTTGGTTATCTGTGACTTCAGGGGGCAAAGAAGTGTGTCGTCTTTGAAGAAAAAAAAAAACAAAGAAAGAGAAGACATTTTCAGACTTTTTTTTCCCCTTTGCATGCTCACATTTCATACAAAAACTCTACCTTCAATTGATTTAACGGATGGATAGCAGAAATGGTGGGCACTGAACATGATAATGGCAACATTGGTTTCAGAGACTGCTGAGAGATTTCATCTCTGATGTGATAGAACACTGCACAATAGACATAAAATGCGTTTGAGCTTCAAATCATTTTCAAATTGCAAAAGGCACACTTCTTTAACTTCAACTAGAACAACTGCTGACTGTCACATTACTGAGCTTCGAATCAATCGTGACTTTCAGCTTGCACACTTGGCATCTCAAGGACTGCAAATCAAGGCTGGGACCTTTGGAATGCGCAAAATCATAATTGGCTGAAGCAGCTCTCATCTTTCTGTCTGTTCAAAGAGTAGGAGATAAAAGGGAGGAGAGAGGGAGCAGATGCAGATGGATGGATGGATAGATAAGAGCGGATTTTGATGAGTAGACATGTGGTAGTGTGAGATGGAAAAGAAAACGTGACAGATGGAAGTGGGTCAAGCAGTCACTGAGTGTCCCAAGGGTAATGGGAAGATGACAAACTTGACAATTCCCCTGCGCTGCTCCGACATGACTAAAAACTGGTTTACATGCCAAAGTGAACAAATTAGTTGTCTGAGCATCCTGCTAATCATGGCATCCTGCCTAAAGAGCTGAAAAATTGTTTAAAATCACTAACTTGTGAATAATTGCTCAGTGCAAATATGTGCATGGATATAAACCAAAACACTCCTCACATCGAAGCACTGTATGCATCTGTCCACCCTACTATCCACAACTGATGACTGTAACTTCAAGCCTAATGTCAAGTTTTTAAAAGATTCTGGGGCTTTTTAGTTTTCAAAACCATTAATTCAGTGAAGGCAGAGCACCGAGTTTTAGCCATGCACTGAGACAAAATCATACATAATCACACATCCAGCTTCAACATACAGTTGTGCACGGGCGCAGATAGAGGGGGGGACGGGGGGGATTCGTCCCACCCAGATTTAAATTCACCTCGTTCGGTCCCCCCCACTTATAGGGAGGAAAAAACATCTATGCTGTCTTTCTTTGCATAAGGCAAACCTCACGGAAAAATCAAAATACTAATTACCATTCGGTTTATTGAGGTACACAGCAGTTCATACATAGCTGCAACTGCGCAGACTGCACAGGTTGCGAGCTCGAGCTTGGTTGCTATGGTTACCCACAACAAGTTTGACAGGCATATCGGGGACAGCGCCTCCTAGTTCAGGACCCCAACACGGCATGATGAAGGGTGCCAAAAGGCAGAAAACGATTGCATCGTTTAAAAAAAAAAGACTAAGTAAACTGTGCCTTACTTTATCATATCACCTTGCAATTTTTTGATAGTCTGTTCAAAGTAATGTCGTAGTGAAAGTAAAATCGTACGGAGTAGAGAAGCCTTTCTGGTAGCCTCCTTCTTTCGGTGGCAGCCTGTAGATACAGTGCTCAGAAGGCAGTTTTAATGTTTAATCTGGCGTTCCCTGCCATAATTTCAGTGAGCATATAGTTTCATAAGGAAACTTTGCGAAAAGTTGTTGACTGACTGCCGCTCACGCAACACACAGGCATAGTTAGAAAGTCAGGATGCACTGGTTTACACTTTACACACACACGTAGCCCAGCCTCTCGCTATGTTTAACAGTTGGAACTTAGCGGTTTTAAAACTAGTTTTGCAGTTTTGCAATTTCTGTGCGTGATGATAATGTGTAAACTTTGGATTTCCATAGGCTATGTTAAAATGTTCTCATTGTCCTGGCCTGCAGGTAGTTCCTGGTGATGGCAGTGAGGGAGGTGAAATAACATGTATACACACTACCGTTCAAAAGTTTGGGGTCACCCAGACAATTTGTGTTTTCCATGAAAAGTCACACTTTTATTTACCACCATAAGTTGTAAAATGAATAGAAAATATAGTCAAGACATTTTTCTGGCCATTTTGAGCATTTAATCGAGCCCACAAATGTGATGCTCCAGAAACTCAATCTGCCCAAAGGAAGGTCAGTTTTATAGCTTCTCTAAAGAGCTCAACTGTTTTCAGCTGTGCTAACATGATTGTACAAGGGTTTTCTAATCATCCATTAGCCTTCTGAGGCAATGAGCAAACACATTGTACCATTAGAACACTGGAGTGATAGTTGCTGGAAATGGGCCTCTATACACCTATGGAGATATTGCACCAAAAACCAGACATTTGCAGCTAGAATAGTCATTTACCACATTAGCAATGTATAGAGTGTATTTCTGATTAGTTTAAAGTGATCTTCATTGAAAAGAACAGTGCTTTTCTTTCAAAAATAAGGACATTTCAAAGTGACCCCAAACTTTTGAACGGTATATATATATATATATATATATATATATATATATATATATATATACACACACACACACACACACATATATATACACAAAATGGAATCATTTGCTGACAGCTCAGTCCCCCCCAGTTCAAAAATCCTTACTGCGCCCCTGCAGTTGTGGTCAGAAGTTTACATATAGTGACATGAATGTCATCTTGGATATGAATGCCATGGCAATATTTGGCCTTTCAGTAATTTCTTTGAACAGTTCTATTTCTGTAGCAGAATGTACAGCATACATCTTTAATTTAAAAATAAATAAATAAATAAATAAATAAATAAAAACACTCGAATTTAGTGCACAAGTTTTAGTTTTCTTTGGGTTTTCTGAAATCAACACAGGGTCAAAATTATACATACGCTTACTTGGATTATTAATTCAGAGGTGCTGAAACTTCCAAAATGTCTCTTATCTTGCCAAGGCCTCCTAACTTCCTGTTAGTGATGATGATTGACAACAGCTGGTAGCTTCTCTGTGCCTTCATATAAAGGGTTTGTTTACAGCACTCATTGGATTGACCAGCACACAGTAAAACAGGAAAGTCCAAGGAGCTCACTGCAGATCTGAGAAAGAAGATCGCAGATACACACAACTCCAGAATGCGTCTTGGAGCCATTTCTAAACAATTGCAAATTCCAAGCTCAGTTCAAACAACTGTATCCAAGTTATTGTGACGTGTAGTTATTTTGCCAAGCCACTTTGCTTCAAGAAAACCCAAACTGTCACCCTCAGCTGAAAGGAAATTGGTTTGGATGGTCAGGAACAACCTGGGAACCACCATGGCACAGCCTTGCCATGAACTGGAAGCTGATGGATCACCGTCTACAGTTCAGATCACCATGGACAAAGAGGCTGCTATCCAAGAAATAACCCCCTGCTCCAAAACTGACACCTTCAAGCTTAAAGTTTGAAGCTGACTGCACGGACAAAGAAAAAAGCCTTCTAGACGATAGCTGTATGATCAGATGAGACGAAAGGTTGAGCTGTTTGGCCACAATGACCACCATGTACAGAGGGACACTGTGGTAGTGGTGGTGGTAGGATCATGATGCTCTGGGGCTGTTTTACAGCCAGTGGAACTGGTTCATGGCACAAAGTGGATGGAATAATTAAGGAGGAAGACTACCTCTGAATTCTTCAGCATGAACCTTCAGAAACTTGAACACAACTTGGAACCTACAATAGGACAATGAACCCAAACACACATCAGAGCTGGTTGTGGAGGATAAAGCAGACTAACATTAAGCTTAAAACAAGTCCTGACTTCAACCCTATTGAAAATATATGGATCGTGCTTACCAGTCGAGTCCATGCCAAGAAAAAAAAAAAAACTAAAAATTGAAAAAAAATTAATTGAATTCTACCAATTCTACAATGAAGAGTCGTGAAATATCCAACCAGAATTCTGCCAGAAGCTTGTTCATGGTAAACAAAAGTGTTTGGTCAAGGTGAATCTTGCAAAGAGACATTTTACCCAAATATTAGGTGTGCTGTATGTATAATTTTGGCCCTGTGTTGATTTTCAGAAAACATAGAAAATTAAAACTTGTGCACCCAATAAGTGTTTTTTTTAATTATAGATGTATAATGTACATTCTGCCACAGAAAAAGAACAGTTCAAAGAAATTACTGAAAGCCCAAATATTGCTATGACATTCATGTCACTGTATGTAAACTTCTGACCACAACTGCATGTCTACAAATCAGATGTCCAAACATCAACACTTATTTCACACCAGTGAGGTCCACTAGCTCTTTTCACTTTTCAATATCCTGCCATTTTCTTTTACTATAGCTTAAAGAAATCCAGGGTTATTGTCTGTTGTGGTGATGCGTCTTTTGCAAACCACTCAACTTTAAGTCTTTTAAGTAAATGTTCTGAAATGACTCCTATTTAAATAACCATTAAAAAAATGATCATTCTATTTCTTCTTCTTGACATTGTGATGGTGTCTGAAAATTCATTAATATTCTGTATTCATAGTCTGTAAACATTGTGAAAATCACCTACAAAGTAACCGATATGACGCGATTGGAGTGGTTTTGCACAGAACTTGGAGTCGGTTCTAACAAGAACGATGAGATGTGTTTGACTCCTCGGTGTGCAATCAACCCAACACTCACATCAGACTGTCACATCAAGCCTATCCACTCAACATACGCCTTGCATTCTGTATACACAAGGTTGCCAGGATCATGTTTTTATACTAAATTGGGCTAGTTTTGGAAGGCTGAGGGTAGAAAAGCAAGTCTGCAGATGGCAGCTTTTTTGGGGGCTATTTTAAGAATTGTCCCCAGCCGCCAAGATGTTGTTTTAAAGCCAATAATCAGAATTAGATCTCAGCAATTTCCACATGACAATGTATCCAGCAAATAAATAAATAAATCCCTTTACGGAGAGACAATATGTCCATGATATACAGAACCATTTCTGTTTTAAGATATAGTGTAAAGATTGGAAGCGGGGAAAAGGGGATTATAGATTAGACAGTGCTATAAAGGTCTCTTGCAGATACTGCAAATCAGACATGTTTACAATGCTGAACCTGTTTTCAAAACAAAGACTAAGTAACAACAGTGCTCCGAGAGCACAAGATCCCCCACTGGCAACTATGCCGTAACTCTGGTAAAATGCAACTGAATTGGACGAAATTGCAATATGCGTATTACCGACATATAACAAAGAATCCTGTCAAGTTTCATGAAATTCCTCCAAAAATTGTGAGAGGAGTTGATTTCAGAAGGTGAGTACCCTTCCCACGATGGACAGACGGACTGGCACCGCCATGACATAATCCCCCTTTGGGCCTTTTGGCCAGCGGGGGATAAAAATAAGACAAATGTGTCTCCCTTTTCCAATACCCAAACTTTCCAGAGTAATTTAAGGTCTTTTTCTTGGCTTTTTAAATCTTTATTTATATTGAACATTTATTTAACCAGGAAAGTTACTAAGAACTAGATTTTTATTTACAGTTGCAACCTGACAAAAGGCTAAGCTAAGCCTCTTGAAACAAGGGTGTAAAGGCTAAAAATAACAATGTAACGAGTGGCACACAAACATCAGATAAGAAACCTTTATTCGTCACATGCACATTTCAAGCACAGTGAAATTCATCCTCTGCATTTAACCCATCTGAAGCAGTGAACACACGCGCACATTCAGAGCAGTGGGCAGCCACACCAGAGCGCCCGGGGAGCAGTCAGGGGTTAGGTACCTTGCTCAAGGGCACCTCAGCCCAAGGCCGCCCCACGTCAACCTAACTGCATGTCTTTGGATTGTGGGAGCACCCGGAGGAAACCCACGCAGACACGGGGAGAACATGCAAACTCCACACAGAAAGGCCCTTACCGGCCGCTGGGTTCGAACCCGGAACCTTCTTGCTGTGAGGCGACCGTGCTAACTACTACACCACCGTGCCGCCCAAGGGATTTCACTGTTGAAAATCCTAAATTTCTTGAAATTGTGCATTGTTCTTAACCTGTTGGGCTATTTGCCCACACAGTTTTCAAAGTGGTGAACCTTGCCCCATCCATCCTTGCTCCATCCATCTATATTCAGATAGCCAACAAACAGCAGCATCAGGCAGTGCAACAAACAATACAGAGGTGACATAAATGCCAGTAACTAGCTTTTAAGATGGACTTCGGCTGGAAATTTTGCTGAGACCTGGGAACCCTGTACACACACTACCATCACAACAGTACGCTTCATTTTAAATCAAGAAAACGACTGTACAGCTGTGTCAATTAAACATGACTGATGGGGACAGCTGAAGTTGGGTCAATTGTAATTACAACAAAGCTCAATAAAAACATGACACGAGACAGAAGAGCAATGATCAAACAGCATCATCTTTGTCCGATTACCCACGAATATCAGTCATGTACAAAACATTTTCGATGCAACTACAGGATGTATACTTAAACCACTACAGATTATGTTTGTCAATAAAGCTCACAAGGTATAGAGAGTGTCATTGGATTTCTATGGAGTTTATTTATGGCCACTCACATAGCAAAAAAGGGTGACATCAGTTCATGTTTCACACATTCCTGATGCAACTAGTGTGAATTGAACCAAATCATTAAAATACATGCCTTGTGTGACAAGTTAAAGAAAGATTCATAAACACGGCATTGTTCCTTGTTATAATGATGGATGCAGTAGCGTGTCTAACATTCAGCAGTTTTTTTTTTTTTAAAGACATGCCAGTGCTGAAGAGGAATTATGCATAGTCCTGATGAAATTTCTTGAACAATGTAGAAACTACAGCATGCTGTAACTCTAAAGTAGAAAGCTGACGACGCTGTTTGAGCACAGCTGGTGCAGGAGAGCGAACAGCATATTTCATCACTTTCTTATGATCGTTACCTTTCATATTTGTAACGTGTTAGATTTTACACTTTGTTGCAGGCCTTAAGCAAAAAAAAAGTCAAAAGGACAGGAGAAATTACAAATGAGCAAAAAGGATGAAAAGGGTAGGATTTCTAGGATGTCAGTCAATATCTGAGAACACCTGTGTGACTGTCAATCATTCTAGATTCACATGTGGACTGATTTATAGTACCAGTTAAAAGTTTGGACACACCTACTCTTCTACACTAGGTTCTTCTGTATTTAGACCATCTTCTACACTGTAGAACAATATTGAAGACATCAAAATTATGAAATAACATATGTAACACATGGAATTATGTAGTAAATAAAAAATAATTGTTAAAAGCCCCAGAACGTTTCATATTTTAGATTCTTAAAAGTAGCCACTGTTTACTTTGATGACCCACCCAAGAACCCTCTGTCATCCAGAACTAGAAGAAGCAGCCTTTGTCTGTCACACGTACACTCAAGCACAGACTTAAGCACACAGTAAAATTCCTCCTTTGGATTTAACCCATCTGAAGCAGTGAACACACATGCACACACAAGTGAACAATGAGCACACACATACCCAGAGCAGTGGGCCGCTATGCTACAGCGCCCGGGGAGCAGTTGGGATTTAGGCGCCTTGCTCAAGGGCACTTCAGCCCAACCTCAGGCCATGGCTGCCCCATGCTAACCTAACTGCATGCCTTTGAACTGTGGGGGGGGAAACTGGAGCACCTGAAGAACATGCAAACTCCACACAGAAAAGCCCCCATCGGTTGCTGGGCTCAAACCCAGAAACTTCTTGCTGTGAGGTGACAATGCTAACCACTGCACCACCACACCACCCCGTTTCACTTCTCCCCTTCCCATCAAAGATTCTTGAATGTGCTGTTGCTAACCAACTCTCCTCTTTTCTCCCTCAGAACAACCTCCTGGATCCTCACCAGTCTGGCTTACAAGCCGGACACTCAACTGAGACTGCGCTTCTCTCAGTCACTGAGGCACTTCATGCAGCATGTGCTGCTTCCCTCTCCTCTGTCCTGATTCTGTTAGACCTTTCTGCTGTGTTTGACACTGTTGATCACCCCATCCTCCGGTCATCCCTTATCAGGACTGGGATCTGCAGGACAGCCCTAGATTGGTTCAAGGGTTCAACCTCTCCAGTTGCTCCTTCCAGGTTACCTGGTCTGGTACTATATCAGCACCATGCCCACTTACCAGTGGTGTCCCCCAAGGTTCAGTCCTTGGTCTGCTTCTTTTCTCCCTCTACGCCCAGTCTCAGCTCGATCATCTCTGCTCATGGTTCATCCTTCCACTGCTCTGCTGATGACACACAATTGTTTCTTTTCCTTCTTCTGACACACGGGTCTCTGCTCACATCTCTGCTTGCTAGCATGACATGCAAAGCTGGATGGACAACAATCACCTGAAGCTCAACCCAGGAAAGACTGAGGTGATTTATATTCCTGCTCTATTCTCTCCACCCCTGGACTTTGTCGTCATCTCTAGGTCACCTTCACCCAGTGTGAAGAACCTAGGAGTGATGTTCGATGACAGACTCTCCTCTTTGGCGAGCATCGCTGTAGTGACCCAGATGTGAACATTTCTCCTTTATAACATCTGAAGGATCCCTTTCTCACCACCCACTCTACTCCACTCCTGGTCCAAGAGCTGATCCTCTTCCGCTTGAACTTTCTCCTTGCCGGCCATCCAGCATCTGCTATCAGACACCTGCAGTTCCTCCAAAATGCTGCAGCCTACCTGGTCTACAACCTCCCTCGTTCCTCCCATGCTACCCCTCTGCTCGTTGCTCTTCACTGGCTGCCTGTTGCAGCTCGCATCAAATTTAAGCCATTGGTGGTAGCTTGGCAGGCAGTCAAGTAGTTAGGTCCAGCATACCTCTACAGAATGATCAGACCCTATGTGCCAGTCAGACCCCTACGCGCCACTGCTACTGGTCACCTGGCCCTGCCTCCTCTCCGCTTCTGCCCAGCCTGTTCAAGTCTACTGTCTGTCCTGACCTTCCCATTGAGGTCAAAACTGCCACCTCCCTCACCACCTTCAAGCGCAGACTGAAGACCAACCTCTTTAGGCTGCACCTCTCCCCTGCTTCCCTGCCCACTGTGTAATTGTGTAGCAGTCTTGACCAATCCAGGCTGTGTGCCGTCTAGCCTGGTCATGATGACTCAGTGTTAGCCATTGGGGTTTTATTTTTCTCTATTTAGTTGTAATTTGTCAGCTCATTTGTATGGCTGGCTTGTTTTCCTTGGCTGTTTATTGATTGCTACTTCAACAGAATATTATATTAAGGTGTTATTCGGTCACTTGTTCAGTTGGCACTAGAACTTTGTCTCAAAGTTCAGCACTTCTTGTACCTGATGTTTGCACTTGTTGTACATCACTCTGGATTAGAGCGTCTGCTAAATGCCCGTCATATAATGACGCTTTGCACACTATTGGCATTATCTTAACCAGCTTCATGAGGTAGTCACTTGGAATGTTTTTCAATTAACAGTTGTGCCTCATCAAACGTTAATTAGTGGAATTTCTTACCTTCTTAATCTGAGATCAAACAGTAAATAGCCCCAATTCCACAACTGTATTAATCCATATTATGGTCAAGAATCACTCAACTCCGTAAAGAGAAATGAGAGTCCATAATTACATTGACATGAAGTGTCTTTTAATTAATAAAAATAAATAAAAACTTGAATTGGGGGTGGCACGGTGGTGTAGTGGTTAGCGCTGTCGCCTCACAGCAAGAAGGTCCGGGTTCGAGCCCCGTGGCCGACGAGGGCCTTTCTGTGCGGAGCTTGCATGTTCTCCCCGTGTCCGTGTGGGTTTCCTCCGGGTACTCCGGTTTCCCGCACAGTTCAAAGACATGCAGGTTAGGTTAACTGGTGACTCTAAATTGACCATAGGTGTGAATGTGAGTGTGAATGGTTGTCTGTGTCTATGTGTCAGCCCTGTGATGACCTGGCGACTTGTCCAGGGTGTACCCCGCCTTTCGCCCGTAGTCAGCTGGGATAGGCTCCAGCTTGCCTGTGACCCTGTAGAACAGGATAAAGCGGCTGGAGATAATGAGAGAAAAACTTGAATTAAGGTGTGTCCAAACTTTTGACTACTGTATGTTATACGAGAAAATAGTTTAAATCATGTGTTAAGCCACAGCTGCCTCACATTCTACGGCCAAGTTTACATTAGACCGTATCTGTCTCGTTTTCTTCGGGGATGCACTGTCCGTTTAAATTAAAACGCCTGGAAACGCTGGGAAACGGGAATCCGCCAGGGTCCACGTATTCAATCCAGATCGTGTCTGATCTGGTGCTGTGTAAACATTGAGAATACGCGGATACGCTGTGCTGAGCTCTAGCTGGCGTCGTCATTGGACAACGTCACTGTGACATCCACCTTCCTGATTCGCTGGCGTTGGTCATGTGACGCGACTGCTGAAAAACGGTGCGGACTTCCGCCTTGTATCACCTTTCATTAAAGAGTATAAAAGTATGAAAATACTGCAAATACTGCCCATTGTGTAGTTATGATTGTCTTTAGGCTTGCCATCCTTCCACTTGCAAGTGGTAAGTGACTTGCGCACAGCGGCTCAGTCCCGAATCACTGCTCATGCACTTCACTCGCGCGCTCTGTGAGCTGCACAGGGCCGGAGTGCGCACCCTCCAGAGGGCACTCGCTGTTCAGGGCGGAGTGATTTGGAGCGCAGCCGCTGAGGAGGAAGCGATGAGCCGCACTGACACATTTCTCAACTTACGTGCCGAATTAGTCATGTGATTAGCATATCCGTGTATTGGCTTTGCTGTGTGCACGCAAATCGTGTATTGGCGTTGCTGTGTGCATGCTAATCGTTTTTAAAAACGTTAATCTGATGATCCGCTGATAATGTAAACCCCACCTACATCTCTAGCTATTGGGATGTAACTCTACCTTATCCTGGGTAAGGGGAGAATTGTGACTAAAAATAAGGAAAAAACCATTGAAATATAAGGTGTGTCCAAACTTTTTACTGATTATGTACGATAACATCACTGGATGCAGCTTTTAACAGAAATGTACAAATGGGTGTCAGTTGGGGATCTACAACCTCACTAGGTATCTTTCAAACTAGGCTTTTTCCATTAATTGTGAAACAGTTAATATTTCTTTAAAAAAAAGTTAATGTAAATTAATCTACTCATAATTGATAGCTGAATGCTGGTGTTGCTGAAACAGAATAAAACTGAAGTGCAACACTGCCCTTTCTCCTACAAGGACTGCACACAGTTATCATCATCATCATCATCCTCCCCAATTCCACTGCTTCAGGGAGTTGGGTGCCCAGGATTAAATGCTCCAACAAAGGCAGGAAACTTGACTTGCACTGCATTTCTCTTTGTAGTTGCGTTGCTGTGAGTCTTGTGAGGTTTTTTTTTTGTAGCGTTTCCAGATATTACGAGTATACGGCTTATTGTTGGCTTGGAACAGAATTTGTTTCTGGAGGGCAGAGTTAGGAAGTCTATATAGGCAATATAGTTATATAGGCAATATACTTCAGGTGTTGAGACAGACAGAAGTTAAGGACTGGTGAGGACTGGGTGAGGGAGAGTATGTGTCGTTGTTGGTATATTTGTAGCGCCAATCCAAATCTTCGTCTTCGATAAATGGGGTTTTACAGCTGTTTCTTTGTCTTGATGGTGGGGTATTGACATGCTCGAAACCATAGCGGACAAGTTTTCTAAGAAAATTCATCCATGTGGATTCCAATTTTTCCAGCAGGCTTGGGTACTGTAGGGGAGACGACTGCACACACAAGCAGTTAGAAACTTTACGCATGTGGACAGCTTTATCTGATGGTCTGTGAGTACATTTTTTAACTCATTCCACTGTTTATGAGCTAAAGCGATGCGCTGGATGGTAAATGCTGAATGGCCTTCCTCATTTGATATGGTATGACCAAGGTAAGAGAAGCTAGTAACATTCTCGATAACATCTTTCATTTTAATACGAAAGTGTTATTGCACCTCAAACGAGTCTGGTGGGGACCGACTGAGGGCTTGGTGCAATGCTTACATGATGTAGCTGGTCTGAATTTCGGGGAAAAATTTACATTGCATACATTATGTAAATAATTTTACGCACTTTAGTAGTTACACCAACACTAGGTTCTAGTTAGTCATTATCTGGGCCTAAACAAACCTCCCATTACCAAAAACAAACAAACAAACAAACAAACAAACAAACAAACAAACAAACAAACAAACAAACAAAGTTCTTCTAGGAGGTAGAATCAGGGTTCCCACTCCAAGTCAAATGTCAAGTTCCCTTACTTTTTCCTGACTTTCACAGACTAAAAAAGCCAAATTACTATGACCTATAATGAACAGAAAAACAGGCCGCCTCTATGCTAAGCAGAAGAAAAAAACCCAGCCACAGTATTTTAAACCCATTAATTTGCAAGCCTTTTTTCCTTTAAAAAAAAAAAAAAAAAAACTAATTCACAGATGCTTTCAGTACAAAAATGAGTTTTTCACTGCTTAAAGCTAGTGAAATACTGCATGGAAAATACTGTAATTTTGCCAAAATGTCAACTAAAACTTAAACATGCTACAAACAAAACTCCCTGATATTCCATGACTTGGCCCAATATATGATCAAATCTTTTGACTTTCCATGTCTGGAACAGACTTTTTAAAATTCCACAATATTCCAGAAATTCCATAACCCATGGAAACCTTGTAAAATATTGCATTTAAAAAAAATACTTTAGTAAAAATAAGGTTGCAAGTAAGTGATTGCATCTTTCTCCATCCACAAATTTAACATGAGCATACACTGTCTTAATAAATTCACTTGTATAAATTGTCCTTTCACGGTCTTTGTACAAATATGGCAGAAATGTTTGTCCAATCAACAGGTTGTGTCATTTTTGTCTCCTTTTTTCATTGCATAACATTATATCATAATTTGATTGCTTTTTATATCATTTTAATATTACAAATTAATATTTCATTTTTATCATGTAAACAATCTGGAAAAATGGAATGCACACAGCAGGCAAAATAATACTAATGCTTCCAGTATTTGTCACTGGAAATATGTATAATCTTGCTGGTTTTACATTTATTTTAATAGATTTTATAACAAATGCAATGCAAAGTATGTTTTGTTGATCAGTAGGTAATACAAGTGGCAGGTACATAGGTAAAAGCCAACATCCTTTGCCTGTTAAAAACACCCATTTGGAAGTTAAAGGACTTGGCTCTTATTGGTGAGCTGAACAAATGGCTCCAACTCAATGAGCCGAGTCAGAATTTTCATCACTAGGATGTAAAATTAAACCTCGTGCTATTAGTACCTGGAGGGCTTCACATAAAACCAGAGCAGGGTCAAAGAGGACGTTGTAAAAAAAGGTATAAACACACTAACGTGGTATCTGCCGTAGATCTTAATCCAAATGGTGTAAAAGCACTGATTACAGATGATGAAATGAATAAGCAAACACAAGGCACAGACCAGGTTAAGCTTTAAGTTTTAGATCCCATCATGCCTACAATGCTCAGGGACACTCAAAAGTATTTGCATTTTATTCCAGATTTACTTCATAGCAAATCCGTTGATGTTAATGGTATTGGAGTGGAATTCAAACAAGCTGCTTTAGGTGTTTGCGCAGTTTACTGCACCAACTATTGTTAAAGAATAAAATTCCTTTGAGAACGTTCTATTCGCTTATTTGCCCTAAATCACCCTTTAATGAATCAACACATCAACTTGCAAGACCAAATGATCAAAACCCCAATGCACAGTCCTCCTTTCTATTCTTACTTATTGAATTATTCACAAGCAAATGCTAATGCAAATGCTATTCCTATTCACTAGGAGAGTATGCGGCACTTTGCGGGATGAATTATTTAAAATTTTGGACTTTAAAACTATTTCAAGCTTTGGAATTGCGGTGATATTCCATATACTAAGCTAATACAGCCAACCTTGTGATTAGCATTATGTTCATTTGCACCATAAACAGAAATTTGGTTTATAGAACAGCACAAAAAATAAAATAAATAAATAAAAAGGGCTCCCCCCCCATTATAAACAATTTTGCTACTCACTGACAGCCTGCCATACAATGAGGTTTAGTCTTCCTGAGCATGGTGTCTGGCTGCCATAAACCTTCTGCTATCCTCTCAGAGCACATTCCAGTTACATAACCGCTATAACCATTTCACTCTCAAAGTCTAAGCTGTAAGTCTGGTTGTATAATCTCCAGAAAATGAAATTAAAAATGCAACAGATAAAGCTACCATACACTAATTGCATTCATAAAAATAAATATATAAATAAATAAAAACCACCCCTTTTCGTGTTTTAACAGTGCCATCCTGGCAGAGCAAGTACTTGAAAATTAAAAAAAAAAAAAAAAAGCCCACACAACTGATTAAGCAAACAGAGACTGATGAAAGGATGGTCAGTTTTGCTAATACGCAGCCTTTAACACAACAGAATGATCACTCTTTCCCTCTCCATTGAAACACCCATTCTGCCTCAGGTGATGCAAGTCCACCCTGGAAGGCAGTTTGACAGGGGTGAATGACTCCGAGAGCAGCAGCTAAATTCTCATTACTTGTGGGCCTCTGCTTCCACCACCCTGCACTGATTTATGGAACCTCTGAAGAAATAGTATCCCATAGCTCAGGAAGAAAAAGTGGCCTCTAAATAACAACTATAACACCTGAAAGAAAAACAGAAAACCTGTCATTTTCTGCAGGGGCATTCAGTATTATTGAGCACATGGTGCTTGGGCTCAAGGCTGTGCGTCTCAGTTCTTTCTTGCATTCACTCCTCAGGAGGATTCCCCTCCAGTTACACTTTGACAGTGAGGGGCTTCTTTCCTTTATAATTTATAAGCCATTAATAACAGAAGCTCAATGACGTTACATAAGCAACGTTAATTATAATTGCTGAAACCGGTGGAAATTTACAACAGTAAATTTTATTTATTGCTTATTTAAAGGAAAACTGAAGGCAAATTTATCAAAATTCTATTTCTCATGTTATAAAATATAGGAATGCATTTCTGATGGCCATTTTGTTGCTGCTATAGCAAGTTACGAGTGTAACACATCAGTCCATATGTCAAAGCAATGGCCGTAAACAAGATTTGTTGAGACCTGTGCAAGACATGGTAGGACGGAAGTAAAACATACAGCAGAAATCAAAGTGACCAACATCTGCCAATGTTGTCAAAAGACGAGCTTTCGAATGCTGATGTAAATCAAGCTGGAAGTTTTGTTTGTTTTGATAATCAGGAAAGTTTGAAAGACTTAGGCAGAAATGTCATTTAAACTCATTTTTGTGCAATATTTCATTTGGAAAACAGTTTTCAAGATGGCAGCGCTGACACTTCACATTTCGAAGTCTCGCACAAGTCTCGTGAAGATCACACAGATAAGCAACACCTGCCGTGGACCAAACGAACTAAATTCAACATGGCTAAAAACCAAATAGGCCAATAAGTATAATATTTAATTGCAATTAGTTGCCAATACGAGTCACAATATAAGGTTACTAAAACCAAAAACGTAATTGAATAACACGTTAATTAAGCAATAAAGCAAGCTTAAAAATGACTTCAGTTCTCCTTTAAGTCTCAGTAAATACACTGCATGATGGTCTTTTGATAGGGAAGTCTAAACAATGCAAGGAACCATCCATACAGAAAAGAAAGGAAGGAACAATGGGGGAAAAAATCCAACATTTAGAAGAGTGCGTGAGGGGCAGTTTAGTTCAATTAGGAGATGCTTCCATCTGGGTGGCACGGTGGTGTAGTGGTTAGCACCGTCACTTCAAAGCAAGGAGGTTCTGGGTTCGAACTTCATGGTCAAACTTCTATGTGGAGTTTGCATGTTCTCCCCGTGTCTGCCATAGAAACCCCATGGGGTTTCCTCCAGGTGCACCAGTTCCTTCCCATTGTTAAAAAAAAAAAAAAAAAAAAAATATATATATATATATATATATATATATATATATATATATATATATATATATATATATATATATATATATATATCAGGCTACTGGGGGTTGCACAAGCCAGTGCATACTTGATGCCAGTCCCAAGCCCGGATAGATTGGGGAGGGTTGCATCAAGGACATAAAACCTATGCAGATCCAAATGACCCACTGTGGTGACCCCTAATGGGAACAGCTGAAAGAAGAGGAGGAGGAGGACACACCACCATTTGCTGTACAGTGGTGCTTGAAAGTTTGTGAACCCTTTAGAATTTTCTATATTTCTGCATAAATATGACCTAAAACATCATCAGATGATTTTCACACAAGTCCTAAAAGTAGATAAAGAGAACCCAGTTAAACAAATGAGACAAAAATATTATACTTTGTCATTTATTTATTGAGGAAAATGATCCAATATTACATGAGTGGCAAAAGTATGTGAACCTTTGCTTTCAGTATTTGGTGTGACCCCCTTGTGCAGCAATAACTGCAAATAAACATTTCTGGTAACTGTTGATCAGTCCTGCACACCGGCTTGGAGGAATTTTAGCCCATTCTTCCATACAGAACAGCTTCAACTCTGGGATGTTGGTGGCTTTCCTCACATGAACTGCTCGCTTCAGGTCCTTCCACAACATTTCCATTGGATTAAGGTCAGGACTTTGACTTGGCCATTCCAAAACATTAACTTTATTCTCCTTTAACCATTCTTTGGTAGAATGACTTGTGTGCTTAGGGTCATTGTCTTGCTCCATGACCCACTTTCTCGAGATTCAGGCCCTGTCCACACGGCAACGGATTCAGGTGAATCCGATACAATTGTTTATCGTTTCGGCCTGGCGTCCACACGGCACCGCCGTTTTGGGTGCCCCAAAACGCAATCTTTTGAGAACGGGTTCCAGAGTGGAAAGATCTGGCAACGTTGCCGTTGCGAAGTCGTCTGGATGAGTAGAACGGATTTGTTTACGATGACGTCACAACCACATGACTGAGTGCTTCACGCTGGGTAGAAGTGTAACGAACTCGATGCAAGTTGTCAACAAATCCTATAACTTGGTTCATGAAACGCGCTTACAAAATATTTTCACTGTGAATATTTGTGTAATGGTGCAAAGTAAGAGAGAGAGAGTCAATCCCGCCAGCAAAAATAGGGAAAAAAAGGAGCAATCTCACCTCTTCAGATGTTGGTTTAAGTCCTACAATACATTCCTCAAAAAGGGCGTAGAAGAACAAATTAATCCATCAACGTGTAGCATTCAATTTATTCCGGACCATTAAAGACGCCGCCTTCCGCATAGAATCATATGTCATCCTCGCCGCCATATTGGATGGGTCAAAGCGGAGAATAAAGATGCCTCATTCATGTGCTGCGTTTAACTGTACCAACAGGTTTACCGTCCAAACGAGATCACATGGGATTACCTTTCACAGGTGAGACTGGAAAAATACTTTTCATTGTATTTAGTCATTATAATGTAATTTTACGAACAGATTTTTCTGACTTTGTGGCTAATATGAAGTCTCGCGCATAATAGTTTATGTGCATGCGTCCTTACTTCTATTGTTCTGGTGTCTCCGAAGGGACCGTCTTACAGCGCACGTAGAGGTGTGGCATGTGTATTGCATCGTTTTCAGCAAGCGTTGCGTTGCCATATGGACCTGATATTTTACTGATCGTTGCCCATATGGACGCGATTTTTTTTAAAATAACATCTCGTTGCCGTTGTCGTGTGGATGTAGCCTCAGTTCATGGACAGATGTCCTGACATTCTCCTTTAGATGTCGCTGGTATACGGTAATTCACTTCATTGTTCCATCAATGATGGCAAGCCATCCTAGCTCAGATGCAGCAAAACAGGCCCAAACCATGATACTACCAACACCATATTTCACAGATGGAATGAGGTTCTAATGCTAGAATGTAGTGTTTTCCTTTCTCCAAACATAACGCTTCTCATTTAAACCAAAAAGTTCTATTTTGGTCTCATCTGTCCACAAAACATTTTTCCAATAGCCTTCTGGCTTGTCCATGTGATATTTAGCAAACTGCAGACAAGCAGCAATGTTCTTTTTGGAGAGCAGTGGCTTTCTCCTTGCAACCCTGCCATGCACACCATTGTTGTTCAGTGTTCTCTTGATGGTGGACTCATGAACATTGGCTAATGTTAAATGAGAAAGAGGCCTTCAGTTGCTTAGAAGTTACCCTGGGGTCATTTGTGACCTCGCAGACAATTACATGCCTTGCTCTTGGAGTGATCTTTGTTGGTTGACCACTCCTGGGGAGGGTAACAATGGTCTTGAATTCCTCCATTTGTACACAATCTGTCTGACTGTGGATTGGTGGAGTCCAAACTCTTTAGAGATGGTTTTGTAACCTTTTCCAGCCTGATGAGCATCAACAACGCTTTTTCTGAGGTCCTCAGAAATCTCCTTTGTTCATGCCATGATGCAGTTCCACAAACATGTGTTGTGAAGATCAGACTTGGATATATCCCTGTTCTTTAAATAAAACAGGGTGCCCACTCACACCTGATCATCATCCCATTGATTGAAAACACCTGACACTAATTTCACCGTCAAGTTAATTGCTAATCCTAGAGGTTCACATATTTTTGACACTCACAGATATGTAATATTGGATCATTTTCCTCAATAAATGACCGTGTGTGTGTGTGTGTGTGTGTGTGTGTGTGTGTGTCTACACAATTATATACAGTGGGGCAAAAAAGTATTTAGTCAGTCACCAATTGTGCAAGTTCTCCCACTTAAAAAGATGAGAGGCGCCTGTAATTTTCATGATAGGTATACCTCAACTATGAGAGACAAAATGAGGAAAAAAAATCCAGAAAAATCACATTGTCTGTCTGATTTTTAAAGAATTTATTTGCAAATTATGGTGGAAAATAAGTATTTGGTCAATAACAAAAGTTCATCTCAATACTTTGTTATATACCCTTTGTTGGCAATGACAGAGGTCAAACGTTTTCTGTAAGTCTTCACAAGGTTTTCACACACTGTTGCTGGTATTTTGGCCCATTCCTCCATGCAGATCTCCTCTAGAGCAGTGATGTTTTGGGGCTGTCGCCGGGCAACACGGACTTTCAACTCCCTCCAAAGATTTTCTATGGGGTTGAGATCTGGAGACTGGCTAGGCCACTCCAGGACCTTGAAATGCTTCTTACGAAGCCACTCCTTCGTTGCCCAGGCAGTGTGTTTGGGATCATTGTCATGCTGAAAGACCCAGCCACGTTTCATCTTCAGTGCACTTGCTGGTGGAAGGACGTTTTCACTCAAAATCTCACGATACATGGCCCCATTCATTCTTTCCTTTACATGGATCAGTCGTCCTGGTCCCTTTGCAGAAAAACAGCCCCAAAGCATGAGGTTTCCACCCCCATGCTTCACAGTAGGTATGGTGTTCTTTGGAGGCAACTCAGCATTCTTTCTCCTCCAAACACGACAAGTTGAGTTTTTACCAAAAAGTTCTATTTTGGTTTCATCTGACCATATGACATTCTCCCAATCCTCTTCTGGATCATCCAAATGCTCTCTAGCAAACTTCAGACGGGCCTGGACATGTACTGTGTACTGGCTTAAGCAGGGGGACACGTCTGGCACTGCAGGATTTGAGTCCCTGGCGGCGTAGTGTGTTACTTGATGGTAGCCTTTGTTACTTTAGTCCCAGCTCTCTGCAGGTCATTCACTAGGTCCCCCCGTGTGGTTCTGGGATTTTTGCTCACCGTTCTTGTGATCATTTTGACCCCACGGGGTGAGATCTTGCGTGGAGCCCCAGATTGAGGGAGATTATCAGTGGTCTTGTATGTCTTCCATTTTCTAATACTTGCTCCCACAGTTGATTTCTTCACACTAAGCTGCTTACCTATTGCAGATTCAGTCTTCCCAGCCTGGTGCAGGTCTACAATTTTGTTTCTGATGTCCTTTGGCAGCTCTTTGGTCTTGGCCATAGTGGAGTTTGGAGTGTGACTGTTTGAGGTTGTGAACAGGTGTCTTTTATACTGATAACGAGTTCAAACAGGTGCCATTAATACAGGTAACGAGTGGAGGACAGAGGAGCCTCTTAAAGAAGTTGCTACAGGTCTGTGAGAGCCAGAAATCTTACTTGTTTGTAGGTGACCAAATACTTATTTTACCAAGGAATTTACCAATTAATTCATTAAAAATCCTACAATGTGATTTCCTGGATTCTTTCCCCCCATTCTGTCTCTCATAGTTGAAGTGTACCTATGATGAAAATTACAGGCCTCTCTCATCTTTTTAAGTGGGAGAACTTGCACAATTGGTGGCTGACTAAATACTTTTTTGCCCCACTGTGTGTGTGTGTGTGTGTGTGTATATATATATATATATATATATATATATATATATATATATATATATACACACACACACACACATATATTTTGTCTCATTTTGTTTAATTGGGTTCTTTTTATCTACTTTTAGGACTTGTGTAAAAATCTGATGTTTTAGGTCATATTTATGCAGAAATATAGAAAATTCTAAAGGGTTCACAAACTTTCAAGCACTGCCGCATATCTGTAGATATCTGGCACTGTTGCAGTAAAGGTTCAAGTAAGAAACTTGTGATTGCACATTTGCTGTCAAATACACACTGAACTAAGAACTAATACACTATCATGCTCACAAAATACCAATTAATCTAAATATGATATAAAACACCAGGTTAACTACCTGAGATGGTGTATAATGCCTGAATATCATCTGGCCCATGTGTGCATGCATGCAGAGATCAACAAACAAGTTCACATATTGACATATGACGACATGATGCACCATAGTCAAAACAGTCATTCCCTACTACCTTCTCATGAAGTAGGCGCATGTTCCGGACAACATATGAAATATCTTGAGAAAACATGACATGGTGGAATAAAAGTACAGGATGTGGCACGAACTATACGGTCAGTAGAAACTTAATGTATCCAAAGCCATTACACTACAGAGAAATACATTCTATAAAACAATGCTTGTGCCTTATAAGCCATGGGTAACAGGAAGTCAAAGCTGTCCTCAACAGGAAGAAGGCCGCCTTCAGGAGCAGGGATGGGGGGCAATGAAAGCAGCACAACAGGAGGTAAAACGCTGCATGAGGGAAGCTAAGGACAGCTACAGGAGAAAGGTGGAGCAGAAGCTGAAGGAGAACAGCATGAGGGAGGTCTGGGAAGGTGTGAAAACCATCACAGGCCACAATACAAAGACCAGAGTCATTGAGGGCAGTGGCGGCTCCTGAATTTTTTTTTCAGGGGGGGCAATTTTCCCCTGTTATGTCTACACGGACCGTAAATGTCCACAGGACTGAAGTAAATTGACCTAGGTAGCAAATCAATTGGCCGAACTTGTTTTTGCCTGGTAAATTCAGATATCAATATAGACAATATCTCTTCTCTCCACTAGGTGGCAACACTAAACAAGTTAAAGGTGGCAAACTAAGGTAGCCTAGTAAACTAGACCCACCCGCCTAGCGGCCAGAAATATTTTTGCCTACGAGTGGCAAATATTCACATTTAGTCTGGCTTGCCAGGCTAAAACTAAGGAAGATTCATTGTGAAGCCTTCAAAGCAAAACATTTGGCATCACAATCAATTAATATTACATTACTCATTTATTTTCTCATATTATTCCAGTATTCTATAATAAGTAGACACAAATTCTTAATTATAAACATTCTAATTTCTTCAATTCTAAAGAATGCAATTAAAGTGGCAGGATATAAATCCAGAACAAGTGTTTAAGTTTTGAAAAAGATGAAGAAAAGCAATCAAACAAACATGTGCAGCTTAATTATGTGTTTTTTTTTATATGGAATTGCACCATTTTAACAACAAATAATTCTAAATAAATTCTGCAGTTTTTTTCCCCCCCCAAGAATTCCTCCAGAAAGCCATGCCTGAAAAGGAAATTTAAAGTATTACAAGCATGTCAATGAACACAAAAGGCTTTAGTTATTTAGCTATATACACACACAAGGTTACACAAGGTTTTGTAGTCAGTGCAACTTGGCTTAACAAGTTGGAAAAAAGGTAAGGTGCTGCTGGCTCCAATGAACACATACTGTACAATATATAAAAACTGAAAATATGCTTAATTTACACCAAGTCAGAGAGAACTTGAGGCTACTGAAATATTCCAAGCATGGCAATGTTAAACTGCCATTGGTAAAACAAAAACATGGCAATGTTAAACTGCCATTGGTAAAACACACACAAAAACAACTTTTGCCTAGTAAATTCAAATATCAGATATCACTGTACCGTCTGCTGTGCTACTTCCAGGGTGGAAGAGAACGCAAGGGTAGCAAAAAAGAGCATTGACTACATCACAGCCAGCCAGCCAGCCAAGTTTTCCGGTGGTACCAGTTCTTGTTAAAACCTCTTGAGTAGGTCTTCTCTCCCTTCGTAGACACTTGCTTGATGTTTAAATTCGGTCTAGGAGGTCCTAGCTGTTTGATTGCCGTTTTCTCCTCATTGGTACGACGACTAAAGGGAACTTCTTTCAGAGACGCTATCGTATTGTTGCACTCAACACTCGCCATCATCTTCATAGAATGTTCACACATTTCCCGCGCAAGTTGCGTTTTCCAGCCCAAAATTATGTTCAAAACCCGCCAAAATGCACTTAAAACCAATCTGGCAACACTTGCGCGGCACAACAGGCGTATGACGTAAGCACGCTGCTTGTGCGAGCACATAAAACCCAATAGAAAATGCATTGGAAGCATGATTTTCGAAAAAAAACGTACGTACCATTAGTGTCAATGGGAGATTTTGGGGCAAATCTGAACCTGACAGAAATCGCCCCAAAAGGGCGTGGCTACACCAGGCGCGACCTTAGCCTGATTGGACAATGACATTACTGTTGGTAGTAGGAGTAGATAAAAAAAAAAAAATCTCCCTCCCTGTTTGGGAGTGCATCGCCCAAATCGCCCCTATTAACGAGCCGCCAGTGATTGAGGGGACAGTGGAGAGGGCGAATGAGTTGAATGACTTTTTCAAATCAGTTCAACCAACCCACATCCCCTCCCCAACCTCTCCCTCACTGCAGCCATCTCTCCTTCTTCCCTCGACACACCTCCCCCCAGTCATCACAGCAGCCCCCTCCTCCCCCACCTCAACACAGACTCCTCCATGCATTACTGCAGACCAGGTCAGAGGTCAACTGAGGAAGCTTCACCCCAGGAAAGCAGCAGACCCGGACAAGGTGTGTCCCCGACTACTGAAGACCTGTGCTGCTGAACTGGGTGAACCACTCCAACACATCTTCAACCTCAGCCTGCAGCTGGGGAGAGTGCCAACCCTCTGGAAGACATCATGTATCGTTCCAGTTCCCAAAAAGAATCAGCCCAGCGAGCTGAACGACTTCCGACCGGTGGCACTCACTTCACATCTGATGAAGACGTTGGAGCGGCTCTTCCTCAGCCTCCTCAGACCCCAGGTACAACATGCCCAGGACTGTCTGCAGTTTGCGTACTGGGCAGGTGTCGGTGTGGAAGACGCCATCCTCTACCTGCTACACCAAGCCCACTCGCATCTGGATAAGGGAAATGGCACAGCGAGGATCCTCTTCTTGGACTTCTCGAGTGCCTTCAACACCATCCAGCCCCTATTGCTTCAGGACAAACTGAACAGGATGCGAATGGACCCCTGCCTGGTCACCTGAATCTCCAGGTACCTCACTGACAGGCTGCAGTACGTCAGGCTGAAGGAAATCACGTCTGACACTGATTAGCAGCACCAGAGCACCCCAGGGCACGGTGCTGGCCCCTCTTCTCTTCACCCTGTACACTGCAGACTTCTGCTACAACTCGGAGCTGTGTCACATTCAGAAGTTTGCCTATGACACAGTCATCATTGGGTGTATCAGTGACGACAGAGATGTAGGTACATTCCACTAAGAAACTACATTTCCCATCAGCCCACTTCCGCCTTGACCTGCGTCACGCCGGGGCGGGATCATCTACGTCATCCCCCAGGAGGGCATGAACCACAAGGACACTCCTAGCTCTTAACCTTTCCGCCTGGACTCCAAGGAGTCTGGACACAGAGAGATTGCTCTTTTCGGGCAAACCAGATAAAGACGTCTTTTATTTTTCTTCCTTTCTTGCAAGATCCACGATTTAGCGCAATTTCTTTCTTACCCTTGGCCACGGTAAACTCCAGAGTCACGCGATCTTTAAACTCAACCTGAGTTACAAACGGTTTATTCGTATTAGAAGTGACGTTACGACTGCCGCCCAAACGCAGTTTTAATTTGTAATTAGGAGCGACCAGAATTCCTCCTGATTGAAGCGCTGTGCACATTAATTTTAATCAGAGACTTTTCTTCTCATCACGAGCCACGACGCGTTGGATCAAGAGAAGTTCTCTGTCCACGGAATCGACTCACGGAATCGACTCACGTGCTCTACAATGGCGAATCTCTCTTTATATCTGGCTAAAGAATATTGAGTAAGGTTTTGGCATTTGGGCATAATAAAGATCAGTCTTAGGAATTTAGCTTTTATTGAAATAGTGTGAATTTAAACCCAGGTTTATCTGTTACACTGTTAAACACGCAGCGTGTTGAATTGATCTGTTTTGTTTTTAATATCTCAATTAGATAGGCTGTGCATGTCTCTCTCTCTCTCTCTCTCTCTCTCTTATTCCTTACTAATATCCTCAATTTCATTCTTATTATACATTTTGACCTTATCAAGATTTCAGTGAATTTGATAATGTTATAAAGTAGGTGGAATTCCTTTGTCTCAAGGCAAACCGGGGGGAGGGCCTCACCTTCCCCCCCCAACACCTCAGATAACATTCCAAACTTTATAGCCCCCTCACACACACACACACACACACACGCACGCTCTTATACATCTACATACTCAAGTATATGACCACACCTCCCTGTACATATTTAATCTGCTATTATTCATTTCTTTTTATCTTTGTTATAATAAATTCATTTATTGAACAAACTGTTTTATTTGTGTTCCAATAAATATCTGAAGTCCCCAATCTCTCAAAGAATTCAAAAAGGTGCATATAAGTTATGTAATATGGTAAGTGATCAATAATAATTTGGAATATACCATAATCTAGCTGTTTGGTAATTTGTTATTAAGCACCAGGATTAATGGTATGATTCACTTGAACGATTCACTTGAGTGATTCACTTGAGTGATTCACTTCAAACGATTCAAATGAGACTGATTCATTTTAATTATTAACCTTCAAATTTAATGAGACTGATTTAATGAGATCACTTAATAATTACCAAATGCACCTACAGAGAGGATGAGTATAGGAGCCTGGCGAGGGACTTTGGTGTGTGGTGCAACAGGAACCATCTGCAGCTCAACACCTCGAAGACCAAGGAGCTGGTCATTGACTTTGGGAGGTCCAGACCAAGGTCACGACCAGTTCTGATCGAGGGAGTCGAGGTGGAGGCTGTGGATTCCTACAAGTACCTTGGGCTGTGGCTGGACAGCAAGCTGGACTGGACTTGCAACACCAAACACTTATACAGGAAGGGACAGAGCAGGCTATACTTCCTTAGGAGGTTGCGGTCCTTTAACATCTGCAGGAAACTCCTGTGGATGTTCCATCAGTCTGTGGTCGCCAGTGTCCTATTTTACACCGTGGTGTGCTGGGGGGGGGGGGGGGGGGGGGGCGCAGCACATCCAAGAAGGACACATCCAGGCTGGACAAACTTATCAGGCGGGCCGGCTCTGTGGTCAGCATGAAGCTGGACTCTCTGGTGAGATCTATGGACAAACTATTGAACATCATGGACAATGCCAGTCACCCTCTGCACACCGTCATCAGCAACCAGAGGAGCCTGTTCAGTGACAGAATGCTCCTTCCCAAGTGCAGGATGAACAGACTCAAAAACTCCTTTGTCCCTCACACCATTAGACTGTACAACTCCTCTCGGGGGGGGGGGGGGGGGGGGGTAACAGGAGGACAGAGGATGGGAAGGAGCAGTAGCCTAGCCTAACAATAAGCAATACTGGACAATGTGCAATATAATGTGCAATATTACTTGTGATTTCTGTATTTGAATATAAGCATTTCAAATGTCAAACCAGGTATTTGAGATACTTTCGCATGTCCCTCCTTGGCATGTGTGCACATGGAGACAAGGTGGTATCCGGTCCCTAGGGGTTAGCAGAGGTGAAATAAAACCTCACCCACATATTCGGTGTAGCTAAATAAATAAATAAATAAATAAATAAATACAAACATGAGGTAATGACCAAGTCTTGGATTGTCATTAAGGTTTGTATTTTGCAACTCCGCAAAACCTTGAGTTGCATATTCAGTATCTTTGGAATGCATTTTCTAACATCCAGATACTGTACATCGATAATACAAAGTACGAAAGCACATGGCTTATTAGTTTGCTTTCATCGTTTAACCTTGAATACAGAACGCCATGTCAGCATAGTGGAAACACTAAACACACACCCACAGCAAGAGAAGGCTCTAGCCTAGTTGAAAGTCAATCAGTCAGTCAGTCTCTCTCTCACTCACACACACACACACACACACACACACACACACACACACACACACACCTGACTAATACAGGATCCAAATTGATGTTCACACACACACACACACACACACACACACACACACACACACACACACACACACACACACACACACACACACACAGAGTGCAGTGTTCAAATGAGAAAGATAAAGTCCTGAGAGAATGGAGTGACAGATTTCCCCTTGACCTACACACATCCTTGTGTTGCACGAGGATCCGGATTTATGGTAGAGAAAACCACAAACAATGCTCTTTCTCTGGAAAGAGGAGGCACACACCGAATTGTTTTTATTCTGACTACCAGAAAAATAGAAACTAACTACAGTTCCTGATAAAGTACACACAATCACAAATGGTAAGTCGCACTGGACAATTAGCTGCATTCATCAGAACATGCATCGACTCTAGTTAGATAATAGACTGAAAAATAAGTGCCAGTAGGCCAAGCAACATAATACAGCAGAGTGCAAATATTTTTATACTATGAGGCGCTTGAACACCAAATTATACTTAAGTCATCATCATCAAGTGAGACTCCGTCCTCTCAGTTCAGATCAGTTAAATTCAATTTCACTGCTTTCTTTCTTCATTAATTTTAGGGGAACTGTAAAAGACACTGAGACTTGAAATGTTTTACAAACCACCACAAAAAACAATGCCTGCCCTTCTGAAAGAATCACAGCACTATAGCGTGGATTTCAATTGTGGCCTATATGGATAAAGCAGGCTAACATTAAGCTTCTGGAATGGCCTTCCCAAAGCCCTGACCTCAACCCGACTGAAAATTTGTGGACTACTCTTAAAAGTCAGGTCTGTGCCAGGAAACCAAACAATTTAAATGAACTCTACCAATTCTGCCAAGAATAGTGGTCAAATATCCAGCCAGAATTATGCCAGAAGCTTATTGATGGCTACCCAAGTGTCTGGTCGAGGTGCAACTTGCTAAGGGACATTTAACCAAATATTAGTGGGGGTGTATAAATTTATTTGAGCCTGTATGTATAATTTTGACCAGGTGAGGATTAGAGAAAATCCAAAATAAATTCAAACTTGTGCACTCAATTCTTGTTTTTTGAAGTCATTAAAAGGTATATGCTGTACAATCATTCCACCCTGGAAAAAGAACAACTCAAGGAAAATCATTAAAAGCCCAAAATTACCATTACATTCATGCCCATGATGAGTGTATGTATGTAAACTTCTGACCACAACTGTGTATATCCATCCATCCATCCATCCATCCATCCATCCATCTGTAGCTGCTTATCCTGTACAGGGTCGCAGGCAAGCTGGAGCCTATCCCAGCTGACTATGGGTGAGAGGTGGGGTACACCCTAGATACCGTAAGTCGCTAGGTCATCGCAGGGCTGACACAGAGAGAGAAACAATCCATCATTCACACCTACAGTCAATTTAGAGTCACCAATTAACCTAACCTGCATGTCTTTGGACTGTGGGGGAAACCGGAGCACCCAGAGGAAACTCGCGCAGATACGGGGAGAACATGCAAACTCCACACAGAAAGGCCCTCGCCAGCCACTGGGATGGATGGATTTTATATATAATTATATAAAAAGCTTTGTAAAATACATATGTTCAAGGACTATGCAAATCTAATATCACCTTGAAAAGTAGACAGGACACAGAGATGGACACTGTTTGAACAACGTGTTCTCTCCCTCACACACAAGCAAACTCTTGAGCAAAGCACTACCAGTGTCCCGGCCTCAACAACAGCTGCAACAATCACAACAGTGCTTTTGTCCTCAGAAGGTTTGGTCGGTCACCTGATGCTTTCGTCAGTCTCAGACTACGTAATAAATGAAAAACACTGATCCCACTTAACTGCCATTTGTACAACAATCACTGATGTTTCTCGATTGTGAGTGCAAGCTCACGAAGACATTACTGATCTATGAGGTGCTTAAATATATATTTGTATGTTCAAAAACATCAACTGCAATCCATAAGTCCAATCCAAAAATCATACATGTGATACAAGCTGGTGAAATACAGTGAATTTTAAATGTGTATTAAGTCTCAATACAGTTTTCTGTCTTGAAAGGAAAAGCAAAAAAAAGTGTCAAGAGAAAGGTCAGTTACTGTTAAGCTGACAAACAGGCACTGAATCTCTGTATGTGATTTATTAGCATCAGTATACTGTGCGCGTGCACACACACGCACACCTTTCCCCCTCATTAAGCATCTCTCATTTTATAGCCCTGCCCTCTCAAACTAATAAAAACCCATCACTCAGAGATCAGCAAATTACACTGGCACAAGGCTGACAATTGTCATCAGTTGTTGAATTTAATGTTACACATTAGAATAACTTCCATTTAATTGAAGTGTTCTTTATTGCACCTTCCTACTTCGACACCTTAGCCAATCAATCTTCTGTCGTTTCACAGTTTCCTCTCAAATACCTCATGCTGATCTGTACTAAAAGATTGTGTGTTTAAACAAGACCATCCTCTGTTGTAATGAAGTGGGCACAAAGAGCGCACAAACGCACAAAAAAAAAAAAATCCTTTATATGGGGGACATGCACCAGAACCCTAAGGAGTAATTTTGGGTAAGACCTGCAATTTGATAATCTTCAACTACTAAAAACTACAACCCCAACTCCCCAAAAGTTGGGATGCTGTGTAAAATGTAAATAAAAATAGAATGCAATAATCTGCAAGTCATGGAAGCCCTGTGTTACATTGAAAACGGTACAAAGACAACTTATCAAATGTTATAACAAATTTTATTACTTTTTAAAAAATATATGCACATTTTTAATCTGATGACAGAAACATGTTTCAAAAAAAGGTTGGGACAGAGGCATGTTGACCACTGTGTTGCATTATCTCTATTTTTAACAACACACTATAAATGTTTGGGAATTGAGAAGACCAACTGCAGATTTTTTTTTTTTTGGAAGTGAAATGTCTCATCCTTGCCTGACTTACAGTTTCAGTTGCTCAAGAGTTTTGAGTCTCCTTTCTCATAAATGTGCCAAATGTTTTTCAATGGGAGACAGGTCAGTTTAGCACCCTGACTCTATTACTACAGAGCCATGCATTTGCAATATGTGCAGAATGCGGTTTGGCATTGTCTTGGTGAAAAAAGCAAGGCCTTCTGTGAAAAAAAAGATGTCCTCTGGTTGGCAGCATGTTGCTCCAAAACCTGTATACATCAATTCAACGTTAAATGGTGCCTTCCTACGTGTGCAAGCTACCCATGTCATGTATACTAATGCCACCCCCGTACAATCACAAATGCTGGCTTTTAAACTGTGTAGTGACGAGCTGGATGGTTCCTTTCCTCTTTAGTCCAAAGGACACGGTGTCCATGATTTCCAAAAAAGATTTCAAATTTTGATTCATCAGACACTGGGACAATTTTCCACTTAGCTTCAGTCCATTATAAATCAGCTCAGTCTGATTCCCCCCCGTAATCTCCACAAAACTGTTGTTCTGAAATGTGAACAACTGGGCCAAATATGGCATAACTGACTTAAACCTAAATGAGATAACTATCCTCAATCATCCTTATTCAAATGTGGAAAATTATTGCGTTTAACTAAAAGCTCATTTCATTATCTCTAGCTGCTTTATCCTGTCCTACAGGGTCGCAGGCAAGCTGGAGCCTATCCCAGCTGACTATGGGCGAGAGGCAGGGTACACCCTGGACAAGTCGCCAGGTTATCGCAGGGCTGACACCGTTTAACTAAAATGCCAGATAAATATTACTGTTTTAATTAGAAGATATCAATTTCTATATCCCATTTATTTTGGTCGCAAGACCAAAACTGGGAAGGTATTGGAAGAAAATAAAACCTGAACATATTGAAAGCTGTCCTTGACTATGGTTTATACCAGAGTTTTGGATGCTCAAATGCCCATCATGCCTGGAAATGATCCAAATTAATTAAATGCAAACCAATACAGCATGCACAAAGTATACAAAAGAAAAAAGCAGCAGCTGAGTTGAGGTCAAAAGATCGCATATACAGTACCTACGCTAAAGATATTTAAAGTAATTTTTTCACGACTCCACACATTTAATGTTCCCATGCATTTACTGTGGCTTAGATCTTCTATTTTGTTTTAAAATGACCTTATATGTGAACAATCAATTAGAGGCAGATTTATTTCAGCTTTTATTCACAATGTCCGAATTGCAGTGAATCAAACATTTGCATACACCAAGTTGACGGGGTCTAAATGGTCCCAAAGATTCCAGAAACTGGTATAAAGACTTTTACAGCCATCCATGTCAATTCAACCAAATTCCAAAACACTGGTTGCATCAAAACTTTTAAATTACTTATTCTAGGCCAAGACTGCTTCTGGAAATTGAGAATTACTTAGTATGGTTGTACTCCACAAAAACAAACAAACAAACAAACAAACAAACAAAACACCCCCAACCCATAGCGCTGGTTTTATATTGTAGGGGTGTTTGATTTCTTGCACAAATTAAGCTTTCTTCACTTTTATTTCAATAGTCCAACAAAGCTGTGTTGCTTTACAACCTTCCAAAAAAAAAAAAAAAAAAAAAAAAAAAGTGTGATGCTGTGTCCCAAGTTTTCAAATCCTTTTTGGCCTGTAATACAAAACCAACATGTTTAATGTCCAAACTGAACCTTTTTTTTTTTTTTTTTAAATATACACCTATTCTGAATTTGATGCCTGCAACATACTCCAAAAAAACGTTGGGACAGGGGCATGTTTACCGCTGTGTTACATCACCTTTTCATTTTAACAACACTCAGTGAGCATTTGGGAGCTGAGGACACTAATTTTTGAAATTTTGACAGTGAAATTCTCTCTCATTCTTGCCGGATATATTATTTTAGTTGCTCAACAGTCTGGAGTCTCTGTTGTCGTGTTTTGTGCTTCATAACGCACCACACATTTTCCGTGGGAGGCAGGCAGGTCATTTTAGCGCCCTCACTCTTACTACAAAGCCATGCTGTTGTAACACGTGCAGAATGTGGCTTTTGTCGTCTTGCTGGAATAAGCAGGGACATCCCTGAAAAGCACGTTGTCTGGATGGCAGCATATGTTGCTCCAAAACCTGAATGCACCTTTCAGCATTAACGGAGCCTTCAGAGACGTGCAAGTTACTCATGCCTTTGGTACCAACACACCGCCATTCCATCATAGATGCCGGCTTTTGAACTTTGTGCTGGTAACAATCTGGATGCTCCTTTTCCTCTTTAAAACACAGAGGACACAACATGTACAATTTCCAAAAACAATTTGAAATGTGGACTTGTCAGACCACAGCACACACTTTCCACTTTGCACCAGTGCTGAGCTCAAACCCAGAGAATGCTGTGACATTTCTGGATATTGTTGATCTAGGACTTTCGCTTTGCATGGTAGACACAGTGACGAACTGCGTTTACCAATAACAGTTTTCCGAACTGTTCCCAACCCCATGTAGTAATGTCCTTTACACAGTCATGTAGAGCCCTGCACTCCCGTGGGAGTCCCGCGGGACCCGCCGCAAAGCAGTGCGGCGCGGGACAAATTTTGAAAGCTCATTGCGGGCGCGGGCGCAGGCAGGAGTGCACATAAGCTGCAGTCCCGCTAACTAAAAACGTGTTTAAAATAAAATTTATAAATTATTAATTTATGTCTATCATATATAATTTGTGCTGGATATTTTATTTGGCATTAATAAAAACACTTTAAGATGCCTAAATTTGCAGAGTGTCAGATTGCCAGATTGAGTGAGGAATGGCATCTTAAATTTGCCATTGATCACCCTAACGGGCAATCCTTTGATCACTCTAATGACTCGCCGTTCACACCCAGCCTCCAGTGACCCACACTAACATGATGCCTCAATGACACCTTAGATGAGCTGGTCATCAGAATTCTGATTCTGATCCAGGAGAGGATAAATAACTCTCGTACGTTTCCGATTCCATTCCTCTTCCGTGTTTGAGATCTCCGATCATGGCAGAAGAGCAGAGCTCCTTTACTGAAGCTCACAGTGCTTCAAAAGTAAGTGCTGCTTTAAAAAGAGGTACATTTACCGTTAAAAAGTCAAGAGTCCTGAAATCGGACATTTTAGTTAGAAATGCTTTACAAATGTAAACTGGGTTAGCCTAATGTTTTGTATGGCTTAACAATAAATATACCAAATTTCCACTTGGAATTACGTGCTCGCCTGTCTTTTTTTATTTATTATTAGAGACACTGACGAAGGCAACAGCCGAAACATTTGTCTCCTCCTGCTGCTAAAAACAACTGAAAAGAAATGTAACTAAAAGAATAAGTTCAAGAGTGCGATCCATCTCTCCTTTCACACTAATTATTCATAGGAGACGCACCACGGGAGAGCGCATACTTAAATGATTAGCCTAATTAAATAATTATTATTATTAGGTCTACATGCTGCCATTTCAACATTCCGAATTCAGAAACAAGGTAAATAATAACAAACGTGAATGTGAGCTGTAGATATTTATGCTCAAATCCACTCAAAGTAGGGGGCGGGGCACCATCACGCTGTGTCAAGACAAGAACTTTCGTGAGAAATAACGCGAACGTCTGCATCATGCGGGCAGGACCGGGACAAAATATGGCAGACGCGGGCAGGAGCGGAACTGAAAATCATAATTCTTTGCAGGCGCGGGACTGAAAAATCATAATTCTTTGCAGGCACGGGACTGCACAATGCGGGCACGGGCGGGACTGAAAAATCCGACCCGCGCAGACCTCTACGGTCATGCATGTTTTTAATGCAGTGCTGCCTGAGGAATCACGGTCACGGGCACTCAATGTTCATTTTCAGCCTTGCCCCTCACGTGCTAAGATTTCTCTGGATTCTTTGAAACTTATAATATTATGGATTGTAGACTGGTGAAATAACCAAATTGTTCTTAAACTGTTGGACTATTTACCCATGCAGTTTTTCACAAAAGTTGTGAACCTTGCCCCATCCTTGCTTGGGAATGACTGAGCCTTTTGAAGTTAGCAATTAACTTGTTTAACCTGTAGAATGTTCCGAACAGGTGTTTTTCAAATTGAAGAAAATTAATTTAACTACTTGTGACCCATATTTTGAAAAATTTATTTCCTATACTATATAGCACCATCTTCATTCTTGTTGCTTGCATTATTCCATGTGTGAAATATAACCACCAAGTTCCAATTGGAAAGTTTATAGATATAAGGATCTGGATAAAATTGCTAAAATTAAAAATAAATATTTCATTGTCGAAAAGCATAAAATCCAATATTAAGAAGCAGCTAATGACATGAATTTATGCATGTGTAAACAGTTATTCTAGTACTAGATACTGTACATCCCAGTTTCATTTGCCAACAGAACTCCCCCCATTATGAAAAATAAAAAATAAATTTAGGAGTGTGTATATACAAATAAATACAAATGGATGCAAAGTTCTTTGCACCAGAGAAAATTCTGCTGACATCATCTTCAGAAAACTCAAATGATGCTTTGCTTGACTTCATGGCTTAAGGGCTTTTTCATGGAATCTGGTTCTGTTAATTTACCTTTTTGATGCAGAAGTGACCTTGCTTTCTTTGTCAGGTACAATGTGAAAGCAAATTCTCTCCCAAGTCCAGCACTGGGGTACCAGGGTCAACAATGACAAATGCTGGTTCTTCCCCATAAAATCATCAGTTAGATCCTCATAACCCTTCCATTGGATGCACGCTCAACATTGTGGCTGGCTAGGTCTTCTGAAATGGTGACAGACCCATGGATGTAAAGCTTGTTTATGCCTTCTCTGAAAACACATCTTCAGTCTTTACTTCAAAGTCACTTTGTTCCAACTCAGTACTGGATTCAGCAGGGTTACTGACAACCTCAGAATCACATCTTGGGCATCATTTCATTCCAGGATTCACAGCTGCATCGATTCTTTTCGCAAGAGATCAGCCAGTTCAGTTGTGTTTTGTGTTTGTTGAAGGGACCACAACATTTTCTCTGGTATTCTTCAAAATCAGTCACGTTAAACCAGTCTGTGATGAATGCACATATAATTTTTGGCACCAGCTCCACATAAACCCATTCTTCTTTTGATGAGCACTACATTGTTTGCTGTAAAAGTGTTTCATTTAGTTGTTCCAACCTTATTGGTCGGACTTAATTTGGCAGTCTTCTTCAAAACTTGAGTATGCAAACAGAGCGAGTCAAAATTGATTCCAATGATGGTTATTGCACAAGACACAATGATAATTTGGAGACTACTGGGCCCGTTTTGTTTTCACAGGATTTTATAGATAAGATCCCCAAATTCCCGTGGCATCAGATCCACAATTAAATTTACAATAATTCTCAGCAACAGAAAAATGTCTACTTGTAACTGGTTTTTGGAATATTCTAGGAACATAGGAGAATTCCTCATTGCTTCCATATTGATGGCAAACCAGTAACATTTTAGGTATAGGGTTTTACAGAAATAGAAACAAGACAACCCTGTGGGTACATTGCATTTGTTGTGCAAATTTTATTAGACCCATTGCTTACACCATCTCTCTACACTTCATCAATGCTGAATTTTACACTTTTTAAGAGACTGGTAAAATTGACAAGGTTTGACAATTTCAGCAACAAAATCTTCTGCTTTTTTTTTTTGAGAATAAGAACTAGTGGGGTTTTACTGGCGACACAGTGGTGTAGTGGTTAGCACGGTCACCTCACAGCAAGAAGGTTCTGGGTTCGAGCCCAGCAGCTGGCAGGGGCCTTTCTGTGTGGAGTTTACATGTTCTCCCGTGTCTGCGTGGGTTTCCTCCGGGTGCTCCGGTTTCTCCCACCAGTCCAAAGACATGCAGGTTAGGCTAACTGGTGGCTCTAAATTGACCGTAGGTGTGAATGAGTGCGCAAATGGTTGAGAGGAAAAAACCTCTATAATAATCCAGTCGAAGGCAACAGGAAACCACTACTGTAATGTTTCCTTGAGACGTTGATGGCTGAAACCGTCAGAGCGGCCACGTCACTGTAGTGATATGCCAAAATGGATGGATAGGGTTTTACCAAACACGCAGCACAATACAATATACAAGAAAGAAAACAGAGGTACACTCACTGTCCACTTTATTAGGAACATCTGTGCATTCGCGCACATAATTCATGTGGCAGGTGTGCAATGCATAAAACCATGCAGATACAGGTCAAGAACTTCAGTTATTGTTCACGACAAATATCAGAAAGGGAGGGAAAAAAAGGAGATCTCTGACTTTAATTGTTGTAGGTACAATACACAGCCCGTTTAAGAACTACAACAGTCCCTTTAAGGACTACAACTCCCATCACCAGCTTCCACGTTGATCTACATCACGCGTGGGCAGGATCACCGTCACATCCTCCATGAAAGCATAAGAAACCCGGAAACTCCTAGCTCCTCCTCTTTTGGCGCCGTGATTTCAACACGGACACAGGGAGGAATCGCTCACTCCACGAGCAAACCCAAAAAGATGTCTTTTCTTTCTTGCAAGAATCAGAGTTTCGTGCTTTTCTTTGTTTACCTTTGGCCACGTAGACTAAGATCGTGCGATTTTCAAACTCAGCTTGAGTTTACAACCGGTTTTTCATTTGTTCCTTATAAGTACGTACAACACTGCAACCAGGCAGTTATTTTAAAGTTAAGAAGCAACTGGATCCTTTTTAACTCAAAAGCTGTGCACATTGTTTAATCAGAGACTTTCTTTTCATCACGAGCGACCACGTGTCGGATCAAGAAGTTCTCTGCGCCTCACGGAAGCGACTCACGTGCTCCACAATGGCAAAACTCCAAAAGTCTCGGAACATCTCTTCATAATCTTGCTAGAGGCAAGATACTGAGTAAGACTTGGCATTCAGGAAAAACCTAGTCTTAGGAATTAGCTTTTATTGAAGTAGTGTGAATTTAAACTCATGTTTAATTGTTACACTATAGACACGCAGCGTGTTGAATTGATTTATTTTGTTTTAATCTCTCAATTGTTTAATAGATAGGCTTTGCATGCTTCTCTTTATTCCTTATTAACACCTTTTGTCTTAACACCACGAGGTAGGATCCTTGGGCCTTAGCTAGCCACATACGACTAATTCTTTGTCTAATTAGCAACCAAAGCTAGCTCACCAGGCATCACAAACACCTTAGCTAAACACACGGCTAATTCTTTTGTTCCATTAGCCTCCAGGGCTAATTGTATTGTCTCAAGGGATCACAAGGCCTCCACCACGTGGAGTTAGCCACACAGAGCTAATCTTTGGTCTCTAACACGTGGCGGGCCTCCCCCACACACACACCTTTAGCTAGCAACCAGAGCTAAATCCTTCGTTCTCAAACCCCACGTGGTGACACATCTTCCTTAGCTAGCATTCCTTTGTCTTAGCTTAGCCACACGAGGTTAATCTAGGCCTACACGAACACGTGGTCACCAGGCCTGACACACACACAAACACGTGGTCACAGGCCTCACCTGGCCTCACAAATACACCTCAGTTAGCATCCCACGCTAGCTTCTTTCTTTTGCTAGGCCATACCACATGGTCAACTCCTCCCCCACAAACACATGTGGAGTTAGCTACCAGAGCTAATCCTTTTTGTAGGCCACACACAAGGTCTCTCTCTCTCCACACACACACAAACACACCTTTAGCTAGCAACCAGAGCTAAATCCTTCGTTCTCAATCCCCACGTGGTGACACACCCTCCTTAGCTAGCATTCCTTTGTCTTAGCTTAGCCACACGAGGCTAATCTAGGCCTCCACACGTGGCCACATGTCTCACAAACTCACCTTAGTTAGCTTCCCTTTGTCTTACCTTAGCCACACAAGGCTAATTCCTTTGTTCTCCTCAAATCCCACGTGGTGATCCCTACACCACGTGGACACACACGAACATACCTAGCTAGCATCCCATGCTAGCCTTCTGCTCAGGCCTTAGGGCCTTTCACTCACACACACCACACACACATCTCACTGTTTGTATATATTTCAACTGCCATTATCCATTTTTATCTTTGTTATAATAAATTCATTTATTATTGAAACTGTGTTTATTTGTGTTCCAATATCTTTGAAGTCCCCAACCTCCAAAGAATTCTAAAAGGTGCATATGATTTATGCAATATGGTAAGTGATCATAATAATTGGAATTTACCATAATTTAGCTGTTTGGTAATTTATTATTAAGCACCAAAATTAATGGTATTAATTAATGAGACTGATTAATGAGACTGATTCCATGAGTGATTTAATGATATGAGACTGATTCAATGAAAATTATTCACTGAAAACAATTCAAATGAGACTGATTCAATTTTAATTATTAACCTTCAGATTTAATGAGATTGATCACTCAATTACCCAAATGCACCCACATTGTGGTATGGCTGTTGGTGCCAGATGGGCTGATTTGTTTTTCTGCTTACCATGATTGTAAAGGGTGATCAAGTTTCTATATCTTTCCTGGTAGCTTGAACCAATTTGGCCATTTTCCCCTGACTTCTCTTATTAACAAGGTATTTCCCACCCAGAGAACTGTTGCTCACTCCGTGGTTTTTGCACCATTCTGCGTAAATTCTAGAGACTGTTGTAAATCTCAGGAAATCAGCAGTTTCTGAAATACTCAGACCAGCCCATCTGGCACCAACAGCCACGCCACAGTTAAGGGCACAGATCATTTTTTTCAACATTCTGATGTTTGATGTGAATATAAACTGAAGCTCTTGCTCTGTATCTTCAAGAGTTTATGCACTGCGCTGCTATACTGCTGATGCATTGGCTGATTAGATAACTGCATGAATGTGTAGGTGTACCAGTATTCCTAACAAAGTAGATGGGTAATGTATATAGTTTAGATAATTTTTTAGAATTTTTTTTTTTAAATGCAGTAAAACTGACCATTTTCTTAATTTGAAATCTTATAACTAAGAGTAGAAGCAATATCTAGTGTCCACAATGGCAGTACGGTCATCAATAATGTAATGGTCACAAAATTTCAAGTGTCTCTCAACTGATCTACTGATACTCATACTGATCTTTTTTATAAGCATGTGAAAAGTGCTTCAGAATAATTTTTGTATAAATCTTGCATTTCTGCCATTTTGTAGGGCATATTAAAAAAAAAAAATCAAATCACAGATGCAGCCTTGCTATGAGCTGGACTACCCGAATAGTGCACAGACTCTGGCCAGAAATATTTACAAGAGCACGGCTTTGCAAGATCATTAAAACTTAAGCCACCGAAAAGTCAAGATTGATTAATTTGTTGGAAAAAAGTCATTATTATTTTTCAAATGCATCATATTTTAAGTGCCGACAGACAGATTTCTACAATACGAGATTTATCAGTCCTCTGTACCAAACTTTGCCAAATTCTGAGATCATGGTACAACCACCTCTGGGTGAGGTGATATGGAATGACCCTTTTAGAAGTGTTTCATTATCCAACTGATACTTGGGAAGGCACTTGTGGCTGTAAAAGGGGCTACCTTTAGAGGCGGTGAATGAATGAATGAATGAATGAATGAAAAGTGGACCTCCACAAGTCAGATTCCTCCTTTGGAGCAATTTCCAAACACCTAAAGGTACCACAAGCATCTGTGGTAGATAGAAAGTAGATAGAAGAAAATGATTTGTGCACTGAAATGAAGGGGGAAAAAATAATCATATCTGGGCAAGGAGTCCCACAAGCCTGATGGAGCTCATTTTAAAATGATCTCTCATGAGAATATGTTAGATACCCCCAACTGACTTAACACTTTAAAGAATATGGTTACAGGAGATGTGTGGAATTTAGAATGAGTGGAGAATTATTATTATTATTTTTTTTTTTACCTTGTGTGTATATAAAGTTTTGTGCTCAACTGTAGTCAGAAAACCAGTAGAAGAGTGTTGTCCACTCACACTGGTCAATGGAATTTTGGCGTTTCACAGATACAGAAGCAACCACAAGAAATAAACTGCATTCGGAACTGGTCATTACTGTAAAAGCCCAAGCTGACTCCAAGGACAGGGCTCCCTGGAGAATAAGAAACTCTCCAAACAGGAGACAGACAGAAAACAGGGACAATATCAGTTATGAGATGTGACTTTTGCAATGATGTGCCTCAGAGCTGGAAATGGCCATGCTTTATAAGGTCTGAAACTGATAAGCAGGGTGACAGGAGAGCAGGATACATGATTCATCCATACCTGACATTTGAGACACGCAAGGCTTCACTCTCGGTCCTGAAAGGCAAAGAGAAATAATAGCACTGAAAAAATTGTTTTTATAAATACAAAATGTACATTTTCTAGAAATGATATAAAACATGCACAAGGATGGATAAAGCCACTAAATGAGTGGAAAGAAAACTAGACTAACAAGAGTAAATGATTAGAATACAGTGAATCAGGACTGCAGTGGATCCAGCACAAATCCCATAAACAGTGGGCACAAAGCAGGAGAATTCACTCTGGTTGGTATGAGTGTCCATCGAAGGGCACCATTCACACATTAATCCTCACCTCGAGGCGATTTAGTATCTACACCTACGCTGGTGCTTGAAAGTTTGTGAACCCTTTAGAATTTTCTATATATCTGCATAAATATGACCTAAAACAATCAGATTTTCACCCAAGTCCTAAATATAGATAAAGAGAACCCAGTTAAACAAATGAGACAAAATTATAATACTTGGTCATTTATTTATTGAGGAAAATTATCCAATATTACATATCTGAGTGGCAAAGGTATGTGAACCTTTGCTTTCAGTATCAGGTGTGACCCTCTTGTGCAACAATAACTGCAACTAAACGTTCCCGGTAACTGTTGATCAGTCCTGTACACCGGTTTGGAGGAATTTTAGCCCATTCCTCCATACAGAACAGCTTCAACTCTGGGATGTTGGCGGGTTTCCTCACAGTGTAGCAGATAACTGAAACAATCTTTCAAATGGTGATACAAGCACCAAACTTGGCACAAATACTCCTTAGACATTATTCTTTTGAAAAAGTATGCGGGCCACCTGAAATTCAAGATGGCTGCTTATTTTCAAGATGGCCACCGCTGCAGACTTGAAAATGGGATATAATCTGGCCACTTTGACCGATTTGAATGATCTTGGTGTCTAAAAGTAGGTTTTTGACTATGAGAAATCTAAAAATCCCACTCTTAACCTTCTAGGGAGCTCCTTTCTGCCATTTCTAGCAAAAATATGATGAAAAAATATACATAGACCAGAACATATCCTACAAACTATTTTATTTATTTGTTATTTTTAAATGCACAACTGGAATGTTTAGTTATGGTCAATGTTTGTCACTACAGAGTGCAATGAGTCAAATACAGAGCTCACAAATGCACTGTTCACCCCAGCAGTGAGCTGCATGGTTTCACTTGTCCTCACATTTGCAGCTACATAGCAGGTGAGACTGAATCGGTAGCATTTGCACCTTCCACGGCATTCAGATTTGCATCCACATTTGGTCAGCTGTTGGCAACTCTCGGCAATAGGTGGAAGCGTTGTCCAGAAGACCTTCCATGTGCCTCCACTCTTTGTCCATCCCCAGTCAGCAGGACTTTGTGTTTCTGGTTGGCGCAGTGTTGACTGACTCCATATACAGCCTGCTTGATAGGCAGCGTGCTTTGCATGCTGAAGTAGTGCTGCTTGAGTTGGAGGGATGGCTTCATATGGCCTCTGCTTTCGAGCAAACATATCCAGCCTGGCATCATCAACACGTGCAACTGTACTGGACCTGTCATACATTGTCACCACAAACTTCTCCAGGACCTCCAGATCATCATCTACTGTTGGTGGGTACTGGCTGAGCTTGGCAAAGACATCAGAAGCTTCAGCATACACATCCCAGGTTTGCCATGCAGACTTCTTCCCTTTGCTGCAGAAGCCCGATACAACATCGCAACCAGTGAAGGCATGGAAGAAGAGTATTCCTTTGCTCTTCTCCAATCCTAAAGAGAGGTGTAGGTCATGTACAGGAATCCATCTCAGGTTTCATCCTTGGCCAAAGGCCACCCACAACTGGTGCAGACCAATCCCTTGAAGGAGAAGCAGAACACTGATTGCTATGACGAGGACATCCTCTACCTCTACTGCTACACCCTACACCCCAAACTATAATTATTGCTACAGTCTATACAAACATGCATGCTAGCTATGTTAGTGGACTATTTTACAAAAGGCCAAGAATAAGGCAAAAGTAAGCTTCTGAGTGATTTTATTCTCCCAGATTTGGATTCTACATGGTCAAAAATGTATAATTTGATGCCAGAATCATCCATATCAGACAAGTCTGTGCATAGTTATGGCAAAACAATATATTTCTGTACTGGACATGGCGGCCATCTTTAAAATGGGCAGCCATCTTGAATTTCAAGTGGCCCGCATACTTTTTCAAAAGAATAATGTCTAAGGAGTATCTGTGCCGAATTTGGTGCTTGTATCACAATTTGAAAGATTCCTCTGAAATATTATGTTATCTGCTGCACTACATGAACTGCTTGCTTCAGGTCCTTCCACAACATTTTGATTGGATTAAGGTCAGGACTTTGACTTGGCCATTCCAAAACATTAACTTTATTCTTCTTTAACCATTCTTTGGTAGAACGACTTGTGTGCTTAGGGTCGTTGTCTTCCTCCATGACCCACCTTCTCTTGAGATTCAGTTCATGGACAGATGTCCTGACATTCTCCTTTAGAAGTCGCTGGTATAATTCAGTTCATTGTTCCATCAATGATGGCAAGCTGTCCTGGCCCAGATGCAGCAAAATGGACCCAAATCATGATACTACCATCACCATGTTTCACAGATGGGATAAGGTTCTTATGCTGGAATGCAGTGTTTTCCTTTCTCCAAACATAACGCTTCTCATTTAAACCATAAAGTTCTATTTTGGTCTCATCTGTCCACAAAACATTTTCCAGTAGCCTTCTGGCTTGTCCACGTGATCTTTAGCAAACTGCAGATGAGCAGCAATGTTCTTTTTGGAGAGCAGTGGCTTTCTCCTTGCAACCCTGCCATGCACACCATTGTTGTTCAATGTTCTTCTGATGGTGGACTCATGAACAGTAGCCAATGAGAGAGAGGCCTTCAGTTGCTTAGAAGTTACCCTGGGGTCCTTTGTGACCTCGCCGACTATTACATGCCTTACTTTTGGAGTGATCTTTGTTGATCGACCACGCCTGGGGAGGGTAACAATGGTCTTGAATTTCCTCCATTGTATACAATCTGTCTGACTGTGGATTGGTGGAGTCCAAACTTTTTAGAGAGAGATGGTTTTGTAACCTTTTCCAGCCTGATGAGCATCAACAACGCTTTTTCTGAGGTCCTCAGAAATCTCCTTTGTTCGTGCCATGATACACTTCCACAAACGTGTTGTGAAGATCAGACTTCGATAGATTCATGTTCTTTAAATAAAACAGGGTACCCACTCACACCTGATTGTCACCCCATTGATTGAAAAACACCTGACTAATTTCACCTTCAAATTAACTGCTAATCCTAGAGGTTCACATACTTTTGCCACTCACAGATATGTAATATTGGCTCATTTTCCTCAATAAATAAATGACCAAGTATAATATTTTTGTCTCATTTGTTTAACTGGGTTCTCTTTATCCACTTTTAGGACTTGTGTGAAAATCTGATGTTTTAGGTCATATATATGCAGAAATATAGAAAATTCTAAAGGGTTCACAAACTTTCAAGTGCCACTAACTGCATTTTTTTTTTTTTTTAAGCGAACACAGACAAAAACAAGTTCAGGATCAAACCCAAGGCCCTGGAATTGTGAGGAAGCAAATGCTACTCGGTGTGCCACCCAAATGTGTCATTTATAAGGGACTCCGAATTTTTCATTTGTCACTTACGATGGACCAACATTTAATCTACCGTACTTGGCCCACATCAGCTCAAGTACTTCTCTCAGATTTAGAATTTGATTTGAAATACATCACTTCCATGTGACACTTCAGTTTCATGGTCCAAAGCAGTGTTTTTTTTGTGTGTGGTTTTTTTTTTGGGGGGGGGACCAATAACTAAATAACTGATGACCAATAACTCATTTTGGGCATCACACTAGTAATTTTCCTACTGTTACAGCACTCAGGATGCAGCCCTGCATCTTCAAGGCATTTCTGAGACAGTACAGTGCACGTCTGTTGATTGTGCAGCTCAATGAGAATTATGATTGTGTGCCGTGTGTGAGAAATTAGATCTGGTAAAACAGTGTAATACACAATTACAAAAGATGGTGCAAAACCTTGCTCCTGAACAAAGACTTGGAAGCCTACAGTACAACTACTGGAATAGCAATATTCACATTTCTGATTATAACCCAGAGCATGTACAGTCTATAATTTGCCAGTTAATATCACACTGAGTCCCACGAGGCTTTCTGGGTATGAGGGGCCACGTAACGTTAGAGGATCCTAATATTCACACCCGTGGCAGCCTGAGCACTTCAACTTTTCTTGCTCAGCCAGATCCATTTCAATAATTCACAAGCTGTATGCATCTTTGAAATCAGGTTCTGTCAAAATTCAGCACTTCTCTGAAAAATGCTGTAAGGATTGAAACTTTCAAACATTTCTGGAGGAAAAGAAAAAAAAAAAGACAGGAAAAGCTTGATACCCTTCATACTGTAATAAGACTTGGCTGTGTGGTCAGACAAAGACCTTTCTACTGCCAGACTAAAGGCAAATTAAATAATTCGCTGTTGTCTCAATATTTTGTATGTCACCATGACGCAAACTGAAAACTGTTTTTCTTTGGATAAAAAGAGAAATACTGGACTACATGTTGGATTGCCTGCATCAAACATCTCATAAGCATCACACTCAGGGCTGGTGCTCAGGCAATGTCTCGAAACAATGCATTTTGTTAATATCAGCGATTCAGATCGTTGCTCTGTCGAAATGAAGTCTATATGCAATCAGTTCATTGGAGAGTTTAAATGGCATAAGGTCAGACTACTCACTTTTTTTTTTTGACAAACTGTCTAATTGATTAACACCAATGATCTAGACTGTGAATGTTGAAAAGGGAGTGATGAAATTTATTATACTGAAAAACTAAAGTTTTTGCTATTTATATACTTGTTTTCCAAATATTGAAAATATAGAAGGCCTCCAGACAGGACCTATTTCTGCCAACATGATGAGCAAACCTTGTTTTAGAAGAGTTGAAATATTTTCCAAAATGCAATAAAACAATTCTGTGATGTGTTAGTTCACGTGAACGGACAAAAGTACAAAGAAAACATTTTCATAGTTTTGCTGACCAACTTAATTGTATTTTGTAAATATAAGAAAAGTTAGAATTTGATGCCTGAAACACTTAAAAAAAAAAAAAAAAAAAAAAAAGTTGGGACAGAGGCAAAATAATCCTGAAATGTTTATAGGATATTCAACTACCACCATTTTGGAAGATTCCACAATAAGCAGGGTAATTGGTATCATGATTTGGTATAAAAAGAACATGCACCAAAGGCTCAGTCTTTGCAAGCAAGGATGGGTCGTGGCTCACTCCTTTGTGCCAAAATTCATGAGAGGATCGTTTGTCAAGTCAAACAGAACATTTTCTCAACGCAAGATTGCAGAGAATTTATGTCTTTTAAAATCTACACTACATAATCTTGTGAAAAGATTCAGGGAATTCGGAGACATCTCAGAGTGTAAACAGCAAGGTTGGAAACCCCTGTTGAATGTGCGTGACCTTGAAGGCCTCAGGCGGCACTGCCTGAAAAAACGTCATGCTAATGTGACAAATATAGCCACATGGGCTTGGAAGTACTTTGGAAAACTGTCGTCACTTAACACAGTCTGCTGCTGCATCCAGAAATTCAACCTGAAACTGTATTACACAAGGAGAAAGCCATTCGTCAATCCTACGCAGAAACACTGCTGATTTCTCTGGGCCCGAACTCATCTCAGATGGATTGAAAGATGGTGGAAATGTGTGCTGTGGTCAGATGAGTCCACATATCCGTGTGTTTTCAGGAAAACCGGATAGAGTTCTCAGTGCCAAAAGGTGAACATGACCATCCAGTTTGTTATCAGAGAAAAGTGCAAAAGGCAGCATCTGTGATGGTATCGGGAGCATCAGTGTCCACGGCATGGATGAGCTGAACATGTGTGAAGGTACCACTGACAATGGAGGCATATACTGGGATTTTAGAGACACGTTGCCATCAAGGCAGCATCTCTTTCCAGGAAGTCCATGCTTATTTCAGCAGGACAGTGCCAGGCCTCATCCTGCACGGGCAATAGCGTGGCTTTGTAGACAGAGTGCGTGTGCTTGACTGGCCTGCTGACAGTCCAGATCTGTCTCCTACTGAGAATGTATGGCGCATCATGGAGAGGAGAATTAGACAAATACGGACTGTTGAGCAGGTGAAGTCTTATCAAGCAAGAATGGACAAAAATTTCAATTGCAAAACTGCAGCATTTAGTGTCTCTGATTCCCCTACGATTAAAAAGTCTCAAAAGGAAAAAAGTGCTGCAACACAATGGTAATAATATCTCTGTCCCAATGTTTTTTGTTTTGTTTTTTTGAGTGTGTTGCAGGCATCAAATTATCACTTTGTTTACATTTATAAAATACAATTAAGTTGGTCAGTAAAACTATTGAAAATCTTTTCTTTGTACTTTTGTCAGTTGAATAAAGGTTCACATGAATTAACAAATCACAGACTTTTGCTTTTATGGTATTTTGGAAAACATCCCAACTTTTCTGGAAATGGGATTTGTACACATTCTTGGTCTCCCACCTGTCTTGGCTTTGTGTTCCATCAACTTTTCTTTTTTCAACATATTTTTAGGTCTCTACACTGGGCAATACATTTCAGGATTTGGAGTAGATCAAAACCAGGCCAAAACATTTTCAGATGCTGGTCTGATATAGTGTAGCACTATGAGGTGTGATGAGAGCCTACGAGCCCGTACAGTGGCATGCAGTATGAAAATGATATATACTGCAAGATCAAACAGGCAGTGGGCCATGTTTGGCCTTGTGGTTTAATGTTCTTGAGTGAGTTGGTGTAATTTACCAATTTTTTTTTTAAAATAATTGTTCCAAAATGAGCTCAGTCCAATGAAGGCATTTTTCTTCCTTTTTACTCTCCTATTCACCATTCTCAGGAATTCGCAACATACTGAAATTACCATTGCACATTCTTTGAAAATGGCTAATGGTTTATGTTTAGATGATAAGCATCCTTGCACACTGGTCTGTATGTTTTTTTTCACCATCTGCTACACTAATTTAAAAAAAAAAAAAGCAAAAATCTTAAAAAGTCATGCTTATATATATATATATATATATATATATATATATATATATATATATATATATATATATAAACAACAACACGTGCCTGACATGACAAAATAAATAAACATAACTACCAGGAACAAGGAAGAAAGTGTTTGTCATTCATTAATTAAATCTTCAGTAATCGCTTTATCTGGGTCAGGGTTGCATTGGGCTTGTAGCCTATCCCAGGAACTCCGAGCATTAAACCCTCATTAAATGCAAATTTCAGAGGGGACATGGTTTACAGCATAGTGAGCTTTGTTTAATAGTCAGTATCCTGCCAACTCCAGGAATAACCATGTTCTACCTGTCCAAGCCTCCTCCTGAGACATCTGCCTAACAGATCAGTCTGCAACTCTCTTCTGGTTAGAGATGACGGAGGGGTCACTCCAATTTCCAACACATTAATACAAAACTAAAAATTCTGTCTATTGACTCATAACATTGGCAATTAAAAAAAAATCCAAATCACCTTCATTATGTGAAGAAAATGAGCTCAATAAGTTTATAGTGTATCTATCTGGCACATCACTGCAGTGACGTGGCCACTCTGACAGCTTCAGCCATCAAAGTCTCTTGGGAGGAACTGCAGTAGTGGTTTCCCGTTGTCTTCTACTGGATTATTATCGAGGTTTTCTCCTCTCAACCATTCACAGCTATGGACAATTCAGAGTAGCCAGTTAACCTAACCTGCATGTCTTTGGACTGTGGGAGAAACCGGAGCACCCAGAGGAAACCCACACAGAAAGGCCCCCGTCGGCCACTGGGCTCTAACCCAGAACCTTCTTGCCGTGAGGCGACAGTGCTAACCGACTGCACTAAAATTCTGACTTGGAGAACAGCGGTTAAGAGGTAATTCAAGCCAAGGTAATTGACATTTTCTTCATTTGTCACAGAGTTTTATCCAAGGTGACCAAGTGAATTGTGCCTGTGTAAAGGTCAAAGACATTTAACATAACAGAACCTTAAAAAGTAGACAGCCTTTCGATTTCATAAAATCGGTGAAATTTAGTTCCCTCTGAAATTTGGTCATTGTGATGCATGTTTATTTTTGTAATATATATTTAAAAAAAAAATAGGCCATTCTGTGGCTGGGAAGTTATTTAATTTGGGTGGATTCCATAGCGAATTACACTACCGTTCAAAAGTTTGGGGTCACCCAGACAATTTTGTGTTTTCCATGAAAAGTCACACTTTTATTTACCACCATAAGTTGTAAAATGAATAGAAAATATAGTCAAGACATTTTTCTGGCCATTTTGAGCATTTAATCGACCCCACAAATGTGATGCTCCAGAAACTCAATCTGCTCGAAGGAAGGTCAGTTTTATAGCTTCTCTAAAGAGCTAAACTGTTTTCAGCTGTGCTAACATGATCGTACAAGGGTTTTCTAATCATCCATTAGCCTTCTGAGGCAATGAGCAAACACATTGTACCATTAGAACACTGGAGTGAGAGTTGCTGGAAATGGGCCTCTATATACCTATGTAGATATTGCACCAAAAACCAGACATTTGCAGCTAGAATAGTCATTTACCACATTAGCAATGTATAGAGTGTATTTCTGATTAAAGTGATCTTCATTGAAAAGAACAGTGCTTTTCTTTCAAAAATAAGGAAATTTCAAAGTGACCCCAAACTTTTGAACGGTAGTGTATGTGCATGAAAACAGACAGAGGAAGTCCGTGTGCGCAGGCGCAGGTTTAGCAGAGTCGCCGTCGTCTTCCTCTTTTGGGTTTTATGGCAGCTGGCATCCGATGTCACGCCCAGCTTGGTCATGCTGAGAGTGCTTACTCCACCTTTTTGATATATTAATCTTGAACTTGTTCTCTCTCCCCCTCCCGACCTTTAGGAGGAGCTGTTTGGTATCTTGTCACTTTGGCCAAACAGGCGGAACAGTTCAAATACAGCCTATGGCTGTCAGGTTGGAGGGCGTGCTTTGCTGGCATTTTGGTTTGGTTGTTTGGCTGTGTGCTGTTCAGGCCTTCACTGGGAGAAGGCCTGCCCAGCGCATGTTTTCCTTTGTTCTTTCTTATTTTTCTTTTTTTTATTATTATTATTTAATTAAAATACTGCTAAAATTGGAACAACTGTGTGGACTCCCTTTTATGTTATGGTCACTTGAGCCTAGTGGTCGTAACATATGGGGGCTCGTCGTAACTCCAGGTGTCGCATTACTACCATCTACAGGTTTACCTTTCACTGTGCACTGACAGCTACATTATTCTGTCACTAAACGAACAGCTGATCACACCGAGGTGCTCGCTGACCGCCAATATTTATTAGTTTGGTCCACTGGCGGCTCGTTAATAGGGGCGATTTGGGCGACGCACTCCCAAACAGGGAGGGAGTTTTTTTTTTTTATTTACTCCTACTACCAACAGTAATGTCATTGTCCAATCAGGCTAAGGTCGCGCCTGGTGTAGCCACACCCTTTTGGGGCGATTTCTGTCAGGTTCAGATTTGCCCCAAAATCTCCCATTGACACCAATGGTACGTACGTTTTTTTCGAAAATCACGCTCCCAATGCATTTTCTATTGGGTTTTATGTGCTCGCACAAGCAGCGTGCTTACGTCATACGCCTGTTGCGCCGCACAAGTGTTGCCAGATTGGTTTTAAGTGCATTTTGGCGGGTTTTGAACATAATTTTGGGCTGGAAAACGCAACTTGCGCGGGAAATGTGTGAACATTCTATGAAGATGGCGGCGAGTGTTGAGTGCAACAATACGATAGTGTCTCTGAAAGAAGTTCCCTTTAGTCGTCGTACCAATGAGGAGAAAACGGCAATCAAACAGCTAGGACCTCCTAGACCGAATTTAAACATCAAGCAAGTGTCTACGAAGGGAGAGAAGACCTACTCAAGAGGTTTTAACAAGAACTGGTACCACCGGAAAACTTGGCTAGCTGGCTGTGATGTAGTCAATGCTCTTTTTTGCTACCCTTGCGTTCTCTTCCACCCTGGAAGTAGCACAGCAGACGGTACAGTGATATCTGATATTTGAATTTACTAGGCAAAAGTTGTTTTTGTGTGTGTGTGTGTTTTACCAATGGCAGTTTAACATTGCCATGCTTGGAATATTTCAGTAGCCTCAAGTTCTCTCTGACTTGGTGTAAATTAAGCACATTTTCAGTTTTTATATAACTGTACAGTATGTGTTCATTGGAGCCAGCAGCACCTTACCTTTTTTCCAACTTGTTAAGCCAAGTTGCACTGACTACAAAACCTTGTGTAACCTTGTGTGTATATAGCTAAATAACTAAAGCCTCTTGTGTTCATTGACATGCTTGTAATACTTTACATTTCCTTTTAAGGCATGGCTTTCTGGAGGAATTCTTGGGGAAAAAAACTGCAGAATTTATTTAGAATTATTTGTTGTTAAAATGGTGCAATTCCATATAAAAAAAACCACATAATTAAGCTGCACATGTTTGTTTGATGGTTATGCTTTTCTTCATCTTTTTCAAAACTTAAATAATCACTTGTTTTGGATTTATATCCTGCCACTTTAATTGCATTCTTTAGAATTGAAGAAATTAGAATATGTTTATAATTAAGAATTTGTGTCTACTTATTATAGAATACTGGAATAATATGAGAAAATAAATGAGTAATGTAATATTAATTGATTGTGATGCCAAATGTTTTGCTTTGAAGGCTTCACAATGAATCTTCCTTAGTTTTAGCCTGGCAAGCCAGACTAAATGTGAATATTTGCCACTCGTAGGCAAAAATATTTTTGGCCGCTAGGCGGGTGGGTCTAGTTTACTAGGCTACCTTAGTTTGCCACCTTTAACTTGTTTAGTGTTGCCACCTAGTGGAGAGAAGAGATATTGTCTATATTGATATCTGAATTTACCAGGCAAAAACAAGTTCGGCCAATTGATTTGCTACCTAGGTCAATTTACTTCAGTCCTGTGGACATTTACGGTCCGTGTAGACATAACGGGGGAAAATTGCCCCCCCTGAAAAAAAATTCAGCAGCCACCACTGGTTTGGTCCTGTGCTTCCTTTCCTTTGCAACATGATGTCTTTTCTTCTCGCTTTCCGTTACTGTAGTCAGTCTTTCACGTTTCATTCGCACACTCACGTCCTCCATTTTCCTCTCCTGTTTCAAATTTGTATTCCACAATACCTTGCACAAACGGGGAAAATCCACCACGTCATGCATGACGTAGTATCTTGAATGAGGTCACAGTGAAGCAAGAAAAAAAATGGCAGAGAATTTAGGGCCACGTGGCTCTAAATTCATTAATTGTTCTTTTAGGGAAAAAAAGTAATAAAATTAGAAGTCGTCTGTGATTTGAATTCAGTAGCTTTTGGTCCACTACAAAAAATAAGTGTGTGAGGGAAAATTCTTATGACCTAAACGTGAAAAATCTGAAAACCAGTCTAACTTTAAGTACTGAGCTACCACTATCCTAAACCAGGACTTAAAGCTGACCTTTTGTCTTCTGCACTAGTCAACAAGATAGCAGTTTAAAAAGTCATAAAAGTGGCATACACTTTAAAAGTACTCTAAAGACTGTGTGATTTCTGCCTACAAACTGAAGACAAGCACAAATCCAACATCTCCGCTCAAGCACCAAAGCAGTGCCAAAGCAATTTCATTTCAGTGGAGTGGGCTGAGAACAGATGTCTTGGAGTAGCATCACTCTGCCATAATTTTGGCAGCCCTCTAGTACTGAGGGCGAAAAAGCAGTAGCTCAGACCAAATCAGATAGTCTATTAGTCTTACAATGCACAGAAGAACATTCTTGACATGGGTGGCACCAGGGAGAGGTTTGGGGGGTGCTGTAGCAAACCCTAGGATAGCCAGAGCACCTTCTCAGCACCCTTAAGAATTTCTATGGTTTTACAAATTCTAAATAATGTGTGAATGTTATTATTTGAAAAAGAAATAAATAGATTCATAAAACAAACCGATTATTTTTAACCTGAAAAAAAAAAGCCAACACAGTTGATCCGATTCAGCCAATGGGCGCAGCATGCACTGAACTTCTGACCTTACCTTCACATCCTGTTAGCCAGAGTGCAATTTTTTTTTTGGTAAATAAACATTAGCGACATCATAATGGATCTTGCGGGCAGCACGGTGGTGTAATGGTTAGCACCGTCGCCTCACAGCAAAAAGGTTCTGGGTTCGAGCCCAGTGGCCTTTCTGTGTGGAGTTTGCATGTTCTCCCCATGTCTGCATGGGTTTCCCCCACAGTCCAAAGACATGCAGGTTAGGCTAACTGGTGGCTCTAAATTGACGGTAGGTGTGAATGTGAATGGTGGTTTGTCTGTGTGTCAGCCCTGCGATGATTTGGCAACTTGTCCAGGGTGGACCCTGCCTCTCACCCAGTGTCAGTTGGGATAGGCTCCAGCTTGCCTGTGACCTTGCACAGGATAAGCAGTTACGGATAATGGATGATGGATTTTTTTTTTTTAAACTTCATAAACATCCACATATGGAAACAAAACTATTGTTGATTTGAGTTAGGAAGATATCCAATGGTAAATGTATGAATTTCTTTTCTTGTTACCCATTATAAAGTTTAATGCATTTGGCAGTTGAGGCACCAATTCTGACTCCCTACAGTCCTCTATGCGATGCTCATTCATATAACAAGGTCTATGGAGTAGAATATTGTTGATTAATTAGCTGAGGTGTTGGTAACTGGCAGCACAAGTTTATGATCTCAGAAACTGAGGCTGAAATGTATACAAACTGTTGCTTGGTGCTTGTGTGAAAGCCTTGGCTGTGGTATAATTGTGTGAAATTTTATATTCACAGGTGTGCTTACATAGCCTGGATTGTAAACCTTACATCTGTGTCCTGAATATCTCACTTTGTGCAACACAGAATGGCACTGTAACTGTTGCAGAGTGGGTACTGTGCATGAGCTGAAAGTGTTACAATATGGGAACTCAGACCTCTGCCAAGTGAAACTAAAATCATTCAAGCTGCCCCATCAGTTGGATGCTCTCCACAATTGAATGGGTTCTTCTTTGGCCCATGCTACAACTTTTCTCCAAGTTTCATGAAAATCAGGCCCGTAGTTTTTGTGCAATCCTGTTACATACAAACACAAGAGTGCTCTGAGAGTACAATATCCCCCGCTGGCAATTATGCCATAACTCTGAGAAAATGTGACTGAATTGAACAAAATTGCAATATATGCATATACCGACACAAAGAATCCTGTCAAGTTTCGTGAAATTCCTCCAAAAACTGAGAGGAGTTGATTTCAGAAGGTGAGTACCCTTCCTGGGACAGATGGACATTGCCTAGACATAATCTCCCTTCAGGCCTTTCGGCCAGCAGGGGATAATAAAAATTGTGAGTGAAGTTCATTTCAGAAAGTAAGCACACCTTGATGAAACCGCCAAAGTACAAGTTTGTTAATAATCAAGGGCACAACTCTGGTAAAATTTGCCCAAATTAAATGAAATTTCAAAATGCGTATAGCTGTCATATAACAAAGCCTTTTGCCAAGTTTGGTGAAATTCCTCCACAAATTGTGAGAGGAGTTGATTTCAGAAGAATGTACACCCTCATGAAACTGTCAAAGTTATTTAATCAAGGGTCAAAACTCTGGTAAAATTTTCACAAACGAAATTAAATCGTAATATGCATATTACCGCCATATAACATGGCCTTTTACCAAGCTTTGAGAAATTTGTACAAAAATTGTGAGAGGAGTTGATGTCAGAAAGCAAGCACACCTTCATGAAATTGTGAAAGTACAAGGTTGTTAATCAAGGGCCACAACTCTGGTAAAATGTGACCAAATTGAACAAAAAACCTAAAACAATATGCATACTACCGACATAATGCCTTTTGCCAAGATTGGTGAAATTCCTCCACAAATTGTAAGAGGAGTTGATTTCAGAAGGAAAAAAACACTCATGAAATTGTCAAAGTACAATTTTGTTAATCAAGGGCTGTAACTCTGGTAAAATGTCACTGAATCTAATGAAATTACAATATGCGTAGTACCGCCATAACAATGCCTCGTCAAGTTTCGTGAAATTCCTCCAAAAACCGTGAGAGGAGTTGATTTCTGAAGGTGAGCACCCTTTCTGGGACGGACGGACGAAAATCACCGCAACATAATCCCACTTTGGGCCTTTTGGCCAGCAGGGGATAAAAAAAGTGTAACCTACTGGAGTCCAGCACATTCATGGGAAATCCTAAATTTCAGAGCAACCTCACTGAAAAGGTCAAGCAGCACCAGCAAAAGAAAATCTCTGATGCCGCCCCGGTCTCTTGAACTTGTAGCCGCACCATAGTAAACTAGCTGAATTTTATATAGTAAATATAAATGAGATTGTTGTTTTAAACCATTCTATCATCCCTTCCAGAAACAAACAGCACATTAAATACTAATAAAATAAGGAACATCAAATAAATTACGCTTACTAATGCATACCTACTTTTTCATTTTTACCATTTTCGTTCCACCGAGGAGTAAAAGGAGTACATGAGGATGAGAATTTGCCATGTTGCACAGAGATGAGAGTCAATTAAATGGAACTCCATCAATACACAGCACACAGAGTTATTATAACCCTAATCATCATCACTGCTTTAACAAGGTCCTATCAGGATCAATAATCATTTCTAAACTTGCTTCCCCAACATGCTTAGGCATCATAATCAAGTTAGCCTGCCCGGCAAATAGTTGGCTCAAAATAATGCACCCTGCTAAAGAGCTTGCTAATTAACATTCATTACATTATTTCCTGAAATTTAGTTTAATAGCAGCATTTCTCTTACTGAACGCGAACCACCATTGCAGGGCTGGTAAGGCACTTACGTACACTACCACTGTCTCATTTAAAGCAAGTTTAAGTCAACTCGTCAATTCTGCCATATCTACAGAACAGACAGGATTGAAATATCGTTTCTCCCAGACCCTCGGTGGAAGCATACAGCAGCAAAAATAAGTACTGAATGTGTTGACATTTTTCTCAGTAAATATATTTCTAATGGGGCTATTGACATGAAATTTTCACCAGATGTTGGTAACAACCCAAGTAATTCACATATACAAAGAAATCAAAACATGTGTCCATAAATTAAGTGCAGTAAAGTGGAATGAGACAGAAAACAAAGTATTGAACACATTTACTGAATTTTATTTATTTAATACTTAGTAGAAAAGCCTTTGTTGGTAATGACAGCTTCAAGACACCTCCTGTATGGAGAAACTAATCGCATGCATTGCTCAGGTGAGATTTTGGCCCATTCTTCCACACAAACTGTCTTCAAATCTTGAAGGTCCCGGGGCCCTCTTCTATGAACTCTGATCTTTGGTTCTTTCCATAGATTTTCAATTGGATTCAAGTTGGGTGATTGATTGGGCCATTCTAGCAGCTTTATTTTCTCTCTCTGAAACCAATTGAGAGTTTCCTTGACTGTGTGTTTGGGATCATTGTATTGCTGAAACGTCCACCCTCGTTTCATCTTCAGCATCCTGGTAGATAGCAGCAGATTCTTATCAAGAATGCCTCGGAACATTTCTCCATTTATCTTTCCTTCAATTATATGAACTCTGCCAGTACCATATGCTGAACAACAGCCCCACACCATGATGTTCCCACCTCCAAACTTCACTGTTGGTATGGTGTGTTTTTTGGGGTGATGTGCAGTGCCATTTCTCCTCCAAACATGGTGTGTGCTATGACGTCCAAAGAGTTCAATTTTGGTCTCATATGACCAGACTATATTTCCCAGGCTTTGACAGGCTTGTCCAAATGTTGTGTAGCAAACTTTAAACAAGCCTCAGCATGCTTTTTCTTCAGTAATGGAGTCTTGCATGGTGAGCGTGCATAGAGACTATGGCGAGTGAATGCATTACTTATTGTGTTCTTTGAAATAACTGTACCTGCTAATTCCAGGTCTTTCTGAAGCTCTCCACGAGTGGTACTTGGCTCTTTGACAACTCTTCTGATTATCCTTTTGACTCCTTGGTCAGAAATTTTGTGAGGAGCACCTGGTCGTGGCCGGTTTATGGTGAAATGATGTTCTTTCCACTTCCGGATAATGGCCCCGACAGTGCTCACTGGAACATTCAGAAGTTTAGAAATATGTCTGAAACCAATGCCATCAGTATGTTGTGCAACAATAAGGTTGCGAAGGTCTTGAGAGAGCCCTTTGCTTTTACCCATCATGAGATGCTTCTTGTGTGACATCTTGGTAATGAGAAACCTTTTTTATAAGCCATCAATTAGGACTAAATCAGCTGATATTAAATGTGCACTGATAGGGGGCAGGATTGCTTTCTAAATACTGACAGATTTCAGCTGGTTTCTTGGCTTTCTATGCCTTTTTGCACCTCCTTTTCTTCATGTGTTCAATACTTATTCCCTGTGTCATTCCACTTTATTACACTTAATTTATGGACATATACAGTATGTTTTGATTTCTTTGCACGTGTGAATTACTTGGGTTGTTACCAACATCTGGTGAAAATTTCATGTCAATAGCCCCATCAGAAATATAATTACTGAGAAAAATGTTAACGCATTCAATACTTGTTTTCCCCACTGTAAATACACAAACATTTTACTAATAAAACAAGATACAAACCTATACAGAACAAAGGAAATTCTACAACAACTGCTATAACTGTTTTTATGATGGTATGAAATGAATGCTGTAAAATGTGGCACAAATGCATAAGTGTGTTGCAGGGAAGAAAACAAAACCAAAAAAATAAATAAATAAACAAAAATAACCCACCCCACTCCTGGTTACTGATAGAATTAAGCCATAAAAGATGCAATTACAGCTCCCACTAGCATAGCATCACTTTCAGCTTGCATACAAACGAATTAGCAGGATTAAGCTAATTACTGTTTCCTCAACCATGCCATTTTTTGCACACAAAATAGCAAATCTCCATTTTGTATTGCCCTGCCACTTTGGGATCGAGTGCCAAGTGTTTAGCATTTTAATTAAAACAATAAGGCTTTTTAAAAAATTTTTGTTTTTTTAAGTTTTCTTCCAATTCTGGCACAGTGTAACTAGTTCCTCCAAAGGGAAATGCCCTCAGTATGCAAGCTGCTATGACAGCAAATTTTGAATTTTCAAGTTGATAGCATCTCCAAGATATCAAGTTGACACGTGTTAACACCTCAAGGACAAAAAAAAAAAAGCAAAATATTTTGCTTCTGGGGGAAAAAATGTTCAGATTCTGTTGAGAGTGAAATCATGAGATGAGCCATCTAGAAATTATTACTCACAGCACACTCACTACTCCGTGGGTGTCTATAAATACACCGTGCCTGATTCACAGTGACTCACTGTCATTTAACAGTCATTCATCACTGTCAATTAGGCATTTATGATGTAAAAGAAGCTTTAATTGGGCTTTAACACCATAAGACATGCTGGACATACAATCCATCACAAAGCCAATATTTCTGGTGGTGGTGGTGGTGGGGGGGGGGGGGGGGGGGGATGTCCTCTAGTTTTGTTTTTTTTTGGGAAAAATATATTTTCGCTAAAGGGTGTCCCCCAGAACATTCTCATAAATGCTACTATAGCCTATGTTTTTAAAAGAAGAAATGAAAATAACATAAAAGCCAGAGAAAATAGCAATTCACAATATTATACCCGAGTGGCCATACCTTAAGTTTTAACAATTCAGGTCACATCCAGCCACATCCCATGAGAACTCCATTTCCCAGAATCCTAGGTCCACAACCACTTCTCATTACAAAATCACTCAAGCTCACCTGCCTACTAAAGGATAGACAGTCGTGGTCAGAAGTTTACATACAGTGACATGAGTGTCACCTTAGATATGAATGTCATGGTAATATTTGGGCTTACAGTAATTACTTTGAACTGTTTTTTTCTGTGGCAGAATGATTGTACAGCATACATATTTAATTAAAAAAAACTAGAATTTAGTGCACAAGTTTTAATTTTCTTTGGGTTTTCTGAAATCAACAAAGGGTCAAAAATTTACATACACTCACTTTGATGATTAATTCAGAGGTGTTGAAACTTCCAAAATGTCTCTTAGCTTGCCAAGGCCAAAGTCTCTTACTGTAACTTCCTGTTATTGATCATGATTGACTACAGCTGGTAGCTTCTCTGTGCCTTCATAAAAAGGGTTTGTTTACAGCACTCATTGGATTGACCAACACACAGTAAAATGGGAAAGCCCAAGGAGCTTAGTGCAAATCTGAGAAAGAGGATCGCAGATATACACAACTCCAGAATGTCTCTTGGAGCCATTTCTAAACAACTGCAAATTCCAAGAGCAGTTCAAACAATTGTATGCAAGTTATTGTGAGGTGTAGTCACTTTACTTCAAGAAAATCCAAACTGTCAACCTCGGCTGAAAGAAAATTGGTTTGGATGGTCAGGAACAACCTGGGAACCACCATGGCACAGCCCTACCATGAACTGGAAGCTGATGGATCACTGTCTACAGTTCAGATCACCATGGACAAAGAGGCTGCTATCCAAGAAATAACCCCCTGCTCCAAAACTGACATCTTCAAGCTTAACTAAAGTTTGAAGCTGGCCACACAGACAAAGAAAAAGCCTTCTGGAGGATAGCTGTATGGTCAGATGAGACAAAGGTTGAGTTGTTTGGCCACAATTACCACCATGTACAGAGGGACACTGTACCAGTTGGTGGTGGTGGTAGGATGCTCTGGGGCTGTTTTGCTGCCAGCGGAACTAGTTAATTGCACAAAGTGGATGGAATAATGAAGGAGGACTACCTCAGAATTCTTCAGCATAAACCATCAGAAACTTGAATACAACTTGGGAGTTACAACAGGACAATGAACCCAAACACACATCAGAGCTGGTTGTGGAGGATAAAGCAGGCTAATATTAAGCTTAAAACAAGTCCTGACTTCAACCCTATTGAAAATATATGGACCGTGCTTATAAGTAGAGTCCATGTCAAGGGAAAAAAATTTAATTGAACTCTACCAATTCTACCATGAAGAGTCATGAAATATCCAATCAGAATTCTACCAGAAGCTTGTTCATGGTAAACAAAAATGTTTGGTCAAGGTGAATCTTGCGAAGATACATTTTACCCAAATATTAGGCATGCTACATGTATAATTTTGACCCTGTGTTGATTTCAGAAAACCCAAAGAAAATTAAAACTTGTGTGCCAAATTGTAGTTTTTTTTTTTTAAAGATGTATGCTGTACCTTCTCATCTCATCATCTCTAGCCGCTTTATCCTGTTCTACAAGATCGCAGGCAAGCTAGCAGTCAATTTAGAGTCACCAGTTAACCTAACCTGCATGTCTTTGGACTGTGGGGGAAACCGGCGCATCTGGAAGAAACCCACGCAGACACGGGGAGAACATGCAAACTCTGCACAGAAAGGCCCTCGCCGGCCACGGGGCTCGAACCCGGACCTTCTTGCTGTGAGGCGACAGCGCTAACCACTACACCACCGTGCCACCCACTGTACCTTCTGCCACAGAAAAAGAACAGTTTAAAGAAATTACTGAAAGCCCAAATATTGCTTGTTATTATTCATGTCACTGTATGTAAACTTCTGACCACAACTGTAACTTTTTGGTCATTTAGTTTCATCTACCTCTCTATGTGATGGTAAACTCATTGGCTATCGCTACAGCTCAATTCCGGAAAACAGCAAAAAGTAGGACCAAAAATAAAAATAATCTTTTCACCAAAACACTCATATTGGCAATAATATGCCCAACATCTCTATTTGAATGAAATATAAATATAAGCTACGAAGGCTATGTGCCTTTTTTTAAAAATAAACTTTCCAACCTTGTCTTAGCTGCATGCAAAATCATGAGCCAGTTTGACAAAAGGTTCCCAAGAGACAGAGGAAAAAAAAAAAATCATCCATCATGTGGAGGTCACAAGTTTGACTCCCAATGATGCTAGAGATAGCTGGGAGATTGGCACAACTCCAAGACTGGCAAAACTGGCTGTGCTTGCAGTGCATGTGGGGTAGCATACTCCCCCCCATCAGTCACAGTGACACTAGCCAATTATCAACATCTGTGACATATGGCTAGCACTTTCCTGTAATGCAGCAATTCAAAAAGATGCAGCTGGTTGATGGACGTCATCCTGGTAGCTGTCGTACCACAGAGCAAACAAGTCTTTGTGAGAATGCAGTGCAAAAGTTTTAAGTCTGCCTAAAACCTTGCTAGCCAAGTGAATGTAAGGCTACATGCCATATAATGTATGCAAAATATGTTCACTTAGTCAAATCAGATAACAGTGCATGCTCCACAGAAGAGACAGCAAAGTTTTTAAATAAATAAATAAATAAATAAATAAATAAATGAGATTTAGCCAACAGAGGCATAGTCATCGAATTAATCAGCGATTATTTCCTGAGAGATTGACAGAGCTCAGTGTTGTGATGAGATGACAGTAAGACTCGTGTTTAAACACAGTGAGTGACTTTTACGGAGACAGAAACAGATGTGGATGATAATCAAAATGAGATCTTACTTCCCATTGCAACTGTAACATTCCACAGCTATAATTTTATGATTGACAGTGTCTTATTTAAACCCCACCACCACACACACACACACCACTTTTTAGATTTTGTTTCTGGATTGTTCAGCGCTGTGCTTTTCTACCCTTATCAAAAAGTATATTTCAGTATATTTCCTTAAGTATACTTTTGTGTACCAAGTATACTGATATCAATGTACTTACAGTATATTGTATACTATATTTTATATATATATATATATATATATATATATATATATATATATATATATATACACACACACACACACACATATACACACACAGTAAGTAAACTAATCTAATACTTCTTGGGACTAAATTGACCCACTTTTAGTTTATTAAAAAAAGTGTACTTTAAGTCTAAGAGAAGTAAACTGAGTATACAACTAGTATTTATTTTGTACTGCAAGTATAACACAAGTAAACTTGTATATTAATAGTTTACTAGCTCTATACTCGTAGTCCACTCTTTAGTTTACAAAAGCATACTTCATAGTATACTGGAAATATACTGAGTTTACTTGTTTTCTAGTCCACTTTTTACTCAAGTATACTTTGTAGTGTACTGGAAATATACTATTGGTTTACTCGTTACACACTTCTAGTCCACTTTTTGGTTCATAAAAGTATACTTTATAGCAGGCATCACCAAATGGCGGACCTCGGTCCGGACCCAGTGATGGTTCTGTCCGGACCCGTGACCAATGGTAAATTCACGAGATTAAGTAATTTTCATGGAGCATTATTTTGGACGGTCGTGGCTATTGACAGCAGGCACTGCTACTCCAGTTAATACGACAATAGCTTCACTCAGTTGAGCCAATAAAATCGTTAGTTTACCCAGCGCACCACAGCACAGCAACAAGCAGAGAGGAAGAGAGTTAAGTTCAGAGACAACCGACCGAGACAACATGGCTTGCTCCAAAAGGCAGTGGAAAGTAGACAAGGAAAATCGTTGTTTTAAAGATGAATGGACGGAGAAATATACGTTCATTCTTCTGGCGAGCAGTTCAAAACCAGTGTGCCTCATATGCTCCGAAAACGTGGCATTAATTAAAAGCGGCAACGTGAAGCGCCACTACGAAACAAAGCACAGCTCTTTTGAGCAAAGTTATCCCCTGAAGTCCGAGCTGAGGGCACGCAAAATAACCCAACTGCAAGCACAGTATGACAGGTCTACCCGACTCATCACACATACATTTACAGCCCAGCAACGTGCAAACGAATGTTCCTTAAAAGTAGCGTGGATTTTGGGGCAACATAAAAAAAAAAAAAAAACATTTAGTGATGGGACAGTTGTGAAGGAGTGCTTAAACGCTGTTGCTGAGACACTGATCTGCTCATTGATCTGCAAGGAAATGCTGCATTAAGAGAGCATTTTGAGACAACTCACCCTGCTACTTTCTGGTTACAGTCTGTTTCTGAGAGTGTGTTCCCTGGTCTAACCAAAGGAGCACTGCACACCTTGACTATGTTTGGATCGCCTTACAGCTGAGAGTCAGCTTTTTCCACTATGAACATTGTCAAAACCAAGTACCGTTCTAGGCTCAACAATGAACACCTACCGGTACATATCTGCATGAGAATGGCACTAACTCCATTCCAACCAAGATTTAAATTACTGGCAGGTCAACCACATGCCCATTTTTCTCATTAAGAAAAGTAAAAGAAGAAGAATTAAAAGAGAAAAGTTCAAAGAAAAATGTTCTGTTTGCATTTCCCCCCCAAAAAAGCCACTTGTTTTCTGAAGATGTGGACTTTTTTTTTCTTGAAAAGTAGGCCCTCATTTTTTTAGGCTGGGACCTCCTTATTTTAAAGAACAAAGAAGAGAAAATTTTAAGTCAATGCTCTGTTTGCACTTTTTAGTTAATGTTTTCTGAGTTGACTTTTTTACTTGAAGTGTAGGCCTTCAATTCTTCAGGTTGGGACCTCTTTAATTTAAGAGAAAAAGGAGTTATTCCACTCTGTTTGCACTTTATTTTATTCTGAGGTTTCTGTTTTCTTTAATCTGAAATAAAGGCCATGAATTTATTTTCCTGGGACTACTTTTATTTATGGTAAAAGAGATAGTTGTGCACCCAGTTCATTTCCTGCATTGGAAATTAACAATAAATATTGTTAAAACCATATGAAAATGTGGACATAGGGGAAGGCTATAAGACACAAGCTGGACTTCGGTTCGGACCTTCTACTTGGGCAAAATGTAATAACTGGACCTCAGTGACTTTTAATTGAATATCCCTGATCTAGTCCACTTTTTAGTTTTGAAGTATACTGCAATTACCCTTCTAGGTATACTATTAGTTTTCTAGCCCGAACCCTTACCTGATGCACACTACCAGTAGACAGCTTAAAGGAGATATGCAGAACCTTTATTTTTTAAATAAATTTGAGTGGATCGTTATCTCCATCTTTGACTCTTGTATGCTGCATAAATGGGAATAAAAATATATTTGAGAGTTAAAATCGACCGCAAAGTTGGCATTCAAGCTGCCCCGCTGAGCCAGCCAGCCGAGTGTGTGACATCACAGCAGGAACCGGTTTTAAGGCCGAGGCCTTTGACAGCTACAGACCAGTCATATAAATAAAAATTTATGGTGAAAGAAATACCGTTACCAACTTGCTCAACTAAGACTGATTTGACTTCATTGATTGTGGGTTGACTCTCATTAAAACAGGATAGGTGTTATAACTTATGCAACATACATGTACATGCATGCATTTTCACTGATAAAACGTAAAAGGCTTGTGACATACATCAACTTGTGATGCAACCTGGACACATCATCAGTGATGTAATCTGGGGTCCTCAAGTGTTTTGGGTCTTTCAACATCATACACTCACCCAGGCGACCCAGCTGGGGTGGATCAAGCCCTGGCCTGTGTCCAGGTAGCGCTACCCTACCCACAGATCTCTCCTTATCCACAGCCACCTTGAGGCAACTTCTGCTGCCTAAGTGGCCTCCTTGATGGCCCTTCGCCTCCTGTGATGCCCAGCGTGTTATAGGCCCTGCAGAGGGACTGGCCTGCGAACCCTCTGCATCCCACCTCAATGGGCTCGCACCGTGCTCACCACCCATTGCTCCGGCATTCCTCCACTAGCTCGGTGTATTTTGCCCTCTTCCTCTCACTGGCCTCCTCGATTCAGTCTTCCCAGGGGACAGAGAGTTCCAAGAGACCAACCTGCTTGGAGGCTTCCGAGATAAGCACCATGTCCGGCCTCAGCGTTATGGCGACAGTTTCTGGAAACTTAAGTTGCTTCATCAGGTCAACTTTCAGCTCCCAGTCTTGTGTCATTGCCAACAGGCCAGAATAGGTGGTCCTGGCAGTTGATGTTGGTTTCTCCCCAGCCCTGACGAAAGCGATGGTGTTCTTCACTGGGCGGAGGTGCTTGCACTGACTAATCCCACTGCTGATGGTATTCGCTATTGCTTTCAGGACTTGGTCATGGTGCCAGCTGTAGCACCCCTCGCCTAGGGCTTTTGAATAACAACTGAGAATGTGTTCTAGGGTCCCCCTCTTCAGGCACAAGGTTCAGGCTGGTGACTCCACCTTTCCCCAACAGAACAAGTTGGATGGGCTTGGTAGAACATCAGACAGCCTGGATCAAGAATCTTATGCGATGGGGCTCAGCTTTCCACAGCTCCGCCCATGAGACTTTACAGCCCACTGCTTGTTCCCATCCCATCCAGGCTCCCTGCTGCCGCATTCCAGCCATCCTGCTGGCTCACTCCTCCTCCACTGATGCTCGCACCTCTTCCTGAACCAGTGCTCTCCTATCCTTCCCCTGTGCCTCATCATAGCAAGGTGTTGTGCTACTACCTAGGCCCGCTCTTCCACAAGTTACTGCTCCCACCAGTGCCCTGTGCCGTAACCGTGACTCAGCAACATCCACAGCCTCTGCTGCCCTCCACTTCCGTCCTGTCCTCACTTCAGTCCCCGCCTGGGAGACTTTTGGGTCGTTGGACTCTTGGTACTGTAGCATCTCCCTCGTATGGCTCACCTTGAATTCTTCATTCAGGCTGCTGATAGGCAGCTTCAGCCTGTTGTTCTGACCATACAGGGCGATGCTGCTCAGGCTCTGGGGTAGACCCAGCCACTTCCGTAGGAACCTGCTGGCTCTCCTCTCGAAGCCCTCGACCGTGGAGATTGGAACCTCATAGACCAAGAGGGGCCAGAGTATCCGTGGGAGGATGCCGTGCTAGTAAATCCAGGCCTTGAATTTACCAGGTAGGCCCGACTTATCCACTGCAGCTAGCCAGGCTTCCAGTTCTAGGTTGGTCGCACGGATGGCTGCCATATCGCTCAGGCTGCAGTCAAACACCTTTTTCAGGTTCTTCACTGGTTTTTCAGTGATCGATAGTATCTGGGTGCTGCCAATTGGAACTTGTTGGTGACCTTACCTTTCTTCAGCACCAGGGATCTGGATTTTGCAGGCTTAAAATTCATGCGAGCCCAGGTGGTCATTTCCTCCAGGCCCTTCAGGATCCACCTGCTCCCTGGGACATGTGGTGTTGTCACAGTCAGGTCGTCCATGAAGGCCTTAATGGGCGGCTGTCGGACACCGGACTTTGTGAGGGGCCCTCTGCACTGAACCTCAACAGATTTCACCAGCATGTGCATAGCGAGTGCAAACAGGATCACTGAAATAGTGCATCCAGTGATGATCCCCTTCTCAAGCTTGTGCCAGTCTGAGGTTGTAGACCCAGCAGAGACTCTCAGACTGAAGTTGTTATAGTCCAGAATAAGGTCCCTGAACTTGCCTGGGATATGGTGCCAGCGCAGTGCCTCTTCGACCAGTTTATGAGGTATGGACCCATAGGCGTTTGTGAGGTCCAACCACAGCACCACAAGGTCCCCCTTGTTCTCCCAGGCTTCCCTGATCAGCTGGGTGACCATGCCTGTGTGCTCCAGACACCCCAGTACCTTTGGGATTCCTCCTTTCTGGACCGAGGCATCAATGTAGGAGTTCCTCAGGAGGTAGTCGGTCAGGCACCTTGCAACAATGCTGAAGAACATCTTTTCCTCAACACTGAGCAGCAAGATGGTTCTGAACTATTCGATGGTCTTCGACTCTTCCTCCTTTGGAATCCACACCCCTTCTGCAAACCGTCACTGTTGGGCTACTTTTCCCCTCCTCCAGATCACCTTCAGGATCCTCCAGAGCCTGTGGAGTAACTTCGGGCAGTTCTTATATACGCCTTATAAAAAGGTACCCCACTTGGTCCTGGGGCTGACCTTGCTCTAGCCTTCTTGATCACCTCCTGAATCTCCTTCCAGCTAGGCTCCTTCCCATTGAAGTCCAGAGTTGGTGCAAGTGGATCAATCAAAGACTGGCAGTGGCCCAGATCTTGCTCCCTGGATTCGTCAACAAATGTGTCTGAGATACTGGTTGACTTCAGTTTTGGAGCATGAGAGCTGTCCGTTATGCTTCTGCCCAAGCAGTTGTTTTATCAACCCAAATGGGTTCGCTATAAAGGCAGTTCATTTCCTGGCCCTCTCTTTCCTCCTTCTCCTGTGCCACTCCGCTCTCCTTAAGGTCATGAGCTTCTTGCGGAAGATGTTACACAGCTCTGTGAGAGGTCCCCTCTTCTCTTCCCTTACCTCCTTGAACCATCTCCTCAGGTTCTTCAGCTCCTGCCGAAGCTGGTGGATCTTATTCGCTCTGTTGCTCATGGTGCAGGGGAGCTTCATTGCCCTCTTCTCCTCCAGCCCAAATCTCTCAGCTGCTAGGCTGAGGATGATGGTGGTCATTGTCTGGAGGTGTCGGTCTATTTCACCCTTGGCTGTTGCTTCCAAGATGGAATCGGCATCGTCGTCAAACTGGAGCCACTCCTTCTCTTTGTTGGCTTGGGGCCACTTGACCCAACAATGTTCTAATGTTCTGTGTGGGTTTGGGGCTTGTGTCACTTGGAGGTTCAGGGCACTGTGGGCTGACTCCGGACCTAGCTCCTCCTGCGTCTCACCAGGGTTGTTCCTTGTGTGCTGTAACACATGTACTTTCTGCACACATCACATCTTGGCCTGGTGGATCTTCAGGCGATGTGGGTTTTTGCACACTTTGCCACAGAAGCATTCTGTACTCGTTGTCATGTTTCCATTGCTGTGCCGGTGTTCTTTGGTCCATCCGAATGGGCTCCTCATCCTCCCCTCCCCTCCCCGGGGATCCCTGGGGGTATTTCTCCATAAGTCGATCTATAGCTTAGTGTGGGTTCTTCCTCTCAGAAGATGCAGGTTGAGGTGCTGACCCTCCCTGCCCCATTGCAGTCTCTCCGGGCTGTTCACTGTCTCTCCAGCTGTCACCACTCTATTCTTAGTTGTCAACCAACCAGTCTATTCCTGATAGTCACTGGTTATCCCAGACAGAAGCTAATTAAATAATCAGATGAACTGAGGTAATCACATTCTCAAGCAAATTAAATAAATCTTATACCGGTAACTTAAACACACAATACAAGTTACATGTATTAATCTAAATGCAGGTAACCAGCGTTTTTTGTATCCAAATGAGAGTCAGAGCTTACCTGTCTGTGTTCTCGCTTCTTGAAGGCTGATCTTGTGGCCGATTGTTTTGAAACCATCTGACTTTGTTGTTTGTTCAGTTCTCTATTCATTCACTTCTTCCACGTAAGGGAGAGATGGCAGCAATATCCAGCAGAGAAATAAGATGGCTGGTCCACTCATTCTCCATACTGAGTACTCCACCATTACTGCTTGGCTTAGGCAATTACTAAAACCTTGGACGGGATATCACTGGTTTTAGCAACAACCACAGGGAGGTCACTGCCCGAGCGATATGTCACATCCTGTTCCGTCCTGGGTTTTACCAACAACCCTCGGCTCACACTCCGGGAGAACTGGTGCAACTGAACTTACTTTCCTTTTTAATAAATAAATAAACAACAAACACTTTCCTTTTCTTATAGTTTTCCTTTCCTTTAATTGTTGGTACTGCACCCTCTTTCAATACGGGCTTATAGCCAACTCTCCTCAACAGATCAGAGGTTTCATACGAGTCTTCAGTAAAATGTGCAGAGCAGAGGAGAAACCACTTCATAGGAACCCAATGTGTCCGTGAACTTCTCGCAAAACGCATCCAAATCTTTGCAGTTTGAACATTCTTGGGCCATGAATGCAGTATAAATCCACCTTTCGTTGTGTTGCTGCACTGGCCAGCAACACATTTACATGGCATGACGATAAATTAGCTCAAAATGGAGGATCGGAGTTGCAGTCAGCTCTGTGTTTTAGTATAGCGGAAATGGCAATGAGGCCAATAGACTTCTTGCTGTGACGTTACGGACGTCAAGGTCATTCACTCAGACCACTACCTATATAAATCATTTTGATTGTAAAAATTACTATATTAGATTTATTCTTAACGCTTAAAACTATTCCTGTGCCATTCTTGAGGTCTCAAGGCATTTATAAATGAAAGTGAGGCCATGGCTCTGCGTATATGCTTTAAGTGTTTTGTATCTTAAAAAGGTACAATGAAGTTATAAAAGGTAAGAATTCACAAAATAACAAATACTCAGGATTAAGAACATTCATTTCTTTAAAAATCAAAATTTACTACAGGGCAAGTGCACTTAAACATAAGGCACAAATATTTTAATACTTTATTACACTTTTGTTAAGTATATCTTGATCAAAAGTTTAAGTATAAGCTTAATATGCTTAGACTTTCCTATATACTTTTCAGTATAAGCCAAGCATACTTATGTATAATCTTATTAAGTGCATCTCTGATAAGTAAATAAAAAGTAAACTGAAAGCATACTCTTATTTTTAGTTTAAAAAGAGATATACTAGAAGCACACTTGAATAAACTTCTTTGTCAGGGTAAACAAAGTGTTGGTGTTTTATTTTAACCTGAATGCATCTCCAATGTTCTGTCAGAACTTGACACAAAGAGAAATAAGAAATATGTCGAGGATCTGTGGGTTTAACTAAAAACCAAACATGTATACAGAATATACAGCTCTCTCACGGACAGTGAAATGAAAGCCAAAGAGCAGAGGCTTGTCTGGAATCAGATAAAAGCCAAACCAGAAGAAAACGCCACAGTAAAACACCAAACTATACATCATCTGAAAATACTTCAGATTTTTTTTTTTCTCACATTTGTCGGTTTTCTTTCAGAATTAGCAGTAGATGTTACAATATCAACAGTTTCCAAGGACAATAAGTCTGGTAAAACTATCCTTCCTGTATTATCAGTGTGGCAGACAACAGACTTATTGACCCATCAGGGAGTAGACATCATTTACAGTAGTACACATACACACAAAAAAAAAGGAGGAGAAATCCAGCCATACTGACTACCTGGTTTTATTTCATCGAGCATACGTTTCTAGAAAGCTTGCATACATTTTCCTGTTGCTTTCAATAACAAGATGAATGCCTTAATAAATAAATAAAAACCACATGGTCCAGTACATTTGGGGGGGGGGGGGGGGGGGGGGTACTTCAAAAACTTCTCGGTCTCACCTGGAACCAAGGGGCATAATAGTATACTATAAAGCCTTACATCACTGTCCACAAAGGCTCAAATGAAAGAAGCAAATCAAAGAAAAAAAAAAAAAAGAGAAGAAAGCTTCGAGCTGGCATGCTGCTGCTCCAGGACAATGCACCTGTCCACACAGCATAGGTGACAGCGGCAGAAGCATCAAAATGTGGCTTAGAACCATTGCCCCATGCACATTACTCACCTAACCTGGCACCGTCTAACTTCTGTTTCCCAAACTGAAATCCCACTGGTATGGTCGCCATTTTCAGAGTGAAGAAGTCATCCATGCTGTTGAGGAGGATCTGGAGGCTCAAGATGTGACCTTCTGCAAATGAACAGCGAAGCTTGAACATTGGTGGATCAAGTGAATTGAAGTTAAAAGGAGACCATGTTGAAAAATAATGCAAGAACAAACTTTCTCCTGTGGCGTTTTCTGGGTGAGGTCGAGAACTTTTTGAAGTACCCTTGTAGATCACACCCTTACGGAAGATTGGCGGCTTTATGATTAATAATATAACAAATTCAGCTACATACATCCAATGATTGGATGTTATCAGGAGAAAATATAATGTCCTCAATGTGTCCAGCTCCTTTGTTCTGTGTTGTTACTCAGCTCAGCTTCTTCAGGAAAAGGACTCTTATGGCAATATAACCTACGGTGATCAATCTAATTGTGGGCATTATTGTGGTACATCACTCCTTTCTACAGCTGGAAAAATATTCTCCAAGCTACTACTTAATAGATTACAACTGTTAACAGAAAGTGTTGCCAGAGAGTCAAAGTGGCTTCAGAGCGAATCATTCAACCAAAGACATGATATTTTGCTTGAGACAAGAACAGGAAAAGGCAATGGAACAGAATAAAGATCTCTATATTGTCCTCTTTGACTTCAAGAAGGCTTTTGACATGGTAAATCAAAGTATTGGAATTTCTCGGATCCCCACCTAAAATCTGTAAGAATGGTTAAAGAATTCCATGAAGGTATATTTGGCAAGGTGTTAAGGTCAGGTGATGTCAGAGACTCTTTCAGTATTAACAATGGGGTGAAACAAGGGGATCCAGTAGTGCCAACTCTCTTTATGTTATATTTAACAGCGATTTTAAATGGTAATGAGCAGAAATATGGATGAAGGCGTTTACATAAGATCAAGAGCTGATGAGAAATCATTTAACCTAGCAAGACTGAAGGCAAGGACGAAAGTAGTAGAAGACTGTCAGAGAATTTCTTTCTGCTGATAACTTGGCCATGATCACACATACTTTGGAGCAAATGCAGGAAATGACATCAAAATTTGCCAGAAAGATCAAAAGAATTTGGACTCTAGAGCAACGTATCAAAATACCGAGCATTTGTATCAAGCAGGAAATAAGAATGTGGACAGAGCACTGGTACAGTGTTCATCAATGGTATTCCTCTGAAAACTATCCAAATTTAAATATCTTGGCTCCTACGCAACTCATGACAACAAAATGAATCAGGAAATATCTCTCAGAACCCAGACTGCCTCAGCATCCTATGGAAAACTGAAAAGGAAGCTTTGGAACAGTCATGAAATAACACTGAAAACCAAGTCTTCAGAGCAGTAGCCTTAACAGTTTTACTGTATTCCATCGAGACAGCGACCCTGCATCAAAGGAACATAAGAAAACTCAAACTTTCAAATAAGGCATCCAAGACAACTATTAAACTAGAAAAGCACTTGGAGAGCGCAGACCTCCTCCAAGAATCCTTTAAAAAAAATCCAGGATCCAGAAGGTGATCCGGATCACCGCCAAAATTTAATGGCTTGTTACTTGTGCCGAGTCACACCTCTGGAAAAGATTTCAGAGCAATCTGTTCATAACTTTTTCCGTAATGTTGCTAACAGACAAACCAATGCACGCTACTGAAAACATAACCTCCTTGGTGGAGGTAAACATCCACAGCTATCCAAAAAAAAAAAAGGCAGACTACCAAAAAAGCTTTTATACAGAGAACTTTGTGAAGGGAAAAGAAATGTAGGGGGTCAAAAATTGCGACACAAGGATGTCATTAAGAGACACCTTAAAAGAACAGACTGAAGTGAACAACTGGGAAGAGAAAGCCAGAGACCGATACAAGTGAAGAAAGACTCTGAAAGAATTGGTTTAAAAAAAAAAAGTTGGGGAGACAAGGGAAGCAGAATATGAGAGAAAACAAGTCACGTCATGGGCAGCTGGTATTTCGAACGTGGGGAAAGCAGCTCATAAGTGAGAAAAATGCTGAACACCTAGTCATCATCAGACACGATGGACTATCCATCCATCCATTATCCATAACCACTTATTCTGTACAGGGTCACGGACAAGCTGGAGCCTATCCCAGCTGACTATGGGTGAGAGGCAGGGTACACCCTGGACAAGTCACCAAGTCATCGCAGGGCTGACACAGACACAACCAACCACTCACATTCACACCTACGGTCAATTTAGAGCCATCAATTAGCCTAACCTGCATGTCTTTGGATTGTGGGGGAAACCGGAGCACCCGGAGGAAACCCACGCAGACACTGGGAGAACAGGCTAACTCCACATAGAAAGGCCCTCATCAGCCACTGGGCTCGAACCCAGAACCTTCTTGCTGTGAGGCGACACCGTTATCCACTACACCACCCACGATGGACTACCATAATAATAAAAAATAATCTAGCCAATTAACCTATACAACATGTTCTTTAGAGGCAAGAGGAAACCAGAGGACCTCAAGCATCAATGCCAGGCATTGCCCGAATGCCTGATTTGCCCAACCAAAATGCTCTGGCAGAAATATTTTAGTTAGTTAGGCTCATTCAGGCACACCTATGCTCACCTTCTTTAAGCACAAAAATGACTTGAGTGAGCTCGTCTCGTCTCGTCTTCTTCCGCTTATCCAGGACCGGGTCGCGGAGGCAGCAGTCTAAGCATGGAAGCCCAAACTTCCCTTTCCCCAGACACCTCGGCCAGCTCCTCGGGAAGAACACCGAGGCGTTCCCAGGCCAGCCGAGAGACATAGTCCCTCCAGCGTGTCCTGGGTCTTCCCCGGGGCCTCCTCCCGGGGGGACATGCCTGGAACACCTCCCCAGGGAGGCGTCCAGGAGGCATCCGAAAAAGATGCCCGAGCCACCTCAGCTGGTTCCTCTCGATGTGGAGGAGCAGCGGCTCTACTCCGAGCTCCTCCCGAGTGACTGTGCTTCTCACCCTATCTCTAAGGGAGCGCCCAGCCACCCTGCGAAGGAAACTCATTTCAGCCGCTTGTATCCGCGATCTTGTTCTTTCTGTCATTACCCAAAGCTCATGACCATAGGTGAGAGTCGGAACGTAGATCGACCGGTAAATTGAGAGCTTCGCCTTTTGGCTCAGCTCCTTCTTCACCACGACGGACCGGTAAAGCGACCGCATCACTGCGGAGGCTGCACCGATCCGCCTGTCGATCTCACGCTCCATCCTTCCCTCACTCGTGAACAAGATCCCGAGATACTTAAACTCCTCCACTTGAGGCAGGACTTCTCCACCAACCTGGAGAGGGCAAGCCACCCTTTTCCGGTCGAGAACCATGGCCTCGGACTTGGAGGTGCTGATTCTCATCCCAGCCGCTTCACACTCGACTGCAAACCGCCCCAGTGCATGCTGAAGGTCCTGGTTTGAAGAAGCCAACAGGACAACATCATCCGCAAAAAGCAGAGATGAAATCCTGTGGTTCCCAAACAGGATTCCTTCCGGCCCCTGGCTGCGCCTAGAAATTCTGTCCATAAAAATTATGAACAGAACCGGTGACAAAGGGCAGCCCTGACGGAGTCCAACATGCACTGGGAACAGGTCTGACTTACTGCCGGCAATGCGAACCAGACTCCTGCTCCGTTCGTACAGGGACCGGACAGCCCTTAGCAAAGAGCCCCGAACCCCATACTCCCGAAGCACCCCCCACAGAATACCACGGGGGACACGGTCGAATGCCTTCTCCAGATCCACAAAGCACATGTGGACTGGTTGGGCAAACTCCCATGAACCCTCGAGCACCCTATGAAGGGTATAGAGCTGGTCCAGTGTTCCGCGACCAGGACGAAAACCGCATTGTTCCTCCTGGATCCGAGGTTCGACTATCGGTCGAATTCTCCTCTCCAGTACCCTGGAGTAAACTTTCCCTGGGAGGCTGAGAAGTGTGATTCCCCTATAATTGGAGCACACTCTCCGGTCCCCTTTCTTAAAAAGAGGGACCACCACCCCAGTCTGCCACTCCAGAGGCACTGTCCCCGACCGCCACGCGATGTTGCAGAGGCGTGTCAACCAAGACAGCCCCACAACATCCAGAGACTTGAGATACTCAGGGCGGATCTCATCCACCCCCGGTGCCTTGCCACCGAGGAGCTTGCAAACCACCTCAGTGACTTCGGCTTGGGTAATGGACGAGTCCACCTCTGAGTCATCAGCCTCAGTCTCCTCAGTGGAAGACATGACGGTGGGATTGAGGAGATCCTCAAAGTATTCCTTCCACCGCCCGACAATGTCCCCAGTCGAGGTCAACAGCTCCCCACCCGCACTGTAAAGTGTTGGCAGAGTACTGCTTCCCCCTCCTGAGGCGCCGGACGGTTTGCCAGAATTTCTTCGAGGCCGACCGATAGTCCTTCTCCATGGCCTCCCCGAACTCCTCCCAGTTCCGAGTTTTTGCCTCCGCAACTGCCCGAGCTGCAGCACGCCTGGCCTGCCGATACCCGTCGGCTGCCTCAGGAGTCCCGGAGGTCAACATGGCCCGATAGGACTCCTTCTTCAGCTTGACGGCATCCCTTACTTCCGGTGTCCACCACCGGGTTCGGGGATTGCCGCCACGACAGGCACCGGAGACCTTGCGGCCACAGCTCCGAACAGCTGCGTCCACAATGGAGGTAGAGAACATGGTCCACTCAGACTCAATGTCCCCCGCCTCCCTCGGAAGCTGGGAAAAGCTCTCCCGGAGGTGGGAGTTAAAGACCTCCCCAACAGAGTGCTCGGCCAGACGTTCCCAGCAGACCCTCACCATACGTTTGGGCCTGCCAGGTCTGTCCAGCTTCCTCCTCCACCAGCGGATCCAACTCACCACCAGGTGGTGATCAGTTGACAACTCAGCCCCTCTCTTCACCCGAGTGTCCAAGACATAGGGTCGGAGATCAGATGACACGACTACAAAGTCGATCATCGACCTCCGACCTAAGGTGTCCTGGTGCCACGTGCACTTATGGACACCCCTATGCTCGAACATGGTGTTCGTTATGGACAAACTGTGACTAGCACAGAAGTCCAATAACAAAACACCACTCGGGTTCAGATCGGGGAGGCCGTTCCTCCCAACCACGCCCCTCCAGGTGTCACTGTCATCGCCCACGTGAGCATTGAAGTCCCCCAGTAGCACAATGGAGTCCCCAGTCTGAGCACCCCTCAGTACCTCTCCCAGGGACTCCAAGAAGGCCGGATACTCTATACTGCTATTTGGCCCGTAGGCACAAACAACAGCAAGAGCCCTCTCCCCAATCCGAAGGCGCAGAGAGGCGACCCTCTCGTTCACTGGGGTAAACTCCAACACATGGCGGCTGAGCTGGGGAGCTATAAGGAAGCCCACACCAGCCCGCCGCCGCTCACCATGGGCGACTCCAGAGAAGTGGAAAGTCCAGCCCCTCTCGAGGAGCTGGGTTCCAGAGCCCAAGCTGTGCGTGGAGGTGAGCCCGACTATCTCTAGCCGATACCTCTCAACCTCCCGCACAAGCTCAGGCTCCTTCCCCCCCCAGCGAAGTGACATTCCATGTCCCAACAGCCAGCCGCTGTGTCCGGGGGTCAGGTCGTCGAGGCCCCTGCCTTCGACTGCCACCCAATCCACACTGCACCAAACCCCTACTGCTACCTCTGTGGGTGGTGAACCCACAGGAGGTCGGGCCCACGTCGCCTCTTCGGGCTGAGCCCGGCCGGGCCCCATGGGCAAAGGCCCGACCACCAAGCGCTCGCATACGAGCCCCAACCCCGGGCCTGGCTCCAGGGTGGGGCCCCGGCTGCGTCCTACCGGGCGACGTCACGGTCCTGGATTTTTTCTCCATAGGGGTTTTTTGGTGACTTGAGTGAGCACGTTACAAAAAACAAGACATTAACCTGCAAGATATTAACCTGCATCCTTGCCTCCTCTGTGATCGCCATTTTGTTTTTTTCTTTCCAATTTGTAACGGCGATTCTGATCGGCTCGCTTCAGGCGCGCATTTGTGCTTTTCATCACCACAAATGGTCGCTGGTGTCCTCAACTTTTTCCCGGGTTGACTTCAGGACGTCCACACATATATATATATATATATATATATATATATATATATATATATATATATATATATATATATATAAAAAAGCTAGTTGTAAGTACATTCAATGAATGGAAAGACATGCTTTTTCTCAAACAGTAAACCACACTATAAAGGTTGTTTAATTTCCTTCTAAATGCAAAAGCAAACTGAATAAGACAGTACTGCAGTACAGTCTCCTGTTTTATAATATGTGTTTAGTTTTATAATCCATCTTTGCAATATTGCTAGTCATTGTTATAGGCAAAACAAAGTGTTTTGTATCCTAAACACACATACGATATTGATTAATGTTTCATGTTTTCAGGGCTCGTCTTGTTCTGTTGCAGAAATAAATGTTTAAAAAAAAAAAAAGAAGTACTTTTGTCTAAATAACTCAATTATACTCCTAGAAAACACAGAGAACCATGTACTTGAAAACTTTCCAAAATACCGCAAAATTTTAGGGCAAAAGGAAATTCAAAAGGGGGCCAACAATTTGAGGCCATTTGCCCTGCAGAGCAAAAGGTGTCAAAAGTTAACATTAAGGCCTGTACCTGGAGGAAGCCTACACAGATGGAGAGAGAAGATGCAAAGCTCCACATAGAGAGTAACTGGAGCTGCGGCTCAAACTGGGGATCTCGAGCCGTGAGGCAGCAACACTATCCATGAAGAGACAGACACTTGTGATGTCTTCTGACTTGTTTAATATTATGATACCTTTAAAAAGGATTATACGAATTCCGGCCATTATATAATGAGGTAGAGAGTGGAGGACTTCAAGCATAAAAATTATCATGAATATTTAAAACCTCTCATTCTGATCTTCCATGGTTGGGAGAAGTTTGAATTTATGTAACAAATTTCATACTGGGGAACTCAGTTAATAAATCTGATTAAATTAACGAAGCTTAATTGGCTGGATTTAAATAACCAAGGAACGAAAAGACAAACGTGATATCTAATCTAAGAGCTGGAGTGTAAAATTTGTATTATACATTTCTTGAGAATGGCCTCAGATTAAAGCATTTTCCACAAAACACGTTTCACAACTCAAGATTAACTAAAGAATAATTTTTGAAATGGCTTCTTCCCTCTTCCGAGTGAACCTCGGGGCATCCTCATGGCCTAGAGGCAGCCACGTCATGTACAATGCATCCCTCCCCTTCCCCCATTTTCTCCCTATTAAATTTGCAATTGTTTAATCAAGTCGGGTAATGAAATTAACCTTTTTACCCACCAGCCTGTGGTGAAGCTGCTGCAAGGCAAATCACATTTTTAGAGTGCATAAGAGGCCCTGACTCCAGGCCTGCATCTGCATGCAACCTCACACTTCATGTGGTCTAAAAGCATTTACACAGAGAAGATCAACTCATATCATTTCTCTACAACCCCGATTCCAGAAAAGTTGGGACAAAGTACAAATTGTAAATAAAAACGGAATGCAATGATGTGGAAGTTTCAAAATTCCATATTGTATTCTGAATAGAACATAGATGACATATCAAATGTTTAAACTGAGAAAATGTATCATTTAAAGAGAAAAATTAGGTGATTTTAAATTTCATGACAACACCACATCTCAAAAAAGTTGGGACAAGGCCATGTTTACCACTGTGAGACATCCCCTTTTCTCTTTACAACAGTCTGTAAATGTCTGGGGACTGAGGAGACAAGTTGCTCAAGTTTAGAGATAGGAATGTTAACCCATTCTTGTCTAATGTAGGATTCTAGTTGCTCAACTGTCTTGGGTCTTTTTTGTCGTATCTTCCGTTTTATGATGCACCAAATGTTTTCTATGGGTGAAAGATCTGGACTGCAGGCTGGCCAGTTCAGTACCCAGACCCTTCTTCTACGCAGCCATGATGCTGTAATTGATGCAGTATGTGGTTTGGCACTGTCATGTTGGAAAATGCAAGGTCTTCCCTGAAAGAGACGTCGTCTGAATGGGAGCATATGTTGCTCTAGAACATGGATATACCTTTCAGCATTGATGGTGTCTTTCCAGATGTGTAAGCTGCCCATGCCACATGCACTAATGCAACCCCATAACATCAGAGATGCAGGCTTCTGAACTGAGCGCTGATAACTTGGGTCGTCCTTCTCCTCTTTAGGCCTAATGATACGGCGTCCCTGATTTCCATAAAGAACTTCAAATTTTGATTCGTCTGACCACAGAACAGTTTTCCACTTTGCCACAGTCCATTTTAAATGAGCCTTGGCCCAGAGAAGACGTCTGCGCTTCTGGATCATGTTTAGATACGGCTTCTTTGAACTATAGAGTTTTCGCTGGCAACGGCGGATGGCACGGTGAATTGTGTTCACAGATAATGTTCTCTGGAAATATTCCTGAGCCCATTTTGTGATTTCCAATACAGAAGCATGCCTGTATGTGATGCAGTGCCGTCTAAGGGCCCGAAAATCACGGGCACCCAATATGGTTTTCCGGCCTTGACCCTTACATACAGAGATTCTTCCAGATTCTCTGAATCTTTTTATGATATTATGCACTGTAGATGATATGTTCAAACTCTTTGGAATTTTACACTGTCGAACTCCTTTCTGATATTGCTCCACTATTTGTCGGCACAGAATTAGGGGGATTGGTGATCCTCTTCCCATCTTTACTTCTGAGAGCCGCTGCCACTCCAAGATGCTCTTTTTATACCCAGTCATATTAATGACCTATTGCCAATTGAGTTGCAATTTGGTCCTCCAGCTGTTCCTTTTTTGTACTTTTAACTTTTCCAGCCTCTTATTGCCCCGTCCCAATTTTGAGATGTGTTGCTGTCATGAAATTTCAAATGAGCCAATATTTGGCATGAAATTTCAAAATGTCTCACTTTCGACATTTGATATGTTGTCTATGTTCTATTGTGAATACAATATCCACTTTTGAGATTTATAAATTATTGCATTCCGTTTTTATTTACAATTTGTACTTTGTCCCAACTTTTTTGGAATCAGGGTTGTAAAATCAAAGTGTTCTGGAGCATATTAAGGTGATCTAATAAAGTGTCTAAATTATACATACTCCAGTACATTTAATTACATGGAAATGCCTCAAATTTTGACTCCAACCTGGAATAGCACCAGCATTCAGTTCAGCTAAGGCAACTCAATGCACGGCCCCAAAAGAATGCAGATGGCAATGAAAAAAAAAACCCACCACAACAACGAGAAAAGACTGCAGTTGTTCAGTAAGCTGCTGAATAAAAATGAACTCTCCGTCTTACAGGAAGATAACATCAGCTCCCCTGTGATTGGATTAGCAATGCTGGTGGTGCCAGCTCAGGCCTACACAGGCTCACGGAAAAAAAAAACTAAACACAAAAAACAAAAGTCTGAAAGGGTCAATACAAGGATTAAATCTTTTTGTTCTTTGTTTAAAAACTTTGGTAGAAATTGCTTTGGAGCAATTTATCTGAGATGGACACAGGGCTTTCTACAACTTTTCTAGATGGACAACAAATTTGAATGAATAAATTTTCAACATTAAAACTTAAAATAAAATAAATAAAAAGGATACAGAATTGTTTTTAAATGTCATATAATGCAGGGTTTGATATTAACTTTTTAATCCACTTCTCCACTTGGACAAGCAGCATGATTTTTCACTTGTCCTGACCACAACTTATTACTATGTATTTACTAGTTCAATGAAAAGATAGTGGTTAACCAACTGTATCAAAAAGCAGGTATAATCATTACGCTTTAAGGATTTATATTTTTTCAATAAAAATCAGGCTTATAGTACTTGAGTCTGACTTGTGCCCCAATTTTAAGGACTTGTGACTTGAATTGGACTTGAGCACTGATGACTCGGACTCATGCATTAACTGCGTTCGGACTCGTAAATTGGAGACAAGGATTTTTTCTTTATTTTTTTTGTAACATGCCATAATAATTTGGCAGAAGACATAAATATCTTCATTAATTTTTATACCAATTTCATGCAAGAGAATGCACATTGACCTGTTCATGTGTCATGTTCAGGAACAAACTAACGTTAATGCCGCTAAAATGCCTGGAGAGAACTCCCCTAGGATTGTCCGCTTTGCAATACAGACTTCTCGTGCAGTGGGGGCAAAAAAAAACAAAAAAAAAACGCTCTGCTATGGTGTTCCATATGTAGAAGAACTATCGAGGAGACGACGGGAACAACCTCAAACTTCTTCATTTGGCAAGACTCCACCTAGAGAAATAAGTGACATGCTATGTTCATTGCTTTATTGATAGCGGGGCTTGCTCGCTGACTGATGAACTAGTTCATGCTAACGCTCGGTCATGTTATTTGCCCTGTTGATAGCAGGGCTTGCTGACCAATGAACTAGCTCATGTTAACCCTCTCATGTTATTTGCCCTGTTGATAGTGGGCAGGGCTTGCTGACCAATGAACAAGCTTTTTAGCTGTAGCCAAAATGGGGCAGTCAAACAGTAACGTTAGTCCAACAGTAGCAGAGACCGTTTCACAAAGGCAGCAACAGCCACCGTCAAATGGTGCAGTTGGAGTCTTTTTACACACGCACCTGCTGTACTCTGCTTCCCCAAAATGTCATAAATAAGTGTTGCCAGGCAAAACAAACCTCGCCCGGTAGCACTTTAGATGAATATGAAGGAAGTGATCACGAAAAAAACTTCAACCTTTTTGGTGACCCTGATTTTGACCTTGTGTGTGAACATCCTTGGCCAGAAAAAAAAAAAACATGGTTCTGATTCTCTGCTGCTCTCAGCCAACCAGAACACGCCATACTGCTCAACTGTTACACTCTTACAGCACAAGGACACTGCATATAAGGCAGTAGCCACAAAAACCTTGACCAGACAGCCCTCAAAACGTTGGAGGTTCTATTTGAGACCGATGCCCATCTATCCTGAAAGTTTCATGAAGATTGGTCCAGCTGTTTTCCCATAATATTGTTTACCCCCCCCCAAAAAAAAAGCCACCGAAAACAATACCCCGCCCCTGGTTGACTCTGTCCTGGGGCGAGGTAATAACATGGCCAGCTCACTGAGGGGCTTGAACTAGTTTTGTTGGAATTTTATTGATGTAACTCTTGAATAATTACTTTAAAAATGGTGATTTTCAACAAATATTCAACTTGTCTCATCAGACAGGCACATGTGGATTTGACTTGTCTGGACCAAACATTTGGTTGTCCCAGACAGTCAGACTACTGTTAATGTCGAGCCCTGTAATATACACTCAAAAGATGCAGTCAGTTTTCTCTGGAGACTTTCATTTTGTTTATAGTTATGTAGCACTTAATGGTCACAAAGCAGCTTTACGAAAATATGGATATAGATTTAGACTGATCTCTAATGAACAAGCCAGAGGCAACAGTGGTAAGGAAGAACTGACATGAGGAAGAATACTTAAAATAACTAGGAACACTGGGTGACACCAGATAGTGCAATTATGAATCATTACTCTTCCACAGCTGTACGATAAAATGTCAAACAGTACTGATGTGTTAAAAGGGTTGTCAGTTCAAGCATCAGAATAATCTCTGATTACATTAGAGTGTTTAGCTTTAAGTTCAAGTGGAATTATCCACTGAATAACGAATAAGACTTATAACTTATTGGATATAAATCATTTCCAGTAAGTGCAGTCTTCAATCCATCAAAGTGAGACCATCAACAGCCATCATTAGGGTAACCATGTGGAGCCATCTTCAGCAGAGAGTTATTCTCAGGTGAAGGAAATGTCACACAGAACAGTATTAGAAGAGGATCAAGCACCCGGATTTAAAATGAGCCAGTTTTTCTTTATACAGAGCATGTCCCAGACATAGTAGCTGCCATGTTTAGATTATATGACCAGAGGGCTGTGCAGAAGGAAAAACATGCCACAGATGATTCACATGCTCATTGGAGCTGTTGTTGCTTTACGCAGCATCCCAAATGGAATTTCAGCCTTAAGATTCTCTTTCAACTCCATAAATAATAATAATAATAATAATAATAATAATAATAATTTGTGACTACAGCGAGTCCTCAAGGGTGAAAGAGAATCATCGAGTCAACTTAATTTAAAGTAATGACTTAAAAGGCAACACAAATTACAAAAATGGATAAAGATGCAATTTGAATCCCAAGACTGCAATATAAACACCAGGTACAAATTAGAAATAAAATGCTAGTTGCAGCGACTTGTCCAGGGTGTACCCCGCCTTTTGCCCATAGTCAGCTGGGATAGGCTCCAGCTTGCCTGTGACCCTGTAGAACAGGATAAAGCGGCTAGAGATAATGAGATGAGATGCTAGTTGCACTTTGTGATATGTAAACAGGTTAAAGATAAAATGTTATCGTTTTAAAAAATATTAACATTAAATACAGCACTCCAATTTTACCTCTTTTCTCATAAAAGTAGCTTCAAGAAACAAAAGATACATAGACAGAAAAAAAAAAGTCATTCAGAATAACAATCCACATTCCAGGAAAAAAAAAAAATCTCTCTGCACTATTTTTAGTCGTATTACCCAATTAGTATAGAGAGGAAATATACCTATATACACACAGGGCTGTATTCAAAGATTAGTTATGCACCATAGTGTGCATTTAATACTGAAGTTGCACCTACCAGATATTCAGACCTCAGACGCAACTACCGTATGGCATTAAGTGCTATTCAAAAGTTTAACAGGGTGGAGTTATGCATGCAGAGTGGAGTTTGCCTAGAACAAAGCAATGTCCCAGAGTTCAGACTTTCAGGTTTTTATTTGATGGCATTTAAATCCTAATTGAGCGAATAGTATACGGACTACTGCACTTTATACGTGCCCTCACCCCACCCCTCTTTTTAAGCTGTTCCTTGGGCAGGTGTGTTTTATTCCCTCATCATTTCACTTACAAGTAATGTCTACAGTTGATTTCAAGTGCAGCATTTGGAATCCGTTGCTGTTAACCCGAAACATCAAGTCCAAAGAGCTGTCACTGCCCATCACAATCACAAGTCTGAAAAATTAAAACAAATCCATCAAAGATCAAGAACATCCAGGAGGTAGGTGTACATGTCAAAAAGTCAACGATCAACAGAGGTCTTCACCAGAGTAAATACAGAGGGTTGACAACAGCATATACAAAGAAACACAAATGCTAGATGAGAGTTTGCCAAAACATATATATTCTACTGCATGCATGCATGCATGCGCGCGCGTGTGTATATGTACATTTATTTATGATATGTATATGCACGCAAGAGGTGCTGGCCCCTCTTCTCTTCACCCTATACACCGCGGACTTCTGCTACAACTCGGAGCTGTATCACATCCAGAAGTTTGCCGATGACACAGCCATCGTTGGGTGTGTCAGTGACGACAGAGAGGAGGAGTATAGGAGCCTGGTGAGGGACTTTGCTGTGTGGTGCAACAGGAACCATCTGCAGCTCTACACCTCGAAGACCAAGGAGCTGGTCATTGACTTTGGGAGGTCCAGACCAAGGTCACGACTAGTTCTGATTGAGGGAGTCAAGGTGGAGGCTGTGGATTCCTACAAGTACCTCGGGCTGTGGCTGGACAGCAAGCTGGACTGGACTTGCAACACCAAACACTTGTACAGGAAGGGACAGAGCAGGCCATACTTCCTTAGGAGGCTGCGGTCCTTTAACATCTGCGGGAAACTCCTGTGGATGTTCTATCAGTCTGTGGTCGCCAGTGTCCTGTTTTACACCATGGTGTGCTGGGGGGGACAGCACATCCAAGGACGACACACCCAGGCTGGACAAACTGATCAGGCGGGCCGGCTCTGTGGTCAGCATGAAGCTGGACTCTCTGGTGACGGTGGCAGAGAAGAGGTCTATGGACAAACTATTGAACATCATGGACGATGCCAGTCACCCTCTGCACACCGTCATCAGCAACCAGAGGAGCCTGTTCAGTGGCAGAATGCTCCTTCCCAAGTGCAGGACGAACAGACTCAAACTCCTTTGTCCCTCACGCCATCAGACTGTACAACTCCTCTCTGGGGGGGGGGGGGGGGGGGGGGGGGGGGGGGGGTGACAGGAGGACAGAGGACGGGAAGGAGCAGTAGCCTAGCCTAACAATAAGCAATACTGGACAATGTGCAATATAAAGTGCAATCTCTCTACCGCCGCCCTCCCCTTCGCCCGACCTTTTTTTTTTTTCTTTCTTTCTTCCCCCTCCTTCCCCCCTCCCCATATCTTATTTTTTTATATATTTGTATATGCAAATACTTAATTTATTTTAATTTATCTAGAAGTTCTCTCTATTTCTTTTCTCTGTTTATCTGTAAATGATGTTGCTGGAATATTAATTTCCCTGAGGGAACCGACCCAAAGGGATCAATAAAGTTTAATCTAATCTAATCTAATCTAATGTTTTACTGGGAAATAATGCCACCCATATTTTTCATACAAGCTACAATCCAGGACATTGAGAACTACAACCCCGATTCCAAAAAAGTTGGGGCAAAGTACAAATTGTAAATAAAAACAGAATGCAATGATGTGGAAGTTTCAAAATTTCATATTTTATTCAGAACAGAACATAGATGACATATCAAAATGTTTAAACTGAGAAAATGCATCATTTAAAGAGAAAAATTAGGTGATTTAAAATTTCATGACAACAACACATCTCAAAAAAGTTGGGACAAGGCCATGTTTACCACTGTGAGACATCCCCTTTTCTCTTTACAACAGTCTGTAAATGTCTGGGGACTGAGGAGACAAGTTGCTCAAGTTTAGGGATAGGAATTTTAACCCATTCTTGCCTAATGTAGGATTCTAGTTGCTCAACTGTCTTAGGTCTTTTTTGTCGTATCTTCCGTTTTATGATGCGCCAAATGTTTTCTATGGGTGAAAGATCTGGACTGCAGGCTGGCCAGTTCAGTACCCGGACCCTTCTTCTATGCAGCCATGATGCTGTAATTGATGCAGTATGTGGTTTGGCATTGTCATGTTGGAAAATGCAAGGTCTTCCCTGAAAGAGACGTCGTCTGGATGGGAGCACATGTTGCTCTAGAACATGGATATACCTTTCAGCATTGATGGTGTCTTTCCAGATGTGTAAGCTGCCCATGCCACACGCACTAATGCAACCCCATACCATCAGAGATGCAGGCTTCTGAACTGAGCGCTGATAACTTGGGTTGTCCTTCTCCTCTTTAGGCTGAATGACACGGCGTCCCTGATTTCCATAAAGAACTTCAAATTTTGGTTCGTCTGACCACAGAACAGTTTTACACTTTGCCACAGTCCATTTTAAATGAGCCTTGGCCCAGAGAAGACGTCTGCGCTTCTGGATCATGTTTAGATATGGCTTCTTCTTTGAAATATAGACTTTTAGCTGGCAACGGCGGATGGCACGGTGTATTGTGTTCACAGATAATGTTCTCTGGAAATATTCCTGAGCCCATTTTGTGATTTCCAATACAGAAGCATGCCTGTATGTGATGCAGTGCCGTCTAAGGGCCCGAAGATCACGGGCACCCAGTATGGTTTTCCGGCCTTGACGCTTACGCACAGAGATTCTTCCAGATTCTCTGAATCTTTTGATGACATTATGCACTGTAGATGATGATATGTTCAAACTCTTTGCAATTTTACACTGTCGAACTCCTTTCTGATATTGCTCCGCTATTTGTCGGCGCAGAATTAGGGGGATTGGTGATCCTCTTCCCATCTTTACTTCTGAGAGCCACTGCCACTCCAAGATGCTCTTTTTATACCCAGTCATGTTAATGACCTATTGCCAATTGACCTAATGAGTTGCAATTTGGTCCTCCAGCTGTTCCTTTTTTGTACCTTTCCAGCCTCTTATTGCCCCTGTCCCAACTTTTTTGAGATGTGTTGCCATCATGAAATTTCAAATGAGCCAATATTTGGCATGAAATTTCAAAATGTCTCACTTTCGACATTTGATATGCTGTCTATGTTCTATTGTGAATACAATATCAGTTTTTGAGATGTGTAAATTATTGCATTCCGTTTTTATTTACAATTTGTATTTTGTCCCAACTTTTTTGGAATCGGGGTTGCACAACAGTGACATAAGTTTCAATATCCTCTCTCATGAGGAAATCGATGAATTGTTTTGATAAATTTGGGTACTTTTTGTTTGTGAATGTGTCTATATAATAAGAAAAAAAAAATCACACGTTGGCTTGAAGATATGAAGTTTATCTTCTCATTGAAAAACTCACATTTTTCATATGAAATACATCACGGATCTGAGTGACATATGTAAATAATATTGGCTGGCATTGAATGGTATGTCGGATATTCAGCTAGCATGAGACTGAACTCGTCTTTGACTCATTCAATATCATGCTAGCTTAATGGAATATATCCGATATACCATGAAAAAAAAAAAAAGCCAAAATTTATCATCATCATACACATTCCTTTCGGGTGTTCAACGCATCTCTTTCACAATTCTCTCAAAATCTTCCATATTTAATTAAGCAAACCTGGCGGCCATGTTTGTTTACAAATTGCCACAGTTGCTCACTAGTGTGGAAGTTTTAAATCTCTGATGTTTGAAGTCATGTTATCTTGACAACCATGCAATATCGTAAACTATATTCAATGCTCATTCTCCATTGGGCAGAGTGATGTAATACACATAGGATAAGTGATATGCTAACAATATTGCGTGCTATCAAACCAAATAAATGAAACCTGCTAGAAGGGAATAGAATACATGTTCTTATTCCATTGAAAGAGTGTCCTGTATGTATAATAATTCTTGAGATTTCACTCCGATGACTTCGCTCACAAAAGTTTTCTTGCTGACCGGACACATGTTGCCAAAATGGCAAACCGGATCAAAATTAAAATTCTTTTGTGGAGACGTCTAGATAATATCAAGAGCATTACACGGTGGCGCAAAGATATGATGATCTTGTGTTGAAAAATATTTCACTCGCTCTCTTTGCTCACTCACCACTTGAAGATAAACTTCATGCCACCGTGTAATAATCCTCTCATTTTATTTATATATAAAACAGTACCAGAATATACACAGGTTTTTCTTAATTTTAAATTAATTCTCTTTATTTCATCTTTATTGATTGTCTTCAGGCTTAACAACAAGTGCTTGACAACCTTATGAACTACACTCATGTAGTTTGTCAAATCTGATTGGCACACCCAGAAAATCAGTTTAAAACCCATGCGTAACTGGACAATGAACACACAACATCTACATAAAACACTTGCGTAACTTTAAGATGTTCATCACTAACTTGGAACATACAGTTGCGGTCAAAAAGTTTACATACAGTCAGGGGCGCAGATAGGATTTTTGAACTGGGGGGGACTGAGCTGTCAGCAAATGATTCCATTTTGTGTAAATGCATATATATGTACTGAAGCTTCAATATACATTAGAATTGTGAGTTTTCTAACTGAATGAACATTGGTAGACAAAGGTCAACACTAGCCATACATGATCAAATTGTTATTTGTCTTTCAATTTGTTATTTGGCTTGTGCTGGTTTCCGTTTTAAAGTATTTTGAGCAGTGAAAACACAGAACACCCTCAGTACCCACACTAACATGTAGCCAGGGATACTTCTTGTACCATGCTTTCTGGAATGTTAGTGTCCACTCTTTGAGCACTTGTCTTTGCATAACTTTTGGGTCAGGTTGATTTGGCTCTGTGTATGTCATTATTATCATGTCACTGTCTCCCTCTGTGTCACCTCTTGTCCCTCCATGTTCTCTCCCTGCATCTTCTGTCTGTATTCTTTCTGTCTCGCCTTCCTCATGCTGTCTTTTTCTACTGTGGCTGCCCCCTGGCAGATCCTCTCTCGACTGACTAGGGCCTGCCTCACTGTCATTAGGAATTGCGTGCAGGCCACAAGGACAGTGTTAACATTTTAAAACTTGTAATTTGAGTTAAAAGTTGCTTACTAAAATAACATTAATAATATAACAGCCTAAAAAGCTTGTTATTTCACATTTAGCCTACTTCAGGTAAGTGCAAATGCCTTCTTATTATTGTCAGACTAGCTACTCAACATTATAAAGAGAATATCTGCCACATCTGGGAAAGTTAACAGGCAATATGATGCTTACATTGCTCGGTTTTTGGAAAAAAAAAAAAAAAAAAGCTGTAATTGTTTGTTTTTTCATTGTTGACCCCACCAAGGATTGCCTGCAGGCCAGGAGGACAATGTTAACATCTTAAATCTCATAATTTCAGTTAACAGTTGCTGCTTACTAAAATAACATTATACATAAAAATAACATTAAAAAGATATTCACCTGCAGCCTAGAATGCTGTTATTTTACATTTAGCCTACTTCAGGTAAGTCCAAATTCCTTCTTCTTATTATCAGACTAGCTACTCAACATTACAAAAAAAGTATTTGTCACATCTGGGAAAGTCAACAGGCATAGGATATTTACATCTTTTGGTTCTTGAAACAAACACTGATTTTTTTCCCTCTTCTCTGGCTTAATGTGGCAGAAAGATCACCAGCTCAGTCATTAGACAGTTGTTTATGATCACTATGGTTACCGCGACAGGCAAAGTCCCCAGCTCCCCTTAGGACCCCGGGGTCGAGATGGTGCGTTACATTTACATTGGAAGTCGGAACTTGGAGCTCCAAACAACATAACCTCAGAATTGAGCGCTTCCCAGTTTAAAAACTGGGACATCATGGAACTCGAAAAAAATGGACCGTTAATGAAATGAAACGAAAACCCCAACGTTTATGCTGGTAGATGTTAGATTTCAATGCTTTTCCGACTTCAAACTTCCAACTTACGAGTACAACTGAACGCACCATTAGTCGTAGCAGAAACACCGTTGCTATCAAATGGATCAGCTGTGCAGTGTTATTAACCGAGAATTACGTGGAAAATTGAACACCTTGCCTTCCCAGCTCTGCAAGGATCTGCTCCAGCCTTTCCCCTTCTTGAATCGGTGTAACGTGGATTGATCACAGACAAGGCTACTGCCAGTGTTGCCAGATACTGCTGACGTTTTCCAGCCCAAAATATGTTCAAATCTGCCAAAATGCACTTAAAACCGCCCAATCTGGCAACACTGGCTACTGCTGCTGCCATTTCAACTTTGTGCTGCAATGTAAGTTAGCCTAACTAACGGAACATTAATCCTCACTTTTTCTACCCATGTTTGGCGCCTTACGTAGGGACGATGGGTGGAGGGGGACATGTCCCCCCGTCCCCAGTGCCATCCGCGCCCTTGCATACAGTGACATGACAGTCATCTTGGATATGAAGGCAATATTTGGGCTTTCAAGGATTTCTCTGAGCTGTTCTCTTTCTGTGGCAGAATGATTGTACAGCATACATCTTTAAAAAAGAAAAAAAAAAGACGTCAGTGCACAATTTTCTTTGGGTTTTCTGAAATCAACACAGGGTCAGAAATTTACATACAACACACCTAATATTTGGGTAAACTGTCTCTTCACAAGATTCACCTTGACCAAACATTTTTTTGTTTGCCATGAACAAGCTTCCGGCAGAATTCTGGTTGAATATTTCATGGCTCTTCATAGTAGAATTGGTAGAGTTCAATTAAATTTGTTTTTCTTAGCATGGACTCTACTTATAAGCATGGTCCATATAATTTTCAATAGGGTTAAAGTCAAGACTTGTTTAATTTAACCCTAACACAACCAGCAATTTTATCCTCCACAACCAGCTCTGATGCATGTTTGGGTTCACTGTCCTGTTGTGACCCCCAATCATGTTCAAGTTTCCAATGATTTAAGGTTATGCTGAAGAATTCCGAGGTAGTCCTCTTCCTTCATTTTTCCATCCACTTTGTGCAATGAACCAGTTCCACTGGCAGTAAAACAGCCCCAGAGCATGACTATCCTACCACCACCACCAGCTGGTACACTGTGTCCCTCTGTACATGGTGGTCATTGTGGCCAAACAACTCAATCTTTGTCTCATCTGACCATACAGCTATCCTCCAGAAGGCTTTTTCTTTGTCCGTGCAGTCAGTTTCAACCTTTGGTTAAGCTTGAAAGGGTCAATTTTGGAGCAGGGGGTTATTTCTTGCATAGCAGCCTCTTAGTCCATGGTGATCTGAACTGTAGACCGTGATTCATCAGCTTCCAGTTCATGGCAGGGCTGTGCCATAGTGGTTCCTGGGTTGTTCCTGACCATCCAAACCAATTTCCTTTCAGCTGAGGGTGACAGTTTAGGTTTTCTTGAAGCAAAGTGGCTTGGCAAAATGACCACACCTCCCAGTAACTTGTATACAATTGTTTGAACTGATCTTGGGATCTGCAGTTGTTTAGAAATGGCTCTGTGAGACATTCCTGACTTGTGTACATCCTCTTTCTCAGACCTGCACTGAGCTCCTTGGACTATGTATTGGTCAATCCAATGAGTGCTGTAAACAAACCCTTTTTATGAAGGCACAGAGAAGCTACCAGCTGTAGCCAATTATGATCACTAACAGGAAGTTAAGAGGTCTTGGCAAGATAAGAGACATTTTGGAAGTCTCACCACCTCCAAATTAATAATCTAAGTGAGAGTGTGTGTACATTTTAACCCTGTATGTATAATTTTGACCCCATGTTGATTTCAGAAAACCCAAAATAAATTAAAACTTCTGCATCAAATTCATGGGCTTTTTTGTATTAAAGAAATGTGTTGTAGAATCATTTCGCCACAGAAAACAAACAGTTCAGAGAAATCATTCAAAGCCCAATATTGTCATGACCTTCATATCCAAGATGACATGAATGTCACTGTATGTAAACTTCTGACCACAACTGTATGCTGTAGTGATGGCGTAAACAGCTAACGTCTCATTATTTCACCTTTGTCGTATTCAGATGAAATATTTAACACAAAGTGTAAACTAAACTTAAAATATCTGAATAACTCAAATCTCCACCTTTCTTTTAATTCTTCCTGTCTTCACTGAATGAATCTGATGACATAAGCGACAAGCCCTCACTAAAGATAGATGGATGTAGCATAAATTATATCTTCCAACAAGTTTTAATTGGTGCAAATAAACCCCACCTCATGTAAAAAGTGTATAGAATAGGACTGGGAGACATGAGTATTAGCAGTCCATACTCTGATGGAATATCCTTTTTTTCCCTAAATATTGAGAGGAACTATAAAGAGAATATAGGTGACAAGTGAAAGGTTTTCAGTCATTAGGATCATTCTGAAATCATTAGCAACTTGGGTCATTGTGCAATCTTGATATTTTACCACTCATCCAAGGAGGATGCATTAGTTTTCACTTTGGATAGTATTGTTCCTTTGAAACAGTGTGCAAAAAAAACCCACACCACAATCTTAATAGTTTTACCTTTGACTTCATAGCTTCATTTTTATGAGAGATGAACAAAAAAGGGGGAAAAATAAAAATAACAATAGTATAGGACAGCCTGTTATTGCATATTTAGTACGTAGTAAATAGCAACAATCTGTTCAGCTCTCCCTCCCGGGGTTTTTCTTTCATACACGCATACAGCGCTGGATCTTGACCATGCAGTGCCAAGAGCACTTATCATTCTCAAAGGAAAGACATGGACACCCAAGTCCACATTTAATGCCAATTGGATTTCTATCGATTCTTGTGTCAGTTCTCAGCATGGGCTAGGATGCCCTAACCAAGTACACTCAATTGAACCAAAATACCCATTTTACTACTATGTCCAATTCCAGCTGGCATGACACAGAGGAAGGAAGACATGTTGCCCGAAAGGTTAGTCACGTCAGAACTAAATGAGCTCTCTGCCTCTCTCCACACACAGACCCCCACTGCACCCATTTATTGAAAGAGAAAGGTTTCAGAGGTCACTGTACATCTGCTGGCCCTGCAATTTGGATCTTAATCAGACATTCTGCTGTTGTACCTTTTCCGATGTGCTTGGAAAATCAAACCTACGGCCCATACAGCTCTAATGCTGCACTCTAATCAACCCTGGACTGAGCTGGAAAATTTGCAATACTGGCAAAATAATAACTGTGCAGAGATATGGACTACAGCCTCATATCCTCAAAGATGGTCACCATCTGACAGCTGTTTCATGCCCATTTCATTCCCATGGTAATTGCCCAAATAGGCAACTCTTGGTGAGTTAAAGACCCAAAGGCAGGCGGCAACTTGTGACATGTTTAATGGCCCCTTAAAGAGTTGGTTGTAATGAGGGAGAGGAGGAGGAGGTGGTCAGGCAGTACTCTACATTCAGTATGTTCCCACTCAGGGAGATAACATTTTACAGTTAGCCAAGCAGCTGTACTAAAAGGCATGATCACCAACATGTCTGGCAATTTATTCCTTGTTTGACTTTGAAGAAGCTGATCTCCAGTTTTTACTCCCCGTTTTTCTGTTGTCAAATTTGATGAATAGATGCAAATAACACATAACATTGGGGTAAATCCATGACAGGTTAGCTGCTGTCCCCTTTTTCAAATTTATCATTTTATTAAGAAAACTGAAGGTGTGATTTTCGGTAATACAATTCTTCTGGATGCTGGAATAACTCCTATAAACTGCATTTTATACATTTCTGTTTTAGATTGTGGCTAAAACAGAAAGGCGTCAACAATTTTTTTTTTTCAGCAGTTTATGCTACAGTAGCTCGTCTGTGGGATTGGACCATATGGGCTAGCCTTCGTGCCACATGCGAATCAATGAGCCTTTGACACCCATGACCATGTTGCCAGTTCACAGGTTGTCCTTCCTTGGACCACTTTTGACAGGTACTAACCACTGCATACTGGGAACACCCCACAAGATGTGCCATTTTGGAGATGCTCAGACCCAGTCATCTAGCAATAACAATTTGGCCCTTGTCAAAGTCGCTTAGAGATGAAAGTGGAGCAAAGAAAAAACCCCTGAACTTTTGAAAGTCAAACATGAGTTAGACATGATTAACATGTCAAAAATATCAAATTTAATTCCCCTAGTTAATGAGTAATTTTCAGGAGTGCATTTAGAAAACGCGGTGATTTTCCTGCTACACAGTTCATTACTTTGAAAAAAATCAGACAGTTGAAGGTAAACTCAGCAAAATCCCAAAACAGTATTGTTAAAAAGTAAAGGTCTGTTAGAGTTTCTAAAGCTTTCAGGTTTCAAATGTCGGGGACATTGAGCCTCGTTTATCAATCTTTTAGTAGAGTTGTGGTTTGCATAAGCTAAAGTGAACTAAAAATTTCCAATTTCATATTTATGCGAGTTGAAGCCAATTGTTTACATTAGTTTGTATTGTCTGTAAATTTAAACACTAATGAATACCAAATTTCTCATGTAAATCAGGGGCGTAGCTAGGATTTTTCGGGGGGGGGGGGGGGGGGGGGGGGTGTCACACACTGACTGGAAGCCTGAGTACATTATGTAACAAAAAATAAATTACCATTGCTAGTTTTAGGCAGCTTAGAAACCGGCTCTTCCATTATTGCTGTTTCTTCCACGTTTTCTTGAGGTTGTGTTCTAGAAACGGCACCAAAACTTGGCTTCGAAACCACAAAATGCAACTTTGATAGAAAAAAATATATATATAATAAATTGCTTACCTCTCTTCACGTCGAAAGAAGGAGGAAAGTTTCGCTTGTTTTGATACGGCGAATTATTAACACGAGGAAATACTTGTAATTTGCAACTAAAAAGACTGCAGCTACACTGGCAGCTTGAACATGCTTTCTAGTGCGATTGTGTTGCGCTTGCGCAGAATGGTGTCAGTCCTGCGAGCCTTAGCACGTGCACCTGAAGGCGCACCGTTAACAAAGAACACCTGTCTTTAATCAATGAACTATGGGCTATTTAAGGACTGTGCCCATGCAAGGACGATGCGAAGTAGGAACGCGAAAATCCGAAAAGTTAACTTCTCCATTCGGAAAACCGGAGATTTTCAAGAGTTTTGTCAAATATCCGGATTTCCGGGTAAATCCGGAAGACTTTCATGCCTGGTCGCTCAGATCCTTACGCTTGCCCATTTTTCCTGTTTCCAACACATCTACTTCAAGAACTGACTGCTCTCTTGCTGCCTAATATATCCCACCCCTTGACAGACACCATTGTAATGAGATAATCAAAATGTTATTTGCTTCACCAGTCAGCGTTTTTAATTTTTATGGCTGAACGGTATTACATAAATATTATATACAGTACTGTCTTAGGTAACCTATTTTTTTCCCCATGCCAACTCTTATAGATTTCTATTTTATGACTTCTACATTACCGAGTCAGTACAAAAACATTGGAGATCCAAACATTTGTTTTCCAGCACAAAATTGTTACAGAAAAAAAGGTTTATCTGAGCACTATATTACATAAGAGGCCACTTTTCAGATTTAAAAAAAAAAAAAAATGAAGGCTACTGGGTTTTGCTGCAAAATTAAGAAGCAAGTGTGACAAAGTGTCCAGAAGAACTGTGGCTGGTTCTGCAAGACGCTTAGTAAAACCTACAGCTCATTTCCTTATAAAGCTGCATTCACATTTTTTTTTAAGCAAAAAGACGTCTCACACCAAATATTGGCTTTTATTATGGCTTACTGCTGTTTATACTATTTTATTTAAAATGTTGACATTTCATTACTTTTTAAGCCATTTTTGGTCTACAGCAATTCTTTACATGTGCCTAAGACTTTTGCACAGTACAGTGTGTGTATATGTGACTTTATATAAGATTGACTGATGTGTCCATATAATATAAAGAACATTACACAGTTGCGCAAAGATATGAAGTTTATCTTCGAGTGCTGAAACATTCATGAGTGAGCAAACAAGTGAAAATATTTTCAATATGTGAAAATAAACTTCATATCTTTAAAAAATAAAAATAAATAACCCCCCCCCACACACAAGTTAATCAAAAGAATTGTGATTTTCAACTGGTTTGCCATTTTGACAACGCACGTGTCTAGTCAGCGGGAAAACACCAGGAGTGACATCATCAGAGTGAAATGTCGGAAATTATTATACATACGAGCCACTTTTTCCATGGAATAAAAACATTTATTTTTTTCGCAGTTTGGTTTCCATCAAATCCTGCGCTCTGATTGGCTGGCGAGCGGGTCCGTATCCTATGGTACGGACCCCAGTTACGGACCTCTGGTGACTCGCTTGTTCACAACAACAAACATGGTGGCAATTTTTTGTCAACATTTATAAGATTTATTTAGAAGATTATCAAAAGTCTTATAAATTTTTGCCAGCATTTCTCAGCATTAAATAGCATTAATTTTACACCATGGATAGCGATAACGACAGTCTTCACAGCGAAAACAAGTTTTACTACCCTGAGGAAGAAGAAATAAACATTTCAGGAGAAAGCTAAAAACCTGTAACCTGCTAACGCTGAGCAAAAACATGGCTGAATCCTGAATGACTCAATTTTGTATAAATAGGGGACTACATAGACGGCAAAATGTAGTTTTTTTCCTGCCATGGAAGTGCACTTGGATACCGAGGAGGAAGCAATTTGCATTACAGCCGTGAATGAGGATTCAAAACAGCAGCTCGCCTCGGCTCAGCTCGGCTTTCCCTTTCGGCGCTCTCGTTTTCTGTTAAAATTTGGTAAAGAAAAAAATAAATATATTATTTACCAGCTTAAGGTCGGTCCGTATGGTGAAATACCGTGACCTCGGCCTTGAATACTGACTTCGGCCCAGAGGGCCTCGGTCAGTACTTTCAAGACCTCGGTCACGGTACTTCACGATACGGACCTCCCAGCTGGTAAATAACATATGTATTCTATTCCCTTCTAGCGGGTTTATTGATGGCATTCAATATTATCATATCGCTTATCCTCCAAGTATTATGCCACTCTCCCCAATGTAGAAAGAGCGTGCAATATTGTTATAATATTGTACATTGCCAAAACAACACAACATCACACAGAGCTCATGCGAAGATCCAATGACAAAACTTTTCTGCTGTGCATGCGCACAATCATTTCTTTGTCAACTGGGAAAGAGAGATGACTGGGTTAATTCAGTGCTCGGTTTAAGCACTAAATAAACAAACATGGGTGCATGTTTCATTAAAAGCAGAAGATATAGTTTGAAAGAGAATTTTGAACGAGAAAGACACGCTGAATACCTGAAAGGCTACCAAAACTTTATTAGATATTCTTCATGCATATTTACAAGAGAAAAACATACCAATGGACATTGAAAAACTGGAAAGGAGCGCAATAGTGGAAATATTGTCAAAGTTCTACTTGGAGATGAGGAAAAGTGACGGAGACTTTTACAAGAGGACTTCACTCGTGGGCTTCACTCAGCAAAGCCCTTTTGTTTTGAACAACTGCAATGTCACAATTAACTACTACTACCAAAAGTAACTTTGAACTTGAACTATCAACCTGTATATAGCTTGTATACAAGTTGGGTTGTTGTTCAGGCTTTTTGGACTTGTGCCATTTTTATTGTTAGAACTTTGACTTTGTACATGTACACTGGATTGATGGAACATTGAATTGCATTCGATCAGAATCAGCATTCAATATTGGCAAGTTACCCCCCTGTTCTTAACTTTTTGTAAAATCTATAATTGTCCCATTGAATGTATTATAATAATAATAATAATAATAATAATAAAAATGGCTTTTTTCGTGGTATATCAGATGTATTCCATTCAGCTAGCATGATACTGAATGAGTCAAAGACGAGTTCAATATCATGCTTGCTGAATGGAATATATCTGATATACCAAGAAGAAAGCCAGCCAATATTATGTATTAAAAGTGTCACTCAGATCTTCGATGTATTTCGTATGAAAAATGCGAGTTTAACATGATATGAAGTTTATCTTCAAACCAAATGTAAGATTTTCTTATTATATAGAAACAAACAAAAAAGTACCCAAACTTATCAAAACAATTCAGTGATTTCCTCAGGAGTGACATCGAGATTTATGTCCTGGATGTAGCTCGTATGAAAAATACGAGTGGGTATTTCCCAGTAAAACATTCGTACACACACACACACACACACACACACACTTCTCTGATCAATAGTGCATTGAAATTTCACTCTCCTATGATGAGGTTTAGAGGATTTAGGTGAAATTAAGAGAATGTTCGTGTTGAATCCTATTTATTGATCTAGGAAAAAAAAACAACATAGCAATATGTGAGGCTCTTAAAACCCCACCACTTTGGAATAAATGGTGATCCTTCTTTGTTAGCAGTGCAAGAAAAGTAAATGTGGACTGACCAAGAAGCATTAAGGTGTGGGTAGTGATAACTTGACTTGCTCATCTTCAAAATCAACATTTCCTGGAAATTTACTAATCGCTGCATGTACAAAGATCTCACGGCTGTAGTGTCCTGACTTCTCAGAAATGAAATAATCATCCCCTTCAAATATTAACGTCACCCATGTCTTCATTCTTCACTACACATCAAATCTTTTCAAATGTTAAAAAGTGAGCAATTCATATTTTTCCAGATTTCACTCAGTACCAGGGTGTCAATCAGTGGGTTGTTTCATTTTGCATAAGCTCAATTTGCAAGTACAATCTGGCATTCCTGTAATGAAATGTGGAAACCGGTGCAATCACAATAAGGAGCAGCCAGTCCAATTACCAGTAAAGTGGGCAAACGCATAGTGTTGTGCTTACATCAGTGACTGAAACAGGCTCAAAATACAGCCTTGGAGACAGCAAGCTTCATTTTCCTTGAAGGACCTTAAAATGTGCGTTATATGCTTTTTACAACAATGCACAATAATTATACATATTCATATTTACAGTCTTTGGCTCTGCACAGAGATCATTTTCCCAATGTGACATTTGTAATAAAAGGTCCCTGTCTCTTACGTAATAAAACATCCAGATGGCTATAAAAGATGGAGAAACGTATTACTGGTAAAAAGGATGAAGTCAGATGATGACTTGGTGACATGTCTGTAAACACAATCTATAGAAAAGCACTGAACTGTTTGAATGGCTGCCTTTACATAATGAATCCAGTAGATCCATTTTACCAGAGCCGGGTCAACCAATGCTTCGGCTGAACCATAGAAATGTATACAGTGCTTGCCAACAATACCAACACCGGTCGCTACGGTCAGCTGAAAAACCCATGGGAGCTCACTACAAAACAAACAAACAAACAAAAAAAAAAAAAAAAAAACACCAGCAGCAGCAAAGGCAGATTTGACCATTGGTATGAGCTGATGTTCAGTGTTATAACTCTGATCATGCAGTTGAATGGCCTCTAGGGCAAAGCCACAGCTTGGACTAAAACGCCAAGACTGGAAGACACAGGAGCTTGATGCCTGTTCTGTCAAAAAATGCTGATGTACCAAGTACTGCGTTTACTTTGGTAGCACAATTAGATAATAAGTGTGCATGTTGGGAAATGCTGATGTTGGGAGATAGTCAATTGGGAAATGGGAAAAGTATGTTGATACTCATTTTCTAGCAAATACAGCCACACAGATATTAAAACTAGCCTACTGAACCACTAAACTTGACTAATTTGTCTTTAATTAACTTTCTAATGAGGTACCAGTGAGACAGTATGGAGAAGTGATCAAACATGTAAAACAACTATATATTTAACTCTCCTAAAATAAAAAATGGAAAATAGTTGTGGATAAAGTGAATGGACTTCTATGGAATTCAGGCATTTCTTACATGCCCAAGTGAAAAAAATAACACTGCCATCAGAGAAAAAAAAAAAAAATCCAGCAGGACGGTAGGGAGTCTTACATACACAGAACTATGCTGTAAGTGCTGCATATTCTTAAAGCACTTGAATGCATTCAGGCTGAACTGGCCTGATCAACAGCCCTGACTGGGTTTGTTCTTTCCTGATTCCCCTTCACCTTCACTGCTGGCCCATAAAGCAGTAGTGGGCCTTAAAGCTCATAGGCAACAGTTTTAATTTTATGCACATTTGAAACTTTATAATGTTAAAAACTGGGCGGCACGGTTGTGTAGTGGTTAGCGCTGTCACCTCACAGCAAGAAGGTCCGGGTTCGAGCCCCGTGGCCGACGAGGGCCTTTCTGTGCGGAGTTTGCATGTTTTCCCCGTGTCCGTGTGGGTTTCCTCCGGGTGCTCCGGTTTCCCCCACAGTCCAAAGACATGCAGGTTAGGTTAACTGGTGACTCTAAATTGACTGTAGGTGTGAATGTGAATGGTTGTCTGTGTCAGCCCTGTGACAACCTGGCAACTTGTCCAGGGTGTGCCCCGCCTTTCGCCCGTAGTCGGCTGGGATAGGCTCCAGCTTGCCTGCGACCCTGTAGAACAGGATAAAGCGGCTAGAGATAAATGAGATGTTAAAAACCCTCTGTAATTTTCTTCTGGTCCCAAGAAATATTGTTAATAAGTAATAATTTTGGCCGAGTCGCTGTCCGATTCCAAGGCTGCACGGTCAAACCAGTGAGCCACATTCACCGATTGCTTCGCAACGGCCATAGGTTCATACATATTATGGTTTCACCTCTCGATATTTAATTTGGAGAGTTCCTACTTCAAAATCGCTATCGCTTTCAGACATTTTACACAACCTCTCACGACCAATGTCCATACACTTGTGCTTGGTTCGCAAGTAAAACACAGAGCTGCTCCCAGTCTGTCTGGCTTAAATGACGTCATGACGACGGTCCCCTGGTGGTGAAAGTGCGCATAAGTGAGATGTAAATAAACCTTCGGAAATTGGGCAAAACAGTATATTTTAACCGTTTTATTAAATTTTAGGGTGCAAATTAGACACTAGGAAGATTGAATTCGCTTTTTGGGTCGTTCTTCTAGACAAAGTTGATATTCTAAATTTCACCTCCGACCATTGCCTATGACCTTTAAACAGGGATGATAAAAGGCCAAGAAGTTTCCATTACACTGAGTTTTAGTAGTTCCAGCAGATTTACTGAGCTGTAACGAATATGCAAAAATAAAAAATAAATAAATAAATAATAATTAAAAAAAAAAAAAAACACACTGAAGATCTCGCACAGCACAAGAACCCTTGCCAAGGCATATTCATTTGAAGCATATGATGAGATGGGCTTGTGTTCAAACAACATGAAATGCACAGCAAGAGAAAATCCCACTCACAGGATGGATGGCTGGGGAGATGAGAAATGTTTGCTCGTCTATCTGACAGAGCTATTTACACCATGGTTCAGTTGTTTGTTGGTAATTTTGCAGCATCGGGAATATTAGCATGCATGTCAAACACATCAGATGGAAGAAGAGGAAGATTAAAAATTTTTTTTAAAAATCAAGTAGCATTTCTTCGCTCAGGGCAATACAGAAGACCTGTATTTACTAAAACACTAAATCTACAGCATTACGGTGCTTTGAATTTGATGCAGCTCATACACCAAGTCCATATTCTACAGCATTTTATTAAAGGAAAAGTACTTCCATGCACCAAATTAAATAGAGAATTGTTCAATATAGTTTCTACCTGTGTGTGATTACCACATTTTGACATTTCACTGCACTGAATAAAATAACAAAGCCTGCTTACTCAGAACTCACAGAAATGAGATGGCTGTTAAATCAGTAACTAATGTTTATGCAAAAAATAAAAAATAAAAATTAAAAAAAATTGTTGAACACAGTTATGAGTTCATGTGTCAAGTATTTGCAGTAAATACCACCATCATAGACTCATCTTTAAGTGAACCTTCTTGTATCAGTTCTTACAAAGTTGACACAGGATCCAAATGAAAAGGAAACCTGGGTTTGTAGAAGCACACTAGAACGATATATAATAGTTTGTAGGACACTACAAACTAGTGGGAATGGGGCGTTTGAAACATTACCATTGTAGAAGCTCGTAAAAATACTCAATACAACACTGGCGCTGTAGCACAAACAAGAGTAGCATGCCTCCAAGTAAAGACCATGAAGAAGAAATGCTCCTTGTACAGCTGAATCAGTTTAGACAAGGGAGCCCTTTGCGTCTTTTCTCCAACATAGGACCCTATGCCTTCCATCAGGTCTAAATAGTACTGTAGGGTGCATACTGCGGACAACCGAGAAAACTCTACAGCCTCTTGCTCATGGAATGCCAAGTCAATCGATCAAGTCACAAAATTAGAGGACGTGATGAGTGAAAGATTTCTGGCTCAACCACAAAGTCAAGTCAACTTTATTGTCAAATATGCTATACATGCTCGACATACAGCACAGATGAAATTTCAGTCCTCTCTGACCCATGGTGCAAACAGGCAATGCAATAAATAAAAATAAAATAATTGAAAAACAAAATATAAACAGTATAAACACTCTAGATAGGAACTAGACATATACTAAACACTCAGACAAACAATATAAACAGTATAAACAATATAAACACTAGATAAGAACTAGACATAGACTAAACACTCAGACAATATAAACAGTATAAACACTCTAGATAAGAACTAGACGTAGACTAAACACTCACATATACATACATACACGTAAATTGGTGCAAATAAACAAACAGACAAGGGCACTTGAGGTATAGCAGGTAAACATGAAATAAACAGTATAAACAAACTAGCAGCTGTTAAGATGAGGTAGTGCGGAATAGTGCAAAATAGTGCAAAGTTTCCCCAGAGTCACCTGTTCATTTGAAAGGAGAGCTTTTTTCCAGCGCATGCAGTTTTCCCATGTTTTTGCTAAAGTCAGTCACCAGCAAACCAGCATCGGCTGAGAAAGAGACGTCTTAAGGCCAGCAAAAGGGATATAGCCTATGCAGGGATCTTGGGCAACAGTGGTAGACACACCACTCCTTTGATAAAAGTTGCAATGAATTTAGGAGCCTGTGTCATCCATGGTGCGGAGATATTCTGCAAAGGTCACCACAAAACCTGTGCAGATATGGACTTACCACTGAATCAAGGCTAGTAGTATTGTGGGAATTAAGCAATGCACTGGATTCAGTTGAGGGGAAAAAGGGGTGGGGAGGGGGAGAGAGAGAGAGAGAGAGAGAGCTTGTTTGGTATTGTGGAATGTATAGCACTTTGCAACTACAGTGGGGCTACTACCATTTTAAGAGTGGCTGACCTAGACCCACTGAACATAGTAGTTTCAATACTAGGTTATCATCATTCAAGAAGAAACTCTCAAACATAGCCAACACAGATGGGATTTAATCATTGGACTATAAGGAGGGCTCTTTTGGAGGACAATAATCTCAGCTCCTAAATCATCTTCAGTTTCTGCTGATCAATAATTCGTCTACAAAAGACTCAGAATCCTTTCTGAGATTCTTACGTTTATCAGTCATTGTTGGATGTGAGAACAAGACAATCATCTATATCCTCTGCCCCATATAGACCCCTTTCACTGACGTCACCCGAAACCGGAAGTAAACAGACCCTGCGCCATTTTGGAAGACCAACAAACTCGTGATTAGGGGGAAATAACAGCAGCGGTATGTTAACTCACGAGAATAAAGTGGAGTGGCAAACGACTTAAACAAATCTGAGCTGTTTTATTTATGATTTATTGGCCCAACAGTAGACTTGAAAGAAACCTGTGTGAGACTTGGCAAAAAACTGTGGATATAATAATGGATAAGTCTGTGCATGATCTGTGGACACTTTGAGGTAAGCAAACGCAAGAAATTCAGATTTAAAACATGCTAAATTGGCCCCAAGTTGATAACTGTATGAGGAGCAAGCCTCCCAGACTTCTACAATTTAATAATAATAATAATAATAATAATAATAATAATAGGGTGGCACGGTGGTGTAGTGGTTAGCGCTGTCGCCTCACAGCAAGAAGGTCCTGGGTTCGAGCCCCGGGGCCGGCGAGGGCCTTTCTGTGTGGAGTTTGCATGTTCTCCCCGTGTCCACGTGGGTTTCCTCCGGGTGCTCCGGTTTCCCCCACAGTCCAAAGACATGCAGGTTAGGTTAACTGGTGACTAAATTGACCGTAGGTGTGAATGTGAGTGTGAATGGTTGTCTGCGTCTATGTGTCAGCCCTGTGATGACCTGGCGACTTGTCCAGGGTGTACCCCGCCTTTCGCCCGTAGTCAGCTGGGATAGGCTCCAGCTTGCCTGCGACCCTGTAGAAGGATAAAGCGGCTAGAGATAATGAGATGAGATAATAATAAATAATAATAATAATAATAATAATAATAATAATAATAATTTAGGATGGTTTGGGGCTTGCTCGCTGCTGCCAGGTTGGTTGTTGAGTAGCCTGACTGTTTTTTTTTTTCTTGCGTGTGGCATCATTGTTGACGCAAGGTTGTTTTTTGAACATGCCAATGCGGACACGATTTCCCCTGATGAGTTACGACTTCAGACGCGATGCGTGTGTGGAGGTGTGGAGTCCGCGTGATGTGTGCGTAAGATAGGCTTCTCATGTGTTTGGAGATCTGCGCTCTGAGACAAGCGCAAGGCTTCTCATGTGTTTGGAGATCCGCGCTCCGAGACAAGCGCAAGCGCCCCAAGGGGATAAAAGGGACCCCCCGAAAATATCGGCATAGTTCGAACACTGAGTGTAGGCACTGGGTGTAAACAACAAATAGTTTACAATGTCTGGGTAGCAAACAGATGGCAGAATTGGTGTCAGGTCCTCCTTATGTTTCCATTCTCCCTTGCCCTGAGTCTTATCATATGGGTCAAACCCATCAATCACAGCGAGTTTCTCCACATACCGTGCCCTTTCTGCAACTGGTAATGTACTCACATAACCAGAATTATCATCCATCGTGTCACTTTACTCTCGCTTGTACTTTGTTTTATATTGTGAGTGCATGTACTTGGTCTTCCAATATGGCTCCTAACAAAATCTAGCAGCGCGGTGACGTCATGTGAAAGGGGTCTATACCAAGTTTCAAGATATTATTTGTCACATTTTTCAAGTTCTGCTGCAGGAAACCAACCCTACCTCTTTGCACTGACCTCAGCAGCCCATGGCATAAGCCCACCGGACCTTTGGTCCAGGGGAGCTAAAAATTAAAATCTCACATTTCTTAGTATCAAAAGGCACATATACATTACTTAAATCAACACGTATACCAACTTTCAAGATCACACCACTCATAGTTTTCAAGTTCTGCTCCGGAAACAAAACTTACCCCTAAGACTAACCCCTAAGACTAACCTGAGAGACCAAGTCTGAAACTGCTTCCATGGAAACATGAAAATTTCTCAAATTTCTTAGTATGAAAAGGCACATCTACATCACCTTAACATACAGTGGGGCAAAAAAGTATTTAGTCAGCCACCAATTGTACAAGTTCTCCCACTTAAAAAGATGAGAGAGGTCTGTAATTTTCATCATAGGTACATTTCAACTATGAGAGACAGAATGGGGGGAAAGAATCCAGGAAATCACATTGTAGGATTTTTAATGAATTAATTGGTAAATTCCTCGGTAAAATAAGTATTTGGTCACCTACAAACAAGCAAGATTTCTGGCTCTCACAGACCTGTAACTTCTTTAAGAGGCTCCTCTGTCCTCCACTCGTTACCTGTATTAATGGCACCTGTTTGAACTCGTTATCAGTATAAAAGACACCTGTCCACAACTTCAAACAGTCACACTCCAAACTCCACTATGGCCAAGACCAAAGAGCTGTCAAAGGACACCAGAAACAAAATTGGAGACCTGCACCAGGCTGGGAAGATTGAACCTGCAATAGGTAAGCAGCTTGGTGTGAAGAAATCAACTGTGGGAGCAATTATTAGAAAATGGAAGACATACAAGACCACTGATAATCTCCCTCGATCTGGGGCTCCACGCAAGATCTCACCCCGTGGGGTCAAAATGATCACAAGAACGGTGAGCAAAAATCCCAGAACCACACGGGGGGACCTAGTGAATGACCTGCAGAGAGCTGGGACCAAAGTAACAAAGGCTACCAAATCAGTAACACACTACGCCGCCAGGGACTCAAATCCTGCAGTGCCAGACGTGTCCCCCTGCTTAAGCCAGTACATGTCCAGGCCCATCTGAAGTTTGCTAGAGAGCATTTGGATGATCCAGAAGAGGATTGGGAGAATGTCATATGGTCAGATGAAACCAAAATAGAACTTTTTGGTAAAAACTCAACTTGTCGTGTTTGGAGGAGAAAGAATGCTGAGTTGCATCCAAAGAACACCGTACCTGCTATGAAGCATGGGGGTGGAAATATCATGCTTTGGGGCTGTTTTTCTGCAAAGGGACCAGGATGACTGATCCGTGTAAAGGAAAGAATGAATGGGGCCATGTATCGTGAGATTCTGAGTGAAAACCTCCTTCCATCAGCAAGGGCATTGAAGACGAAACGTGGCTGGGTCTTTCAGCATGACAATGATCCCAAACGCACCGCCCGGGCAACAAAGGAGTGGCTTCGTAAGCAGCATTTCAAGGTCCTGGAGTGGCCTAGCCAGTCTCCAGATCTCAACCCCATAGAAAATCTTTGGAGGGAGTTGAAAGTCTGTGTTGCCCAGCAACAGCCCCAAAACATCAATGCTCTAGAGGAGATCTGCATGGAGGAATGGGCCAAAATACCAGCAACAGTGTGTGAAAACCTTGTGAAGACTTGCAGAAAACGTTTGACCTCTGTCATTGCCAACAAAGGGTATATAACAACGTATCGAGATGAACTTTTGTTATTGACCAAATACTTATTTTCCACCATAATTTGCAAATAAATTCTTTAAAAATCAGACTGTGATTTTCTGGATTTTTTTTTCCTCATTTTGTCTCTCATAGTTGAGGTATACCTATGATGAAAATTACAGGCCTCTCATCTTTTTAAGTGGGAGAACTTGCACAATTGGTGACTGACTAAATACTTTTTTGCCCCACTGTATATACCAAGTTTCAAAACCGTATCATGAATAGTTTTGGATATATGCTCCGGAAACAAACATTGCTCTTAGAAACCAAGTCAAAATCTATTGAAAACATTTGAAAAATACCTTTCAAAATATCAAAAGGCACCAGTTCACATGTTGCTTGATATGTATACAAAGCTTCATGAAGATATCTTCAGTAGTTTTAAAGATACGGCCTGGAAACAAAAAATGTGACCAGACGCCCACAGACGCCATCTGTGCATTTCCAGCGGGATGGGCTCTGCACTCGGCATTCGACTTTTACGGACTGTCCACTGAAGATGGCTTCTGAGGAAGACCAACTTCAGGTAAGGTCACTGGCTTTGTATGTACTCTTCTACACACTATCTGTGCACTTGCAGAGCCAGGGACACTTCGTTTTGTTTGTAGGAACCCTCTACTCACTTCCACAGAACTGTCATGCTGTTTTGAGCTTTGCAATGGTTTTAAAACCATTTTGTATCGGCAAAAAGACATGCCCCGGGCACTGCCATGTTAGCGCTTTCCGGTTGAAATCACAAAAAACGAATTCTCAAAACACAACCGATTGATGTGATTATGGTAGCAACTCAACGTATGCACTCCCAATAATGCGAAAATAGACCTAAAAAGCATTTCACTCGAGTATTCCTTTAAATGTTAGCCTGCTTTATCCTCCACAACCAGCTCTGATGCACGTTTGGGTTCATCGTCCTGTTGTAACTCCCAAGTCATGTTCAAGTTTCTGATGGTTTATGCTGAAGAATTGAGGTAGTCCTCCATTTTTCCATCCACTTTGCGCAATGAACCAGCTCCACTGGCAGTCAAACAGCCCCAGGGAATGATGATCCTACCACCACCATCAGCTGGTACAGTGTCCCTCTGTACATGGTGGTCATTGTGGCCAAACAGCTCAATCTTTGTCTCATCTGACCATACAGCTATCCTCCAGAAGGCTTTTTCCTTTGTCCCTGTGGTCAGCTTCAAACTGTAGTTAAGCTTGAAGGTGTCAATTTTGGAGCAGGGGGTCATTTCTTGGATAGCAGCCTCTTAGTCCATGGTGATCTGAACTGTAGACAGTGATCCATCAGCTTCCAGTTCATGGCAGGGCTGTGCCATGGTGGTTCCCAGGTTGTTCCTGACCATCCAAACCAATTTCCTTTCAGCGGAGGGTAACAGTTTAGGTTTTCTTGAAGCAAAGTGGCTTGGCAAAGGGACTACACCCCACAATAACTTGGATACAATTGTTTGAACTGATCTTGGAATTTGCAGTTGTTTTAAAAATGGCTCCAAGAGACATTCCAGAGTTATGTACATCTGTGATCCTCTGTCTCAGATCTGCACTGAGCTCCGTGGACTTTCATTTTACTTTGTGCTGGTCAATCCAATGAGTGCTGTAAACAAACCCTTTTTATGAAGGCACAGAGAAGCTCCCAGCTGTAGTCAATCATGAGCAATAACAGGAAGTTACAGTAAGAGACTTTGGCCTTGGCAAGATAAGAGACATTTTGGAAGTTTCAACACCTCTGAATTAATCATCAAAGTGAGTGTATGTAAATTTTTGACCGTGTTGATTTCAGAAAACCCAAAGAAAATTAAAACTTGTGCACTAAATTCTAGTTTTTTTTTAATTAAATATGTATGCTGTACAGTCAATCATTCTGCCACAGAAAAACAGTTAAAAAACAGTTAAAAAAAAAATTACTGGGGGCATCATGGCTCAGGTGGATAAGGCGCCATACCATAAATCCAGGGACCCGGGTTCGATTCCGACCAGAGGTCATTTCCCGATCCCTTCCTGTCTCTCCTGCTCATTTCCTGTCTCTACACTATCCTATCCAATAAAGGTGAAAAAAAGCCCAAAAATATCTTTAAAAAAAAAAAAATACTGAAAGCCCAAATATTGCTATAACATTCATTCATGTATGTATGTATGTATGTATGTATGTAAACTTCTGACCACAACTGTAAATAATGGGGAAACCCACCACTGCAATTATTACTTTCTCCTCCATTGTACTTAAGAATGGTTAGAACAGAACCAAAATTTTTCAGTTGGAGCACTTCTAAATTCCAATTTGATGGCGACTGAATCGTGTCAGGATTCATTACCATAAAGTTGCTTGGACTTCAACTTTATACAGATGCCCCAGCACACAAGCTGCACCAGCAAAGGCCATGACGCTGCTCACCACTGGTTCACATAGAAAATGAAGGACTTCCAGTTGCTTTGACACCCTCACTGTGTTTGGTCTGAACATACCATTAGAAGTAAGCAAATTACATCTAGACACTTGGTCCTCCTTTTACAAAGAACTGATTAGTAACAATAAATACCTCACAAATAAGACTCCCCCATACATTTCTTCCTTTAAAGAACACCACAAAGTATTAACATGATGCCCTCTGTTACAACATTATGCCCTGTTGAGCCATTTGTTTACTCCACATTCAGTATGTTTACATGCACATCCAAATCGAGCTGCTGTCGGTAATCGAGCAAAGGGTCCCAGCAGGGGTGCCAGAGAAATCCAATCCTACATGCACACAAGGAAATCGAGCTATTGTGTGAGGTACATTGTGCACCCGAGCCACAGGTGGCGCTACATGCCCCATCGTGTTGGTACACTTCCGGTTGTCGTCATGAAGAAGAGCTATTCAAGAGTGTAAACAAAGTTATCAGTTCCGTGTTCTCCATTGCGCGTTTTTCTCCCGTCCATGAATTTTAATATATTCAACTCCTTAAGCTGAATGAGCATGAACTCTGTCTCCTCATTGCTCCAGAAGTGCACGTTTCTGCTCGCCATTTTCTCTTCTTAGTTTGTTCCTCCTGACCTCTTCTGATGCTCGCTACTACTGTTGTCATGCCGACCGAGGTTGTCGTGTTTCCCGCTTGTGGTCTCGTCACTCCCGGAAGGGGCAGTGCTGAAGTAAGTAGCTCGACTACGTAGCTCGATAGGGTATACATGCACTAAGTAGCTCGGCAAAAATCGCATAATCTAGGCCGTGTAGCTCGATTACGAGAAATCAAGTTCGGTTCAATTTCAGCCTAGCTAAGGTGTTTCCATGGCATTTAGAACTTCGATTTCAGTCGAGCAACGGCAGAAATTAGATTTTCTCCATGTGCATGTAAACGCACTGATTGTGTGTTGTACCAAGATCACTCACTCGCTTTGAGCAACTGCTTTATTCTTCTCAAGAACCCTGGATGTAAAGAAGTGAGAATACGCCCTGGATGGGATGCAAATTCATCTCTGGGCACCATGTGGACACAAATTCACACATTCATTCACACACAGGGATAATTTATCTTCGCCAGTGCACCTCATGACATGTTTTTGGGAAATGGGAAGAAACTTGAGAACCTGGAGGAAGTCTACACAGACACAGGCAAAGAAACTCTACACAGACAGGAGCTTAAGCTCAGGATCAAACCGGGGACGACAGAGACACTACCCACTGCACCAGCATGCTGCCCTTGCACCAATACTTTTGTTTAAAACAAATTGTATAATAATTAAAAAAAAAAAAAAAAAAAAAAACTAGATGACATTTAAAATACTTATGTTCAGTTTAACACAAGGTACTGTTTCACACAGAATTATAGCACTTTCACAGACACATCCTAGATATGAAACTAAAGAAATTGGGTCAGTAATGAATGAAAAATCTAAAGTTTCGGGGGGGGGGGGGGGGACGACACACACTATGCATGAGAAGACCTGCTACATGTTTACTGCCTATTGCTGTGTGCTTTAAAAAAGGTGAGAGAAACACAGCGTGACAGATTCCTACAGTTTCCTGTCATCTTATCTCTAGTGCCTCTCTGTTCCTGTCATTCAGCTGCTTCCCAATGGCACACAGCAGCAATGACCTCACTTCCTGTGTAGCTTCCTGACAATGCAGGTGTAGCATTCTGGGACACCAGAGTAACCGAAGCAGACTGTCCCCACACTGCTGTCTGAGCTCACCACTAGTTCACTACTTGAGGATAAGATAAAAAAAAAAAAAAAGTGGACTAACCAGTGCCAATTTTTATCAGTCACTTTTTTTCTAATGAGAATTTACTCTAGATCTGTAGAGTTCATTTCTTACTGAATATAAACTGGCATGAGTGATTTACTGAAACATGAGGTGGAAGCAGTATAAAAAGAGTCATCTGTCTTTCGAATGGGCTTGTGCCCTGCCTCTCTCTCTCTGGGTGCGTTAGTTATATAGTCATTAGTTGACAAAGCAGAGAAAATCCGTGCGTAGAGCTTTCTGCAGGAGGCCAAAGATTAAATGGCACAAATAATGAGCGCCATTATCAATCACAAGCAGTGCATATACTTAAAAATCTTACATACAAGTAGTGAATATGCTCAAAACCAGGCTTGTAGTACTCAAGTCCAACTCGTGACTTGACTTGGATTCGAGCACTGATGACCGGGACTTGGACTTGTGCATTAACTGCATTCAGACTCGTAGATTGGAGAAGAGGACTCGGATTTTTTCTTTATGTTTTGTAACATGGCATAATAACTTGGCATAAGATATTTATATCCACATTAATTTTTGTACTAATTTCATGCAAGAGGGTCACATCTGTGCACTTTGGTGTGTGCATCAGATAGACTCTCGCACGCTCTGGACAACGCATGCACCAAGGGGACTCTCGCGCATGCCGTAAACGACTCGCACCTGCACAGGATTAACACTCTGAGGTCCTGGGCCTATCAGACACTCTGTGGCAGTCTGATAAACCTTGACATTTTTAAGCATTTCATCTAACTAAAAACATCCATGCAAAAGTGACACACATGGTTATATTCTGGACAACCTCAGCAATAATATGAGAGTAAAGTGAATGTAATGAAATTTGTTTTTATTAAGTGCAAACACAACCTTACAAAAAACTATTTTCAGAGTTTTCAAACCTTGTAATAAATAAATAAATAATATATATATATATATATATATATATATATATATATATATATATATCTGCACAAGACTTTTGAAGTCTGAACCTTGTAAACATAGGTGTTGGCTACATAAAAGTAAGAACAGCATTCAGAAAATGTTATGTAGTTTCAATGAATTCAATGTTATGTAGTTTCCCTTTCAAATGAATATTGATGAGGTAGGTGTAATTCACCTGTAATCCCCCCTCCCCCCTGTCACTATCAATAGTCAAAGACAAGGACCCTGGCCCCTTTAGCTCCCTGCCTCCACACCTCTCTGCTTGGAAAGTTACTGCAAAGAAAAGAAGCCCTAAAAGCCAAAGCTCCATTTCAATCTTATGCATAGACTTACGCACGGACTATAATAAATCTAAAGTTAGCAATGAAGATAAACTATGACTATGCAGGGCATGTTGACTTAGGTAACTAATTACTGTAAATCAGTATATCAGTGAAACAGTTTGGCAACAGAAAAATATGTTTTCAAAACTTGACGAAAATAACAGCACGTTTCGATCAACTAGTTCTTTCTCTTCAAAGAGCACCTCCTATCCTAACAACCCACTAACCATCTAACAAGCACTCTTCTTCTTACTCTATGATTTCCTATGTTTTACTGTAGCTTGATTGTTTTTCTCAATTGTAAGTCGCTTTGGATAAAAGCATCTGCTAAATGTAATGTAGTTCTCCCTATACCCTAACTGAAAAAGCATGACAACAACCGCTAGTGAGACATCTTCCTTGCATTGGCCATTCCTCAAAGTTTCTCAGATGGTATGGAAACAAGTGAACACGTGCACTTGTTTATACCAGTGAAATGGGGCATGTTCTCACCTCCCCTTGCTATACAGTCAGCAAATGACGACACTGATGTTCCATGCGCTTAACATGTGAATAGCTGATGGGTGTGTCATTAAGAGGCTGCTGCTGGCTGAAGTACTGAAATTCGTAAGATTTATTTTTATTCTCTTTACAAAGTGCTAAAGATAGTTTGTTTTAAAGATTTTTTATATATATATATATATATATATATATATATATATATATATATATATATATATATATATATATATAGGCGGCACGGTGGTGTAGTGGTTAGCGCTGTCGCCTCACAGCAAGAAGGTCCTGGGTTCGAGCCCCGGGGCCGGCGAAGGCCTTTCTGTGTGGAGTCTGCATGTTCTCCCCGTGTCCGCGTGGGTTTCCTCCGGGTGCTCCGGTTTCCCCCACAGTCCAAAGACATGCAGGTTAGGTTAACTGGTGACTCTAAATTGACCGTAGGTGTGAATGTGAGTGTGAATGGTTGTCTGTGTCTATGTGTCAGCCCTGTGATGACCTGGCGACTTGTCCAGGGTGTACCCCGCCTTTCGCCCATAGTCAGCTGGGATAGGCTCCAGCTTGCCTGCGACCCTGTAGAAGAATAAAGCGGCTAGAGATAATGAGATGAGATATATATATATATATATATATATATATATATATAAAAACTAGAAGATTCAAGGTTTCTAGTGGTGTTACTTAAATGTTTCTAGCACAAAAACTCAGAGCTTCAGACGTGTGTTTGGAACAGTCCAAAAAGTCCCCCCAGGGGGACCACAACCTCAGAGTGTTAAGGTGCAATCAGTGCACCGATATAAAAACTGTGAAAACACACTTACTTGCAAAGTATTGAGTTGCATTGTTGACACAGTACTGAGCCTTATTTCCTTGTTTGGTTTCTTGATCGCCGAGTTCCTGTTTCTCGTCTTTGATTCTGCTGAGTCTACAATAGCCAGTTTGTGCTTCACTCGACCTATTGCCCGTTTCACGTTTGCCTGTTGTTCTGGATTGTTTACCTGTCTTCACTTGTATTAATAAAAACGCACCTTCAGCACTTACATTAGTCTCCCAACCATCTCTGACAGAATACTTTGCACTCCCTGATAAAGAGAACGCACATTCACCTGTTCATAAGTCATGTTCAGGAACAAACTCATGTTAATGGTGCTAAAACAGCCAACGTCAAATGGTGCAGTTGGAGTTTTGTTCTCAGACTCGACTCAAATTTTTTTTAAAAAAATGACTTGGACTTGAACACCGGGGACTCGAGACTGGACTCGGGGTTTAGTGACTTGACTACAACACTGCTCAACACACACAAATGAGTGGAGACATCCCTTTTATCCCACCCCAAAGTCTTAAAGCTAAGGTAAATAATTTTGGAGAAACCAGCAAGGAGTAAAATAGATTTATTTATTTATTTAATTAATTAAAAGTATCCAACCGAAAAGTCTCACCCCCTCCCTTCAAAGCCACTCCTCCAAAACACAAATGCGCACTGTCTGGGGAACAAGTCCATGAGAGTACATGTTAAAGGCGTCATGCGGTAATTTCAGCAGTCAGGCTATATCATGTGTCAAAATGTCGGGTTTGGTGGGTTATTCAAGCCCCTCGGTTTCCCGCGATCTCAGTGTCACGATGCGCCCGCTACAAGCATTTAAAGTTGACGCGCACAGCCAAATTTAGGCAGCCAGCCGTTAACTAGGTCAACTTATGTGTGATGTCATACCAGTAACCTCCCTTGGGTGATGCTGGCCTGTCGCCATGTTTTCTCTATAGCGTGCGTTTACCAGAGTTGTTTACATTGCAGATTTTTTTCAGTTTGTGGATAGTTTTGAACACTTAAAACACTATGAAATGATGTATTAATATTCTGTGATACAAAATGCCTAATCGGTGTATTGTGTTTGGCTGTAACAACGAACACTGAACACTATTTGTGACTGTTGTTATCAATGGATCTGATTTCAAGGTCATGGCTAGGTATTGATAGAAAAAATTATTTTTTTAAAAACACATTGTGGCAGCGGGGGCGTGGTCAAGCGCCGGTCTGTGACAGGAGGGCGGAGCCAGGGAAGGTGAGTGGCAGAATCACTACACCTGACGGTAATTAACCTGTGTTTTGTGTGTTTTCCCAGTAACCGCACCCTATTTAAGGAGGCAGAGGGAGAGCTCATCCCGGGACAAGAAGACAGTGTGTGTGTTTCGCTATCAGATTAAAACTGGTGGTTATACTGAAAAGTCTGGCAATAAAAAGTCCATTTGCATCTGAAGCATTGTCCTGCCGTCCTCTGTGCTCCACCCACACTTCAGAGAGCTCTACAGTGGTGCCAAAACCCGGGACAAGGTGGAGCACCAACCTCGCAGCCCCATGGAATCTTCCCCGTTCGCGGACCTGGTCCACGCCCTCGCCACGGCTCAGCAAAGCCAGCACCAGGCGCTCATCACGCTCCGAAAGGAGCAAGAGCGGCGCTTCGAAGCCCTGGTGCTGGCCCAGCAGGAAGATCGCGAGGCGTTCCGGCATCTCCTCGCGTCGGCGGGGTCCACCAGCGCCCCGGCCGCGGGCCCGTCTCCCCTCACCGTGACCAAGATGGACCCGCAGGACGACCCCGAGGCGTTTCTCACATTGTTCGAGCAGGTCGCCGAAGCCTCAGGGTGGCCGATGGAGCAGCGCGCGGCGCGCCTCCTCCCCCTCCTGACGGGAGAGGCGCAGCTGGCCATGCTACAGCTCCCCGCCAGCTGGCCTACGCGGACCTTCGCCGGGCCGTCCTCCAGCGCGCGGAAGCGCTGGCACTGTTGTTCTGGCGTGCGCCCCACGTGCTGGAGGACGGCCCGGCGAAGGTCCGCGTAGGCCAGCCGGCGGGGAGCTGTAGCGCGGCCAGCTGCGCCTCTCCCGTCAGGAGGGGGAGTGTCACACTTCCACAGTCTGAAGTTCTCAGATCATTATCTCCTCTTATTCAAAATATGTCTGAGCAATATATGCACCTCACCATGCTACTGTATTAAACATACGTTCATGTCAACTACTGCACAGAGTTTTATAAATCTCCCAGAGTTATCAACTTTGATTGGATCACTGTCAGCCCCTGCAGAACTTGATCAGGCAACTGAATGCCTAGAGTCAACATTCCACTATACTTTAGATAATGTAGCTCCACTTAAAAGGAAAATGATTAGAGAAAAAAAATTAGCACCCTGGTATAACGATGACACTCGCACTTTAAAACAGACCACTTAAAAACTGGAACATAAATGGCATCAAACAAAATTAGTAACGTTCAAATTAGCTTGGAAAGAGAGCTTCCTGAAGTACAGAAAAGCTCTTCGTGCTGCTAGATATCGCTCAACCCTAACAGAAGATAAAAATAATCCTAGATTCCTATTTAATACTGTAGCAAAATTAACCAGGAAAAAGACCACTATAGACGCATGCACACCTGCAATATGTAGTAGCAACGACTTCATGATTTTTTTCAATGACAAAATTGAAAATATCAGACCAAAAAAAAAAACTACAAATTTAAGGCCAGATAATTTAAATAACCATTTTGCTAAAAATTTAACTATCAGATCAGCAATTAGAATTTTTTACTCCCCTTAGAGAAATCGAATTAAATTTCATTAATCTCCACATCGAAATCCTCAGCTTGTGTACTAGATCCCTTACCTACACAACTCTTCAAACAGATAATACCTGAAGTAACTGAATCACTTTTTAAAATAATAAATATTCTCTTAGAATTGGCTATGTACCCAAATCCTTTAAACTAGAAGTTATCAAACCCCTGATTTAAAAAACAAAAACACACACCAAAAAAAAAAAAAAACCTGACTTCGACCCCTGTCAGCTGTCCAATTGCTGGCCAATATCAAACCTCTCCTTTATCTCCAAGATCCTAGACAAAGCTGTGGCACAGCAGTTATGCTCATATTTATATGAATAACATCCATGAAATGCATCAGTCAGGATTTAGACCTCATAACACTGAGACAGCATTGGTTAAAAGTAGTAAATGACCTACTGTTGGCATCTGATCAGGGCTGTCTTGCTGCTTGTATTGCTTGAGCTTAGTGCAGCATTTGACACCATTGTTCATTCCATTCTTCTGGATAGACTAGAAAATGTTGTTGGAGTTAAGGGAACAGCCCTCGACTGGCTCAGCTCTTATTTAACTGATCACTATCAGTATGTTGATGTAAATGGTGATTTTTCTAGACATATTGAGGTAAAGCTTGGGTGTTCCACAAGCTTCTGTCTTAGCCCTACTGCTTTTTTCTTTATACATGTTACCTCTGGGTGATATTATTCATAAGCATGGTATTAGTTTCCACTGTTTTGCTGATGACACACAGTTGTACGTTTCTGCAAAGCCAGACGAGAGACACCAGCTTAATAAAATTGAGGAATGTGTAAAGGACATTAGACACTGGATGCTTATTAATGTGCAGCAGTAAAGACCTTGGGGTGATCATTAACTCCAGTCTTTCATTTGAAACTCATATCGATAACATTACCTGGATAGCTTTCTTTCATCTCAGAAATATTTCTAAGATAAGAAATATAATGTCACTACATGACACAGAAAAACTAGTTCATGCTTTTGTTACCTCCAGGTTGGATTATTGTAATGCCTTACTGTCTGGATGTTCCAATAAAGTGCTTAAACAAGCTCCAGTTAGTTCAAAATGCAGCAGCAAGAGTCCTTACTAGAGCTAGAAGATATGACTAGGCTATATCACCCCTGTCTTATCCACACTGCATTGGCTCCCAATCAAATTTCGTATTGATTATAAAATACTACTATTGACCTTTAAAAAGCACTGAATGGTCTCGCGCCACAGTACCTGAGCGAACTTCTGGTCCTTTATGACCCGCCACGCCTACTTAGATCAAAAGGTGCAGGCTATCTGCTGGTACCTTGTATAATAAAGGCTACATTAGGAGGCAGAGCCTTTTCTTACAAAGCCCCACAGTTATGGAACAGTCTTCCAAGTAGTGTTCAGGACTCCGACAGTCTCAGCGTTTAAGTCTAGGCTGAAAACATCTGTTTCGTCAAGCCTTTTGTTAATGGTGTTTATGAAGTAAAAGGTGTAGCTCTGGAGGGTCCTCAGGCATAGAGTGTTTGGTATACTGGGATGTATGGATGCTGTCAGCCCCCCACTCACTCGAGTTTGTTGATGATGTAGTGGCTGGCTGCTTTATGTCCCGGGGCTCCCTATGCCCGTGTTACCTTCTAGCTCTCCCCTTTTAGTTATGCCGTCATAGTTAGTTTTGCCAGAGTCCCTGCTTGCACTCAACGCAAAATGTATACCGTTCTTACTCATCAGGTGACATTTGGGCATACCCAGCAACCTGTTTTCTCCCCCTCGAGATTGAGGTGGGGTTTACATTAGACCGTATCAGCGGATCATCAGATTAACGTTTTTAAAACGATTAGTGTGCACACAGCAACGCCAATACACTGATACGCTCGGCTCCGCAGGCATCCTGCGCTCCAAATCACTCTGCCCTGAACAGCAAGTGCCCTCTGGAGGGTGCGCACTCCGGCCTTGCGCAGCTCACAGAGCGCGCAAGTATAGCGCACGAGCAGTGATTTGGGACTGAGCCGGTGTGTGTGTGATCTCAGTGCATGTCGGGCATGCGCGTCACTTACCACTTGCAAGTGGAAGGATGGCAAGCTTAAAGACAATCATAACTACACAATGGGCAGTATTTGCATCAGTATTTGCAGTATTTTCATACTTTTATACTCTTTAATGAAAGGTGATACAAGGCGGAAGTCCGCGCTGTTTTTCAGCAGTCGCGTCACATGACCAACGCCAGCGAATCAGGAAGGTGGATGTCACAGTGATGTTGTCCAATGACGACGCCAGCTAGAGCTCAGCACAGCGTATCCGCGTATTCTCAATGTTTACACAGCACCGGACCAGACACGATCTGGATTGAATACGTGGACCCTGGCGGATTCCCGTTTCCCGGCATTTTAATGTAAACGGACAGTGCATCCGCGAAGAAAACGAGACAGATACGGTCTAATGTAAACTTGGCCTGAGATGCTGACCTATTCTGCTCCTACATCTGGCTGGAGTCTCATCACATTGCTCCTGTGGAGGACGGCCCCATATGGACAGTTGAAAGTCGTACTTGGAAGATGGTGCTGGACACTTGTAGTAATGCTTTTATGGCTGAGGACTGCAGTTAACTTGCTAACTCTAGGATTGCAGTTGTCATGAACAGTTTTGCACTCAAGTTTCCATCAATGAACACTTTATAACCTCAACAAAACAGACTTCACATTAAAACTATAATGAATTTCCTGGTTTCACAGTTATGCTTTGTGACCATATAGGACACTGTTATAGAAGCAAGGTTATTTATAAATATCACGTTGTCTGTTCTCACTGGGGCCTTCACTTCAGACCATCCTGTTTTAGGAAAAATCAACCTCTGCTTCACAGTGGGCCGCATAACACCGCCCCAGTGTCACTTATTTCTCCAACAGCACAACCAATCATGTTTTTTTTTTTCATATTACACAACTGCTCCCAAGCTGCAAGTAACAAATCGGCAAAATCATACATAAGTAACAAGTGACAATCATGCGCCTGCAGGAACAGAATAGGTGCCAAAATGCAGAGAACGTGATGCTGCTTAAGAGTTCAGCTCAGTGCAGTCCTGGGAACAGCAGGTTTTCTGATAAGCTCTACAGAGGCCAGGAGATTACACACACATGCACACACACACACCATGTGTGACAGCATGTTCATGAGTTACACTAACATTTCAATGGTTTGATCACTTAAACACTGGCAGAAATTTCACTTGTCAGCATGCATGATGTAATCAAATCAAACCGAACCATTGTCATGAGTAGTACTGAGAAAAGCACAGTGGTGCAGCATATAGCATTGCTACTTCACAGCTCCAGAGTCCCCAGTTCAAACATAGCCCCGGGGCATTGCAACGTTCTGCAACAGACTGGCAGCTCATCTGGGTGCATTTCAGCTTTGCACACAAGTGCTGGGCTCCAGTTTGGATCTGGATCCATCATGACCCTGACCAGGATAAAGTGGTTACTGAAGATGAATGAATGAAATGGATGAACAGTTATGCATTTTTTGCAAATATAATTCATCCCAAGTGGTATTCTGGTTGGCTGCCTAGGCCACTTTTGACCCTGAACAACTCAATAATAGCTTTAGGAAGATCATTTGGGTGATTATCCTTCTACAAGGTGACGCTCCATCCACTGAATAGGGAATGTGTAGTTGGATCTAAGCAGCCAAATATTTCACATATTTCAGAATTAATCTGATTGCAGGTATTGGGAATAAAACTTCCCCTGATCCACTGCCTAGACTTTTAGCCCAACATTTGTTTTTGTGTACGAAGTAATTAGCAAAGAATAAGAGAACAAATTTAATAACTATTGTGGTAGTGTCATTTTACTTCAACATAAAGTTGATTAATGCACAACTGAGAGCAGGCTTGAACATTCTGAGAACAGCATGAAGTAAAGAAAAGACATTTATACTACATGTATGGTTGTTGGATGTTTTTAAACCATCAGTAAAATGGTCGAACACACGTCAAAATTTTTTTTTTTTTTTTTGGGGGGGGGGGGGGGGGGCACATTAACAGTTCAAAAGCTTCTCCTTTTCTAATTTTCTTATAACTACTTCCAAACTTTTTTTTTGGTATCTGCTGAGCTATTAGATTTCCTTCACTAAAGTACGGTAAGGTCTGGAGATTGAGGGGGTAATGGAAAACCGTATTTTTAAAATAAATAAATAAATAAATAAATCTGTTTTACATTAGGATTCAGGTGCTGGTCTTGTTGCAGAATTCACACACAGTGTTTCCCACAAATAGGTGATACTGGACGCTGCACCAGAGAGAGAGAGAGAGAGAGAGACACAGAGAGAGAGAGAGAGAGACAGAGAGAGAGAGAGAGAGAGGGGTAGTAACAGCAACTTTTTAAGAGGTATTGTCATTTGCAGGAGTCCAAAGGACATGCGAGTCAGAAATAGCCGAGAGGTCTGCAAGTGAGGGACAGTGAGCAAACTGAGAATGTTCCACAGACCCCAATATAGTCAAGGTGATGTAGGCGGTGGAACATTAGATTCCAAAAAAGTTGGGACAAAGTACAAATTGTAAATAAAAATGGAATGCAATGATGTGGAAGTTTCAAAATTTCAACATAGATATATCAAATGTTTAAACTGAGAAAATGTATCATTTAAAGAGGAAAATTAGGTGATTTTAAATTTCATGACAACAACACACCTCAAAAAAGTTGGGACAAGGCCATGTTTACCACTGTGAGACATCCCCTTTTCTCTTTACAACAGTCTTTAAACGTCTGGGGACTGAGGAGACAAGTTGCTCAAGTTTAGGGATAGGAATGTTAACCCATTCTTGTCTAATGTAGGATTCTAGTTGCTCAACTGTCTTAGGTCTTTTTTGTCGCATCTTCCGTTTTATGATGCACCAAATGTTTTCTATGGGTGAAAGATCTGGACTGCAGGCTAGCCAGTTCAGTACCCAGACCCTTCTTCTACGCAGCCATGATGCTGTAATTGATGCAGTATGTGGTTTGGCATTGCCATGGTGGAAAATGCAAGGTCTTCCCTGAAAGAGACGTTGTCTGGATGGGAGCATATGTTGCTCTAGAACCTGGATATACCTTTCAGCATTGATGGTGTCTTTCCAGATGTGTAAGCAGCCCATGCCACATGCACTAATGCAACCCCATACCATCAGAGATGCAGACTTCTGAACTGAGCGCTGATAACTTAGGTCGTCCTTCTCTTTAGGCCGAATGACACGGCGTCCCTGATTTCCATAAATAACTTCAAATTTTGATTCGTCTGACCACAGAACAGTTTTCCACTTTGACAGTCCATTTTAAATGAGCCTTGGCCCAGAGAAGACGTCTGCGCTTCTGGATCACGTTTAGATACGGCTTCTTCTTTGAACTATAAAGTTTTAGCTGGCAACAGCGGATGGCACGGTGAATCGTGTTCACAGATAATGTTCTCTGGAAATATTCCTGAGCCCATTTTGTGATTTCCAATACAGAAGCATGCCTGTATGTGATGCAGTGCCGTCTAAGGGCCCGAAGATCACGGGCACCCAGTATGGTTTTCCGGCCTTGACCCTTACGCACAGATTCTTCCAGATTCTCTGAATCTTTTGATATTATGCACTGTGGATGACAATATGTTCAAACTCATTGCAATTTTACACTGTCAAACTCCTTTCTGATATTACTCCACTGTTTGTCGGCGCAGAATTGGGGGGATTGGTGATCCTCTTCCCATCTTTACTTCTGAGAGCCGCTGCCACTCCAAGATGCTCTTTTTATACCCAGTCATGTTAATGACCTATTGCCAATTGACCTAATGAGTTGCAATTTGGTCCTCCAGCTGCTCCTTTTTTGTACCTTTAACTTTTCCAGCCTCTTATTGCCCCTGTCCCAACTTTGAGATGTGTTGCTGTCATGAAATTTCAGACGAGCCAATATTTGGCATGAAATTTCAAAATGTCTCACTTGTGACATTTGATATGTTGTCTATGTTCTATTGTGAATACAATATCAGTTTTTGAGATTTGTAAATTATTGCATTCCGTTTTTATTTACAATTTGTGGGGTTGTGTGTGTATTATACACATATATAAAATGGCCTGTAGTGCAGTTGTGTGCTTGTATACAGCTTTTCGATACGCCTTGTCGTTCTCCCGTAATTCGCGTTTTTCGAAACAAATTTTCCCCATTGAAATGAATGGGCGCTCGACCATTAAAAAAACAAAACAAAACAAAAACTTTTTTTCCTTCGGGAGACCAAACCATAAGGTGTAAAGTCATGAAACGTGGTACACTGATAGAGGAGTGGACCCTGATTGATTTCATCAAGTTTTATGTTGGTACGTCTCCCGCTCTAGCGCCACCAACCGATCAAAGTCTTACATGCGTTCATGCATGTAACTTTTGATCCGCATGTCCGATTTTCATAAGTCTGGGACCGTTGGAATCCTTGGAGCTAGACGATTCCAACGCACCCTATGACGTCATTTTCCGCCTTATTAGATTTTCCGCCATTTTGAATTTTGTCTGAACTGAGAGTAAAGTGACCCTGGCCGCATGATGCACTGTCGCCTCACAGCAAGAAGGTCTGGGTTCAAGCCCCATGGCTGGCGAGGGCCTTTCTGTGCGGAGTTTGCATGTTCTCCCCATGTCCGCGTGGGTTTCCTCCGGGTGCTCCGGTTTCCCCCACAGTCCAAAGACATGCAGGTTAGGTTAACTGGTGACTTTAAATTGACCGTAGGTGTGAATGGTTGTTTGTGTCTATGTGTCAGCCCTGTGATGACCTGGCGACTTGTCCAGGGTGTACCCCGCCTTTCGCCCATAGTCAGCTGGGATAGGCTCCAGCTTGTCTGCGACCCTGTAGAACAGGATAAAGCAGCTAGAGATAATTATTTTTTACACACCCACACACACCCACACACACCCACACCCACACACACCCACACACACCCCACTATTATCCCCCTGGCACCCCTGGAAATTACAGTGAACACAATGTAACTGAAGCATGTTTCTCATTTAAATTGTACATTTTTGAGTTGATTGGAGTGTGTAGGAACTTTCAAGCTGTAATCCATGACTTCCTGATTAACTGGGGTACAAATGAGGTGATACAGAGGCCAAATTCCCTTAGTCATCCATCAACATGGGGAAAACAAGACAACACAAACCAAATGGGGGAGAAGTGTATTGACTTTCATGTGTCAGGGAACGATTATTTAAAAAAAAAAAAAAAAAGTGTAATATCTTGCCTGGAAGAGGACCCAAGTTTATTTTGCCCCACGTACAGTGAAGAGGGCTGTAAGTGAGCCCCCACCCCAACCCCCTAAAAAAAAAAAAATCCAAGGATCACTGCAAGAGAGAGGGAAAGGGGGTGAGGAGGAAATAAATAACCACAAAAAAAAAAAAAAAAAAAAAAAAAAAAAAGACAGATCTATATCCCCTGCCCTATATACCAACTTTCAAGATATTATTTGTCACATTTTTCAAGTTCTGCTGCAGGAAACCAACCCTACCTCTTTATACTGACCTCAGCAGCCCATAGCATAAGCCCACTGGACCTTTGGTCCAGGGGAGCTAAAAATTAAAATTTCTCACATTTCTTAGTATCAAAAGGCACATCTACATTATTTAAAATCAACACATACCAACTTTCAAGACCACACCACTCAGTTTTCAAGTTCTGCTCCGGAAACAAAACCTACCCCTAAGACTCACCAAGAGACCAAGTCTGAAATTGTTTCCATGGAAACATGAAAATTTCTTAGTATGAAAAGGCACATCTACATCACCTTGTTAACATGGATACCAATTTTCAAGTCCATATCATCAAGTGTTTTGGATATATGCTGTGGAAACGAACACTGCTCTGAGAAACTAAGTCAAAATCTATTTTTTTAATGCAAAAATTTGAAAAATTTTTTTTTTCAAAAATCCAAAATAGCAAAAGGCACCAGTTCACATGTTGCTTGATGTGTACAAAGCTTCATGAAGATATCTTCAGTAGTTTTAAAGATATGGCCCAGAAACGAAAACATGACTGGACAGACGGAACCAATTTCTATATCCCCTGCCAAACTTTATTTGGTCGGGGGATAAAAAGTAAAATCTTGGTTTCCAAGTCTCCAAAACCACCATCAGACACCACCTCCATGCCAACAGACTATTTGGAAGGTGTGCCAGTGTTTAAAAAAATAAATAAGTTTATAAAAAAGCCTTTTCCGTCAGTTAACCACAAACAAGCACCTGAAGTTTGCAAAACGCGACTACAATTTTGACTGGGACAGTGTTCTATGGTCTGATCTAACATAGAGGGAACTTTTTGGCAAACGCTCAAGGTGGGTTTGGTGTTTGTATATAAAAAGGATGGCTATAATGAAAAGAACCCGATCCAACTGTAAAATATGGTGGAAGTTCTGTGATGTTTTGGAGGACATTTTTCCTCCAAAGGCCCTGGAACCCTTGTTAGGATATGCATGGCATCATGGACTCCATGAAGTACCAGCACATTTTAAATCAGAACCTGGCTGCCTTTGCCAGGAAACTAAAACTGGATCGTCATGGTCACTTGGTTGTCCAGCAGAACAACGATCCAACACGCGTGTCCAAATCAGCAGAAAAATTGTTAGCTGACCATAGAATCAAGCTTCTGCCATGGCACTCTCAGTCCGCTGACCTGAACCCCACTGATAACCTTATTTCTTGATGTGGGATTTGTTTTTCTCCGAATAAAAGTCTTCAATTAAAAGGTTGGATTTTTCTCTTTCCCCCCCTCAGTGTGAGATGAAGCTACTTCACCAAAAGGTGGATTTTTCTAACCCTTTTTTTTTTTTTTTTTACTAATCTTTATAAGGGGCTCCAATAATCATGCAGGACACACTCACTCTCTCACAAATTTTTTTTGTACTTAAATTATAAAAATACAGATGCATTTCACATTTGCTAGCTAAAACACTAAAAACAGTACAGTATACAGTCTGCTGGAACACTGTCACCAAGACATTTAAAAAGGTACTTTATAGTGTATTACAAACCATGTGTTTGGATAATGAGCAGCTGGCTCATTATTCATGGCTTTAAAAAAAAAAATCTGAAAAGTTCTGGAAACAAGATGTGCCCAAGATGTACTTGTGCTCATTTAGCTTTGAAGCACAGCACTGCTAAATCAGGCAAATGACAGGAAACTCTTTAGACAGGTACAGGCTGTATGAACTTTCCATTTGTACTTGCTTGCCAGCAGAGGATAATCCATTCATAATTTCAGGGAAGCACGTGAGGTTATTACTTAGGATGGCTCTCTAGACCTCCTTTGCATTATTAGTAATTGGATTCGTAATTGAGTGGATTAGTAATCCAGTGATGAGATTTTAGGTTAAAAGGTAGACTGCCTTTCAGATTTTTCAAGTTTAGATCATAAAAAGAATTTTCCTGACACCCAATTATTTTTGTTTAGTGGATCAAAAGCTACTGAATTTGAAATCACAAACTTCCAATTTTATTAGGGTTTTTAACAGAACAATTAATGAATTTAGGGCCATGTGGCCCAAAGTTCTCTGCTATTTTTTTCCTGCTTCACCATGACGCAATACAAGATCCTACATAAATGCATGACATGGTGGGCTTTCCCCGTTTGCACAAGGCATTGTGGGATACAAATATGAAACAGGAGAGAAAATGGAGGATGAGCATGTGTGAATGAAACGTCAAAGACCGACTACAGTAATGGAAAGAGAGAAGACATCATGTTGTGAAGGAAAGGAAACGCAGGACCAAACTAATAAATACAAGCGGTCAGCAAGCACCTCGGTGTGATCAGCTGTTCGTTCAGTGACAGAATGATGTAATTGTCCGTGCACGGTCAAAGGTAAACGTGTAGATGGCAGTACATGGACTTCCTCTGTCTGTGCGACACACGCGATTTCATGCATATTATTTGCTCGGGAATCCCCTCAAATTAAATAACTTCCTAGCCACAAAACAGCCTGGTCTTTTTAAGATATTACAGAAATAAACATATCACAATGACCAAAATTTCAGAGGGAACTAAATTGAATAGATTTTATGAAATCGAAAGGCCGTCTACTTTTAAAGCTTAAAAGTGTAACACTTATATTCAGATTTGCATAAAATTCTACAAACACCATGTAATCAGCAAACCCTTCATTTATAGGCACATTCAGTCTGCCATGGAGAATATGAAGTGTGTTAACTTGCAATATACCGTATACTAAACTGAATGATGGGAGTGTTATATAGTCAGCATAAATAACTTCTATTCAAAAGGGACAGGGGTGGACAATGCTGTCAAAATATTTTGCTTTCTGTCATGTGTTTACTTCTATATATTGTCTGCATGTTAAATAAAATGATAATGTTAATTTTATTATTTCTTCTGTTGCATCAAATGATCACTAATTATTGTCAAGTTCACAATTCTGCAACTTCTTTGAGGTTGGTTCACCATGGTACATTATGCTGCTTAATGAAATCATGTGATCTTGAACTACAGGCATGTGAAAAAATTAGGACACCTCATGAAATCCTGTGTATTTTAAAATATATTTGGACATATGGGTATTTAATGTAAATTTTAATTAAAATGAGGGATCCAAGTAATATAACTAAACAATAAAAAAATAAGAAAAGCCTTTTTAAAACTTTCTGTAAAATTTAATTAAAAAATAATGCAATTTCTGGTGAGGAATAAATTAGGACACCCCCCTATATTATCCCTCTTAAAATGTTGAAAATCCCAAACAGGTGCATCACGTCAGGTGCACATGATTAGTACATCGTTACCCAGCATTTGAATGGAGCCTTGCCCTATTTAAACCTCAAATTTAGTTTGGTGTGGCCCTGACAGTTGGGATGTTGAGGTGAGCGCCATGGTGAGGTCTAAAGAGCTTCCTGATGCCCTCAGAAAGAAGATTGTGGCCGCTTACGACTCTGGTAAAGGATTCAAAAAGATTTCAAAAGCATTTAACATTAGCCATTCCACCATTCGCAAAATTATTTACAAGTGGAGGACATTTAAAACAACTGCCACCATGCCAAGATCTGGCCGTCCGAGCAAGTTTACCCCAAGAGCAGAACGCAAGATGGTCAAAGAGGTCCTGAAAAATCCTAAAGTGTCATCAAGGGAATTACAGCAGGTTCTGGCAACTGTCAATGTGAAAGTGCACGACTCTACCATCAGAAAGAGACTGCACAAGTGTGACTTGCATGGGAGGTGTGCAAGGAAGAAACCTTTGCTCTCTAAAAAAAACATCAAGGCCAGACTGAAGTTTGCCAGAGAGAACATAGACAAAGACCACGACTTCTGGAATAAGGTTCTTTGGACAGATGAGTCTAAAATTGAATTATTTGGACACCAGAACAGAAGACATGTTTGGCGTAAACCAAATACAGCCTTCCAAGAAAAGAACCTCATACCAACTGTAAAGCATGGAGGGGGCAGTGTCATGGTTTGGGGATGCTTTGCTGCAGCAGGACCTGGCCAACTCACCATCATAGAATCCACCATGAATTCTACTGTGTATCAGAGGGTGCTTGAAGAAAATGTGAAACCATCTGTCAAAAAATTAAAGCTGAAGCGTAACTGGATACTGCAACAAGACAATGACCCAAAGCATACCAGCAAATCCACCAAGGACTGGCTAAAAAAGAAGAAGTGGAGAGTCCTGGAATGGCCAAGTCAAAGCCCTGATCTTAATCCCATCGAAATGCTGTGGGGTGACTTGAAACGGGCTGTACATGCAAGACACCCCTCAAACATCTCACAGCTAAAAGAATTCTGCATTGAGGAGTGGGCCAAACTTTCTCCTGATCGATGTCAGAGACTGGTAAAAGGCTACAAAATGCGTCTCGTTGAAGTTATATCAGCCAAAGGGGGCAACACTAGCTACTAGGGGGTAGGGTGTCCTAACTTTTTCCTCCATTGAAATACATACTTTATTTTTTTTCTTTTTTTGGATTTGTCAAACAATGTTCATTTTTGTTGTTAAATTGCAATCAAATCACTTTCTTTTTGAAAAATACATAAAAACATGCCTGGATATTGGTATGTGTACCATTTCTAAATAAAAAGCTGATTATTTAATGGGGTGTCCTAATTTTCTCACATGCCTGTATTTGCTCCAAGAGTCTCTGCAGAACAGGAATGAGGGTTTCTCAGGTCTTCTTGGCTTTTCTTCATTGAAGACTAATTTTAATCCGTTAACAAGTGTTGCCAGGCGAAATAAACATTGCCTGGTAGCACTTATTTTAGTGTTATAACAACTGATTCAATCTCAAGTGTGGTCTCTGTTCTTTCAAGGTCACTAATACTAATGAGAAAACATTGTTTCATAATTATACTGTAAAGACTCTAAATAGCTGGCAAAAAAAGCTTACAAAAAACTTTGACTTTTCAGAAGGACCAAACAAAAGCTGTAATAATCAAAAGGTAAATTTTCTTAAAATAAACACCACTTACTTGATATTGAATCAGTAGCCTTGGCAAACCCCAAGGTGAATTTCGTTTATCTTTTTACCCATTGATTATCTTCCGATACTACGAAGTTATAACAAGGTTTCTCTTATTTCGTTTCTAGTTCTGATTAGTTCCAAAAAGTTTATCAAGAAATAGAACAGGTAATCGAACTTGATCAGGATAAGTGCTGATTTGTATCCTAAATCACTCGTTCACTACACCCTACTCACTATATAGGGAATTACTATATAGAGGACTATATAGTGAGCTTATTGATTAAATGATAAAACAACTTCTTTGCCGCGTCACTACTTTTCGTGATGCATTGAGAGATACTTGAGTGCACTATACAGGGTGTAATAATGCTCACTATACATTCAGACAGCACTACAAAATGGTGACCTGACTATATAATCCACTATGTAGTGAGTAGGAAGTGATTTGGGACACATTTGGGACATTGGGACACCATTTGCACCAAAAATGATTGACCTTTTTGGTGACCTTGACCGGATGACCCTCAAAATGATGGAGGCTCTATTTGAGACCAATGCCCGTCTATCTTGTAAGTTTCATGAAGATTGGTCCAGCTGCTTTCCTGTAATGTTGCGAAAAAAAACAAAAAAACACACACAAAACAATACCTCGCCCCCTGGTGGACTCCGTCCCAGGCGAGGTAAAAATTTGGGAACCAAATTGGACTTTGGTGCAAATTAGTTCGTTCATTCCATCATCATCTGCTTTAATGGAGTGTCCAGATCTTTACAGGGAACACTGGGCATAAGGCAGGAAACACATCCTGAATGGGTCACCATGCACGCGTGCGCACACACACACACACACACACACCTGTTTTTGGGAGATGGGAGAAAACCGGGGAAACCTGAAGGAATCTCACAGAGACATGGGGAGAACACAGGAAACTCCACACAGACATTAACCTGAGCTCAGCAGGATTTGGACTGGAGTTTCATAAATATTAGTTACTTAGTGAGGATACAACATTATTTACAGTGACTAAATTACGTGGAAAAGTATCATCAAAATCATATAAACGCATAGCCACAAAATTCTCCCTTCTCACCATAAATTTCATCCTTTTCACTAGTGCCTGTGAACTTCTAAAAAATACTAATTTCAAAATACATAGTCTTTTGTATTTCCTCATAAAAGTGTGGACACAATAAAAAGGCAGAGATGGAGCTTTCTTCATACATAGGCAAAGAATATCCCTTGACAGAAAGTAAGATGGAGCTGGCCTTTTATACACATACAAAATGAACAGGATGTAAAAATGTAAATTGTAAGTGAAAAAGTGTGGCTGAAAAAAGCTGACATAGTTCACATAGTTCCACAAGCTTGTTCTCCATCTCTACAGTCCACTGCCCACAGCATTTTATTTTTGTCCAAGATTTGTCGTAGGCTGCATGCATCAGTCGTCCAATTACAGCTCGGACTACATCACTACCAGACTTGTTTGAAAAGACTGGAACTACATAATTAAGAGGAGTGACGTCAGTGGGCTTAACGCTTGTTTAATCGCTCACACTACCATCATCTGTGCTGAATTGTGGATCCATAAGTTACTGAAAATACTTTCCACTTATTTAAAAAAAAATGTTGGAAAGGGGAACTCAGGGATAAAACGGCGCTAAAATCTAGTAGGTGTTCACAGGGTAAGATTCATTCATTCACTACCTTTCACAAATTCACTGTGGATCCAGAGCTTATCCCAAGAACAACGAGACCAGAATACTCACTACATGGGACAACAATCCTTCGTATGACACCATTCCGACGCTCATTCACATCTGTATGGACAATCTGTATGGACAATCCATCCACCCACAGAAACATGAACTCCACACAGACAGTATACACATGGGTTTCCTCCAGACCTCCGAAAAACATGCCAGTAGGAGGACTGGCTGAATGAATGAATGGGTTAATTAATATTCTGCCGATTACTTAAAGCAGATACGCAGAGCCATGGCCTCACTTTCGTTTATAAATGCCTTGAGACCTCAAGAATGGCACAGGAATAGTTTTAAGCGTTAACAATAAATCTAATATAGTAATTTTTACGAATAAAGTGAAGCTCAGCATAGGTAGCGGTCTGAGTGAATGACCTCGACGTCCGTAACATCATAACAGGCAGTCTATTGGTCTCGTCACCATTTCCGCTATACTAAACCACAGAGCTGACTGCAACGCTGATCCTCCATTATGAGCTAATTTATCGCCATGTCACGTACATGTGTTTTTGGCCGGTGCAGCAACACGACAGAAGCTGGATTTACATTGCATTCATGGCCCAAGAATGTTCAAACTGCAAAGATTTGGACACGTTTTGCGAGAAGTTCACGGGCACATGGGCACCTACGAAGTGGTCTCTCCTCTGCTCTGCACATTTTACTGAGGACTCGTACGAAACCTCTGATCTGTTGAGGAGCTTTGGCTATAAGCCCATATTGAAAGAGGGTGCAGTATCAACAATTAAAGAAAACTACAAGCAAAGGAAAGTATTTATTTTTTTAAAAGGAAAGGGAGTTCAGTTGCACCGGTCCTCCCGGAGTGAGCCGAGGGTTGTTGCTGAAATCCAGGACGGAACGGTATGGGACATATCGCTCGGGCAGTGACCTCCCTGCAGTTGTTGCTAAAACCAGCGACATCCCGCTCCGTCCCAGGTTTTAGTAATTGCCTGAGCCCAGCAGTAATGGCGGACTACACAGTATGAAGAAAAGTGAATGAGTGGAGCAGCCATCTTATTTCTAAACTGGATATTGCTGCCATCTCTCCCTTACATGGAAGAAGTGAGTGAACAGAGAACTGAACAAACAACTGAAAGTCAGATCATTTCAAAAACAAAAATCGGCCACAAGATCGGCCTTCAAGAAGCAAGAACACAAACGGGTAAGTTCTGACTCATTTGGATTATTTAAAAAAAATAAAATAAATAAATAAAAAACCCACACCCCCTTGCTTAACCTGCATTTAGATTAAACACATGCAACTTGTATTGTGTATTTAAGTTACCGGTATAAAATTATTTAATTTGCTTCAGAATGAGATTGTCTCAGTTAATCTGATTATTTAATTAGCTTTTTACGTTTTATCAGTGAAAATGCATGCATGTACATGTATGTACATGTATGTTGCATAAGTTATAACGCCTATCCTGTTTTAAGGAGAGTCAACCCACAATCAATGAAGTCAAATCAGTCATAGTAGAGCAAGTCGGTAATGGTTTTTCTTACTTTCACCATAAATTTTTATTTATATGACTTTGGTCTATAGCTGTAAAAGGCCTTGGCCTTAAAACCGGTTCCTGCTGTGACGTCACGCACTCCGGGCTGGCTGGCTCAGCGGGGCAGCTTGAATGCCAACTTTGCGGTCGATTTTAACTCTCAAAAATATATACATTTTTATTCCCATTTATGCAGCATACAAGAGTCAAGGATGGAGATACTATCCACTCAGAAATGTATTTAAAAATAAAGGTTCTGCATATCTCCTTTAAAAACAGCTACAGAGCATATTTGAGAGCTGCTGCCTGCATTAATACTGACAGTTTAATATGTCTAGACCAATATACTCCTGTATTGTCCTTTATAAAATTAAACACCTATAGATATGATATCCAGAGGTGGACAAAGTACCCAACTTCATTACTTAAGTCAAAGTACAGATCCCACTGGTCAAATGTTACTCTGATACAAGTGAAAATTGTACAGTCAAATTAAAGTACTGAAGTATTTGCTTTTAAAAATATTGAGTATTAAAAGTACATTCTGTCAATGCATTGTTGCATTATTGCCATAACGCTTACAAAACTTAATGCCTCTGAAGCAACTGACTGGATCTACTGACTAGCTTGTAGAACTTGTAGAATAAACACCTGGTAGAATGTTACAAACTGAAACAATTGAACTGAAAAAGAACCAGTCTCATTTTTATTTACTTTTTTAATTGTAACACTCCTCCCCACCCCCACAAAGCAGCATGATAGTGTTCTGACCCAGCTCTGGCAGTGTGTGCACATGTTAATCAGGAAGACCGTGGAATAGCTGTAAATGCAGCTTGCTCAGGAAATAAAAAAAATGACAATACAGCCTGATTAAAACCCAGGTCCACACCTCTAGCTTAATAACTGCTCAACAGCAACACTGCCTTAAGCAAGACCATTATCTGACATCATAACAAAAAAATTCCAACAATTTGTTGTGACTAGTACAATAATACTGTCCATCTCACAGGTCTTGCGAGAGCACACGCGCATGCAAGTACATATGAATCTGCCTGTGGAATCATGGTGGTTTAATATCAAGCTAGCTAGTCAGTGAAGCTCCACCTGACATGCTAGCAAAGTCTTTTCAAACTCAATCATACTGGGTAGCTAACGTTACTAGAAAGAAAAGACTTCTACATTTTGTTTATTTGGCAAGGTTATGCTAAAACATTTCTGAAATCACTTCAGACAAGTTAATGTTATTCATGTTAGTGCAACTCCGTGTTTACATGCTAACAGCGTCCAAGTTAACTAGCTATGTGTTAACGTTAGCCGTGGACAAGGCTATGGTAACTTGATGGGCAAATCCACAGAAAGTCATTTGACTAACCAGACTGCATAGCTATTGCAATGTTATCGCTAGCTCTAAAAGCACAGACAACTTCATTGCAAGCTTTCTCTTGGAATAATACATTTTCATACCTCTATATGCTTCCACAGGTCGGACGGCAAGTTTTTGTAGGCTGTGATGTGTTCGGTTTTAGGCAAACAAAGCAAAAGTTTAAAACAAAACGACTTGATTCCTTTCAGAAAACTGAAACATGGATTCTAGCTATAGCCATGAGTGCATGCATTCCCCAGAAGAACCGCCTCTTTCCATTCTGCCATCAACTGATCGTGTTAAATAATGCTGCGGAGAAATCATTGAACTTGATTTTATCCAGTCTACGGATGTGACTCGACTCTAGTGATTACTGATAGTCTGTCTCAGTGTCGCCTGCGAAAAAAACAATCACGTTTTAGAAAAGAAAAAAAACATCCACTTTCAAAGCCACTTCATAGTAACGAGGACCTTGATAGAAATGTAGTGGAGTAAAAACTACAATATTTATCTTTCAAATGTAGAAGTCATAAGTTGGCAAAAAAAATTACTCAAGTACAAATACTCAAAAAGTGTACTTAAGTACAGTACTCAAGTAAATGTACTTCGTTACTGTCCACCTCTGATGATATCCCAGTTGCATTTTCAGCAGGACTGCCAGATGTTTGTGGGTTTTCCTTGAGCTTCCACATCACACATTGTATCTACTTAACCTGTTAAAAAAATCTAAATGATCCTCATTAATCATGGCTTAATTACCGAAGTGGCAGTGCCGAGCAAAAGCAGTGCTGCTTAATTGGCTGCTCATATCGAGAGCACACGCTGAGGCTTTTTCATATCTCCGTCTAATCAGAACCGCTCGGAGGAGTGGTGCTTCATCTCCATGACCTTTGGCCTTTTGGCATACAGCACTTTTCCCCAGCAGCCCTCTCTTATTCTTTGAAGTCCTGTAGGAGTTGAGCACTGGAGCAAGGAGTCATGCAGACCATCCCAATATCAGTTAATGACTGTCGGGAAATATCGGTAGTTGGCCCAGTATAGAAAGGAATAATTAAAATATACAGATTTAAAGGAAATTAACACTATATGCCATGCAAACCGCATTGTGGCACACTTGTTCCACCCCTCCCATGGACTATTCACCTCTCTGCTGTCTGGAGAAAGGTTTCAGAGCATCCAAACCACCACTGCCAGATACTACAACAGCTTCTTCTGCCAGGCAGATGGGCTCCTTAACACCCCAGTGCCCCTTTTCCTGTACCATGAGCCTGAAAATGGACTCCCTCACTTCTGGACTGTTTACACTGCATTGACAATTGGCAGAAAGTCACTTTACACTTACCGATGCATAATTTATTATACATTGCTCTTTTTAGTTCTCAATTTACATTACATGGACACTTTAAAGTGGCACAAGGTCACTTTACACTCACCGTTGCATGATGTACATTACCAATGTATTACTCATTGCTCATTTTACACTACCTGTTTGTCCTTTTGACTTGCACTGGTTTATCTTTGTCCTTTGTTTTGCATTTTGTCTTATGTTGCACCCTGGGTCTTCGAGAAACGTTATTTTAACCTTACTGTATACTTGTATATGGATGGGCTGACAAACATCTTTTGAAAAATTCACCCTGAACAGTTGGCATATTAATCTTTACAACTAACATGTGATCAGTAGCATCCAGGATTCATTCTGTAATTAAGTGTACAAAATAATGAGTAATTTAATGAGTTTTCTTTCAAGTTTCCTACATTACCCACAGTGACATTTTATTACCTGCAATGCTTTAGTCCAGCTTTCTCACCTCCTCATCTGTCCAGATCAGCTGCCAAAGCTTCAACTTTCATGTTAATACTGCCGGCTATGCCCTCGTGCTCGTCATCTTGGCTCACTAAATATCTGAGCCAAGTCCCTGTCAAAACTCTGTAGCTGCATCAGATTCTGTACCTTTGATCCCAACATTTTCAGGTCACCATTTTTCACATTTCACATTAAGATGACACTAAACATCACTAAAAATAGTAAAATGAGAAAAGAAGCTGTTGCTCTTTTGATTTTAGGAGTGAACAGAGAAACCTCACCTTTAAATTACTTAGACTTACGATTGCTGAAAATTTCACTTTCATTAAAAAGGTAATAGGCAAAGGTTTTCAATTTATGCACATTTGACACTTTATATGTTAAACAACCCTCTGTAATTTTCTTCCTGTCCCAAGAAGTATTGATAAGTAATAATTAAAATAAAGTTGGCGCGAATCGCGGTGAATTTTTGCTCGGCGATTTTCGTGATGTCATTCATGGCAAACAAATCGCTTGAGTTGAGTCCACTTCAGTTTATTGCATTGCTGTTCGGCTTGAGTGCAGATGTGTGTTCGGGAATTTCCAAAGAAAAACCATGCCTTATTGTTGTGCAGTGAACTGTAACAATGGGACCGGTTCAGGAAGAAGTTTTTACCTTTTTCTGAGAGAGGAGAAGAGGCGGAGAGAATGGATTGTGCGCATGAAGCGAGAGGGTTGGCAGCCGGGTAAACGCGCCACTCTGTGTTCCAATCACTTCGACGACGATTAATTTTTGAAGAATCACGATCTGTTGGAGAGTTTACGTGTCAGTGTCGGACAAAGAAGGCTCAAACCTGACGCTGTTCCGACAAAATTCGAACACAAAATCAAAGAGTCAAAGAAGAAACAGAGCAGCAATGTTCAAGCAAAAAGGAGAAGATTGGAGGTAAACATTTTTACCTTTGCTTGCAGCTGACAAGTCAAGAATCCTGAGGGATCCTGTACAATCATTGTGGAAATGAGACAAAAGGGATATTTCCTCGCTTAGAGTAGGCTATAAATAGTATAATGCTTGTATTACTATTAGCAATATATTATATTAGCAATATAAAAACAAATCCACGTTACTGTATATTCTAGGGATTGTGCGCGCCCGTGTGGTTTAATTATTCTTCATAAGGGCTCTTAGTATTACGACGAAAGTAAGAATTTATCAAAACTACCAGGATAAATCGTCTGGGCGCGAGTCTTGTTGAGGTCCGTGGTCACCGCGATCAGAGTCGGCCGAGTCGCTGTCTGATTCCGAGGCTGCACGGTCAAACCAGTGAGCCACGTTCACTGATTGCGTCGCAATGGCCATAGGTTCATACATACAGTATATGGTTTCACCTCTCGATATGCAATTTGGAGAGTTCCTGCTTCAAAATGGCTATCGCTTTCAGACATTTTACACAACCTCTCACGACCGAAGTCCGTACACGTGTGCTCGGTTCGCAAGTAAACACAGAACTGCTCCCAGTCTGTTTGCCTTGAATGACGTCACGACGACGGCCCCCTGGCGGTAAAAAGTGTGCACAAGTGAGATGTAAACAAACCTTCGGAACTTGCGCAAGCCAGTATATTTTAACTGTTTTATTCAATTTTAGGGTGCAAATTAAACACTAGGAAGATTGAATTCGCTTTTTGGGTTGTTGTTCTAGAAAATAAAAAGTTGATATTCTACATTCCACCTCCAACCCTTGCCTATGACCTTTAAACACCACTGTAACTGATCTTTGCAGTGCAGGGGACGAGCAGAAACTGCTTCCAAGAACACTCAAAATTCAGTAGCAAAATAGCAAAGATGACATGAAAAAGAACATACTTATAATGCACATGCTAAAAGGGGCATGTATGAAGCATATTGTGGAGTGGTGGGTGTACAGTGTCCTGCAGAAGTATTCGTCCCCCTTGGTGTTTGTCCTGTTTTGTCGCATTACGAGCTGGAATTAAAATGGATTTTTGGGTGGTTAGCACCATTTGATTTACACAACATGCCTACCACTTGAAAAGGTGCATTTTTTTTTTTAACCGTAACACAAATAATAAGATGAAAAAACAGAAATCTGGAGTGTGCATAGGTATTCACCCCCTATATAAGCACTCATCCAACCAATTCACTTCATAAGGTCACATAAGTAGTTGATGAAGATCCACCTGTGTGCAATCAAAATTGTCACATGATGTCTGTATAAAATCAACCTGTTCTGGTAGGACCCTACCTATGTCCGAAATCGCTCCCTACTCACTATATAGGCCACTATATAGCGAGGACGCCATTTTATAGTGCTGTCTGAAACGATAGTAAAGATTATTACACCTTATATAGTGCACTCAAAGTATCCCACAATGCATCACAAAAAGTGTACAACCGATGGTCACTAACCAAGCAATATATCCCATCGTGCATTGCGTGAAAGTACTGAAAAGTATTCAGCCTTGATTTTAAAAATAAATAAATAAATACAAAACACCTGAACGACGCAGGTACTTTATTAATCTGGGAAATACGCTCAATATATATGTATTTATCACAAAAATACATGCATTTGGTATTTTGAAAACCCACCAGCCACCTGATCTGGCATGTTTTAATTGTGCAACAGTAATGGCGTAAATACCAGAAAGCATTTTTTTTTTTTCAATTTTACCAATGAGCTCACTATATAGTCCTCTATATAGTAATTCCCTATATAGTGAGTAGGTAGTAGTGAACGAGTGAGCGATTTCGGACATAAGGCCTGACTCTGCAACACTAAGCAAGCAACATGAGAACCAAGGAACCAAGGAGAACCAGGTCAGAGACAAAGTTGTAGAGAAGTACGGATCACCATGTGGTACGGCGCCTGCACTGTGTCCTGCTGCAAGTCTCTGCAGCGCATCGTGAGAGCAACTGAGAGGATCACTGGTGTGTCTCTCCCTTCTCTAATGGATATTTATAACTCCCGCCTCACCCGCAAAGCCATCAGGATTGCAGGTGACCCCACCCACCCATCTCACAGCCTCTTCAGCCTGCTGCCGTTGGGGAGGAGACTGCGGAGTCTCCGGGCCAAAACCAGTGGGCTCAAGAACAGTTTCTTTCACCAGCCGGTCAGGAGGCTCAACTCCCTCCCTGTTCTGCCCCTCCTCCCCCCTCTGCCACAGATTCTGCTCGCACACCCCCCCCGGCCCCCCCTTCAGCATCTGACATGTCATCCTCACAGTCCCCCCCCCAAACACAGACACACCTCATTGTTCATTAACGCACTGAACTCAGGGACCACACATCTCACTTTACCTCGCTCATTTGCACTATTCCGCACTACCTCACCTTAACAGCTGCTAGTTTGTTTATACTGCTTATTTCATGTTTACCTGCTATACCTCAAGTGCCCTTGACCGTTTATTTGCACCAATTTACGTGTGTAGTCTACGTCTAGTTCTTATCTAGAGTGTTTATACTGTTTATATTGTTTGAGTGTTTAGTCTGTCTAGTTCTTATCTAGTGTTTATACTGTTTATATTTATACTGTTTATATTGTTTGAGTGTTTAGTCTGTCTACTTATCTAGTGTGTTTATACTGTTTGTTTTTTTTCAATTATTCTATTTTTATTTATTGCATTGCCTGTTTGCACCGTGGGTCAGAGAGGACTGAAATTTCATCTGTGCTGTATGTCAAGCATGTATAGCATATTTGACAAAGTTGACTTGATCAGGGTTGGGTTATTTAAATAAATAAATAAATAAATAAATAATCCCTACCTTTGAATATCCTACGGAGCGCCATTAAATCCATTATAGCAAAATGGAAAGAACATGGCACTACTACAAACCTGACAAGAGAAGGCCGCCCACCAAAACTCACAGACCAAGCAAGGAGGGCGTTAGAGATGCAACAGACTCCAAAAGATAACCCTGAAGGAGCTGCAAAGATGGGAGTATCTATCCATAGGACCACTAAGCTGTACACTCCACAGAGCAGGGCTTTATGGAAGAGTAGCCAGAAAAAAAAAAAAAAAAAGAAAAAAAATCCATTTGGAGTTTGCCCAACAGCATGGGGCAAACTCCACAAACACACAAGATTTTCTGGTCAGATGAGACTAAAATTGATCTTTTTAGCCATCATGGGAAATGCCATGTGTGGTGCAAACCCAAGACTTCCCCATCACCCTGAGAACACCAGTCTTACAGTGAAGCATGGTGGTGGCAACATCAAGCTGTGGGGATATTTTTCATCTGCAGGGACAGGAAAGCTGATCAGGACTGAAGGAAAGATGGAGGACACTAAATACAGGGCAATTCTGGAGGAAAACCTGTTGAGTCAGCCAGAGGTTTCAGACTGGGATGAAGGTTCATGTTCCAGCAGGACAATGACCCTAAACATACTGCTAAAGCTACACTGAAGTGGTTTAAAGGGAAACATTTAAAGTGGCTTAAAGGTCTTGGAATGGCCTAATCAAAGCCCAGACCTCAATCCAATTGAGAGTCTGTGGCACAACATTGCTGTACACCAGCATATCTAACTTGAAGGGGTTGGAGCAGTTTTGCCTCCAAGAGACTTGCAGCAAAAGGTGGCTCTACAAAAGTATTGACTTTGGGGGGTGAATACCTATGTACATTCCAGCTTTGTTTTTTCATCTTAATTGTGTGCGCCACAATTAAATACTACAACAACAACAACAACTCATTATCTCTAGCCGCTTTATCCTGTTCAACAGGGTCGCAGGCAAGCTGGAGCCTATCCCAGCTGACTACGGGCGAAAGGCGGGGTACACCCTGGACAAGTCGCCAGGTCATCACAGGGCTAAATAATAATAATAATAATAATAATAATTTCAATTTATATAGCGCCTTTCTCAAAACCCAAGGTCGCTTTACAATAATAAGCAGACGGGGGAAGAAAAAAAACAAACAAAAAAAAGTCCACCAAATAGAGGTCAGGATATTATTCCAGTGGTGTAGCGGCCACAGTCCCACCAAAAGGCGCATGAAAACAAGTCCCACATCTCCAGCACAGCTGCCGTGATGCCGCCAGCAACATCGCTCAAACACCACGCCATGGATCCACAAAGCAAGCACAGAAGCACCGCCATGCAGAGCGCTGGTATGTCCCAAACCGCCTGCACAGCTGCCACCGAGCAACATCGCTCGGAACATTACGCCAAGTATTAAAAGCACGGAGCGCTGGACAACCCCGATGCTAAAATGAGCAACAAGCTCACTGCAGTCCATAGCTGGGAGCACAGGCATCACCCACAGCGAACCATGGCCTGGAGGGAACTGACGTCCAAAACTGGGTCCGGAGCTACACCACAACCAGCGGACAAAAACACTCAAACACAGAAAAAAAAATTAAAATAAAAAAATAAATAATGCACCTTTTAAAAGTGTTAGGCATGTTGTGTAAATCAAATTGTTCTAACCCCCCAAAAATTCATTTTAATTCCAGCTTGTAATGTGACAAAACAGGACAAACACCTAGGGGGATGAATACTTTTGCAAGACACTGTGTGTGTGTGTGTGTGTGTGTGTGTGTTAGCACCAAGGAGTATGGGAGTCATGAGTTCAGGGTTCTGATAGCTTGAGGGAAGAAGCTCCTCCTTTAAACTCACAGTACTGAGAGGTTAAGCCATGAGAACAGTCCATAGATTGAATACATGATCTTTGCAGCTCTGGACTTGTACCACCTGATGTAGATATTCTGAAATGCACAACAGTGCTGACCTGCTGATCAATTAAGCAGCCCTTACTATCCTGTGCAGGGTTTTGCAGTACAGTTCCTGTACTCAGCAGTGATGTTCCCAGTGAGCATGCTCTGTATAGTGGCGGTATAAAAGGTCTTCTGGATAGCAGAGGAGATGTGGAGCTTCAACCAAGCCTGGCTTCACCTTTAGAGCTTAATACAAAACTGAATAGGACATGCATAGTTTCTGTGATTATTCATCATCGCCAAGTGCAGACTGTAGCCAAGTCCTGATTTCTGTGGCTCTTTCAGCTGATTACGGGTCAAGTGGAAAATGTGTAAAAATCAGAACCTCTCGGAGGAGTGGTGCTTCATCTCCATAATCTTTGACCTTTCAGTATACAGCGGTTCTCACCAGCAGCCCTCCCTTATGCTTTGAATTCCTGCGGGAGTTGAGCATTGGAGCGGGTCACGCACACCATCTCAATATCAGTTAATGTCTGCCAGGGAATATTGGTAGTTGGCCAAGTGTAGAAAGGAAGAGAATTAAAATCTACACAGATTTAAAAGGGGGGGGGGGGGGGGGGGGGGGACTGCACCCTGAACAAGTTGAATGTTAATCTTTATAATTAAAATGTGCTCGTTAATATCATTCAACATTTATTTTGCAATGAAATTCTGAGTTTTCTTTATAGTTTTCTTTCAAGTTTCCAACATTACCCACAATGCCACTTCACTTTGAATATCTGAAATTGAATATGATGTACGTATCTTCTGTGATCACTCATCATGGCTGAGTGCAGACTGTAGCAGAGTCCTGATTTCTGTGGCTTATTCAAGCTGATTACAGCTGGAAAATGCGTAAAAATGTCAAACAATTTGAGCATTTCCTTTCACAATGACCTGTGATGGTATAAATCTAGGCCAGCTATGTTGAGCTAAAATGGAGGACGAATTAAACCTCATCACAGAGCTGTAATGAGAGCTTAATAAACAGCACCAGTTAACATGCCACACAGTGGTGATGCTAACTGGAAATGAGGCACTGATCACAAGATGAAGGGACTGACGTGCTGAATAGGTCAAGTGTGTTTGAGCCATTAATCCATCTTACATTAATGGCATCATGTGCTATATTTATCTGAAAGATGTCTACAAGCCTTCCCACTCGTCAAAAAGATCGCACCCAAAACAGTGTCTTTGAGGGAACAGCCGGTGAAGAGAATTATGCAGCTGCCTGCAGATAGCATCGCTTTGGAAAATGAATAAACTCAAGGCGCCGTGCAGATGTTCATCTGATAAGTAAACAGATTCTTCATGCCGGCACAGCTTTCAGAAACAATGGCACTTCTTTCTGAAAGAAGGTAAACAGATGAACTGCAGATATTTACTGTTTCAACATTTGGCTACGTGATACAATTATGCATTTTGGGGGTGCAATTTGGCTGTCAGCTGAAGACTGGATGAAAGAAAAAGTTGTGCAAGGCTGCAAAACACGAATTCATATTAAAAACGGTAACTCTTGCCGATGTCCATGCAGCTTCATCATTACCAAAACCACAACGCAGTGCCAAGTTTGGGAATCTGGAAATCTAGTTTCAGTAGACAAATTGCAGCAAGAGCAAGCTGATTACAGATTGACTAGAAACATGTAAAAATGTCAATCTGAGCATTTCCTTTCACAGTGACCTGCGATGGTGGAAATCTGGGCCAGCTATGTTGAGTTAAAATGGAGGATGAATTAAACAGGTCACAGAGCTGTAATGAGGTGGGTTTTTTTGGGTGGGGTTAAGTCATGTTCATGCCAATGCTCAGTTTATACACATACAGTACCAGTCAAAAGTTTGGATACCCCTACTAATTCATAGGTTTTTCCTGTATTCTGACCCTTTTCTACGTTGTAGAACCATACCGAAGACAAACTATGAAATAAGACATGTAATGTATACGGAATTCTCTAGTAAACAAACAACGTGTAAAACAATGCATTTCATATTTTAGAGTCTTCAAAGTAGTCAGTGTTTACCTTGATAACGCTTTGCACACTATTGGCATTATCTTAACCAGCTTCATGAGGTAGTCACTTGGAATGCTTTTCAATTAACAGGTAGGTATGTGTAACCCCCTTTTTTTTTTTTTTTTTTGGACAGGTGCTGATTACCCAGCACAGTAGGCTATAGGCTACTAAAGAGTTACCCTAAATCCCAATAAATAATGGCGCAACAGGGTCCTAAGTTCTCAGCGGTGGAGTGGTGAGCTGGCTGAGATTCCTGATACCATAAGGGTACAAGTATGAGTAGAGAGAGAGAATAATAAGCATAAATCTAATAAATGATAAATTTAACAGCGCGGTGCCTCCACTGCGAAAATACTACACTTACCTTTGAAGCTAGTGTATGGTGTATTTCCTCAGACTTTAAAATAACAGTAGCATGAGTGAAAGAACTAATAGCTAGTCTGCAGTGTGCATGTCAGAATGTTCAAATATAAACAACCAAATGAGCAGCCAATACACCCAAGATATAATTAAATAATAATGATTATATTTATTAATAAGCAATAATAATAATAATAATAATAATAATAATAGTATTTGACAATAAATGCTCCCAAAGAAGCATGCAATGTAATCACCAAGAAAATAGTAACACCGGCACAAGAAGAGCGGAAACAATTAGCCTACATAATAGAGATGTTACAGATAGCACATCAACAGTGTGTATACCAGCAGTACATAGTAAGAAAATAAAACTGGGTAAAGTATCAAAAGAAAAGAAGTGGACAAGAAAGAAAAACGCGCGCGCAGTTGGGGCCCGTTGGTGCACAGGTGGCAGCTCTGTGAACTGCAGACAGAACAGCAACCGCTGCAATGCCCTTCTAAAACACTGGCTATCCAGGCGAGACCAGAGGAACGCGTGTGTGTGTGTGTGTGTCAGTGTAAGTGTGGGTTCGCGTTACTCACAATCCACCGGTCAAACCAGACGGATCAGGTTACAGATGTCGGTACAGTCACGCAGCAGATGCTCCTGAGCAGAGGGCTAGCTATTGCTGTGGGTTAGCTCGCTCGAATAAGATGCTGCTCACCCCAAACCCCTCGGTAGCGGGCTGGGTCCCAGACCCGACACAGTGAGTTCCCGGGACTGACGAAAGCGCTCCGGTGGGCACAGCACGGAGGGCAGATGTGTCCGCAGAAAAAAAAACAGCAAGATCACTCACTGGAGTAACACCGGAGTTTATGGCCACAAGCAGACCAAACTATAAAAAAAAACTGTCTGCAAAATAAGTGCTGAAATAGAGCTCACAAACAACGCGATCTCTCTCTGCTCGGCAGCAGGCGGGAACTTCGTGAGCTTCTCCCTCGCGAAGTGATGAAACATCTCAAAAAGCCCGCGAACTCGCGGGCATTAAACATATACCAATTACCATTGGCTGACATCAAAATTCAAATAAAACTACAACGAGCAAATAAGTCTGATTGGTCCGAATGCACAGAACGTCACAACACATCAGAACAGTGAAAATATTCCAAACCACAAGGCATTATGGTAAATGGAGTTAATTACACAGAAAATAGGGCAATCCAATATAGAGTATAAAATACAGTGTTATTTTAGAGGACCTTACACTCTCCCCCCACCAACAAACAGCATGCCCCCATGCTGGGTTACATATATTATAAGGTGAACAGGAAAAATAGGTAAGAAAACAAATAAGCAAAACAAAACAAAGACCCAAAACAAACATGGCCTATTGCTTAAAAACTAGCTATGGGTGTAAAGGCAGGTGAAGTGCATGGCATAAGGAATGGCCGGTCTGTGCATGTACTGCAAAGAGCCTGCGGATTACACCACCAGGCATGAGAAACTTTATATCGTGCAGGGAATGGCTCGGCAAGTGCAAAGTGTGATGCTACAACATTCCTGCTCTGCACTCCTAGCTTGCCATAAGTCAAGCGGTCAGTAGGCTTCCTATCCCTATGTGACCTACGTACTAAGGGAAGAACGGAGTCTGTGGGAGCTGCAGAATAAACTACAGAGTGAACATCAGGACAACTAACATCCTGGTCTGTGGCTACTAAATCCTTCACTACCTCAGGAGACCTATGTGGAGAGGTAAGGAGTGCAGGGTTGAGTGGAGTTATCACATCTCTAGGTGTGGGCACTAACCTAGGGCTTCTAACTGTGGTGGAGACACACGGCGCAGTAGAATCTGGTACAGGCTGGGCATTATGCGTGCCAGCAGTCAGAGGAGCATGTTGCACTGCATCCTCAGCATAACAACCATATTCCGAATCAGAATCAGAAGTGCTAGACTGTGCATGTACCACAGGAGGCAACACCTCAGAGACACCAGTCCTACGATTTTCCCTAGCCCTTCTGTGTTTCACAGCTCTTGGGCCCACGGCTGGAGTGGTGGCGACCCCTGGACCTAGTCTTACCTCCTGTCCTAAAGGCAAGATATGGTTACGGTGCATCACCTTGACTGGTCCATTACCATCAACAGGCGTCAACCTGTACACAGGGAGGTCAGAAAGCTGACCATCAACACTGTAAAGACATGAGCTCCATCTATCCGCTAGCTTCTGCTTCCCTTTCAGACCCAAGTTTCTAATCAAAACCCGATCCCCAGGACTCAGGCTATGATAGCGAACTTTCTGGTCATACCTCTCCTTGTTGCTCTGATTCATCCTATCCACAGAGGCACATGCCAGCTGGTAAGCAGCTTGCAACTCCTCTTTCATCTTTGCCACATACTTTAAATGTGATGCAAATGACGTGTCATCAGATGAAACACCAAAGCAAACATCAACAGGGAGGCGAGCCTCCCGACCAAACATCAAGAAATAGGGTGAGTACCCGGTAGCCTCATTAGGAGTGCAATTATACGCATGCACCAAATGTGCTATATGCTGACTCCACTTTGACTTTTGATGTGACTCTAGGGTGCCCAACATGTCTAACAAAGTCCTATTGAACCTCTCAGGTTGTGGGTCACCCTGGGGGTGGTAAGGAGACGTCCTCGACTTTTTCACACCCAACATTGTCAACATCTCAGTCACCAGTCTACTCTCGAAGTCCCTACCCTGGTCGGAGTGGATACGGGTGGGCAAGCCATAATGAATAAAATATCTCTCCCAGAGAGTCCTTGCCACTGTGACAGCTGTCTGGTCCTTAGTAGGAAAGGCTTGTGCATAACGCGTGAAATGGTCAGTGACGACCAACACATTGCAAACATTTCGAGAGTCAGGCTCAATCGAAAGAAAATCTATGCACACCAAATCCATGGGTCCAGAACTCTGTATGTGGGAAAGAGGAGCAGCCCTCTGAGGCAACGTTTTCCGCTTGATGCAGCGCTCACATGTCTTACAGTATTTCTCTGCATCAAGCTTCATACGAGGCCAGTAAAACCTGTCCCGAACCAGACTATATGACTTGTCAAACCCCAAGTGGCCACTATCGTCGTGCAGCAGCTTAAAAACCAGACCATGGAATTGCTTAGGGAGCACCAGTTGTCTCACACACTGACCACCCTGCTTAACAGTCCTGTATAGCAGTCCCTTGTCAATAGACAGCTTTGCCCACTCCTTTTTCAGGATCTTAAAGTCAGGATGCCGCGTCAGGATACTACTAGCAGGCTTCTTCAGACTTATAGCTTGCCAGACATCTATAACAGGGTCGCTTTTCTGAGCTTCTTGAAGCTCACTAGAACTAAAAGTAGGCAACTGATCAGGTGCTACAGCAGCAACATGACAGAATGCTGTTGGAACAGCTGACTCATGGCTGCAAATCTGATCAGCAACCCGGGGGAATGGAGAACAACCAGCTCTCTGTGTGGCCACCACCTGACAAATAGCTCGCACTCCAGGGGCGGGAATCTCTTGCCACTCATCGTCAAGGGACAGACTGACGTGAGGGCGTCGCGACAGTGCGTCAGCATCCATGTTCTTCCGCCCAGGCCTGTACTTCAGGCTGAAGTCGTAAGTGGACAATGCCGACAACCAGCGATGACCAGTGGCATCCAATGTGGCAGACTTGGTTATATAAGTCAGGGGGTTGTTGTCCGTCCTGACTTCAAAACTGGCTCCATAAAGGTAGTCATGCAGCCGATCCACAATAGCCCACTTCAAAGCTAAAAACTCCAGTTTGTGAGCTGGATAATTCCTCTCTGAAGGGGAAAGACTACGACTGATGAACGCCACAGGACGCAATCCTTCAACGTACTCTTGATAAAGGATACCACCTAGACCATCCAGGCTTGCATCCACATGCAAAACATATGGCTTTTGGGGGTCTGCAAAAGCTAGCACCGGGGCCTGAGTTAACCTTGACTTCAACTCCTGAAAAGCGGATTCGCACTGATCGCTCCATCTAGGGCCAAAAGGTTCAGAGGGCCGGAAAGAAGGTTTCGAGTCAGCAGCCTGTGAACTCGAGCTCTTCTTCCGAGGCAGACAGCCCTGAAGCAACTCGTTCAGCGGTCGGCATAATGTGGAAAAACCCTTCACAAAACGACGGTAATATCCACAAAAACCCAAAAATGACCGTAGCTCAGTGACAGTCTGTGGTCGAGGCCATGAAACAACAGCCTCTATTTTGGAGGGGTCAGTGGCTATGCCATCCTGTGAAACTATGTGCCCCACATAGTTCACAGACGTCCTGCCAAACTGACACTTATCCAACGAAAGTTTGAGACCTTCATCTCTCAACCTGTCCAGAACCTTTAAGAGTCTCTCCTCATGCTCCTCCAAGGTGCTACCAAAGACAATCAGGTCATCTAAATACACCAGAACCTCCAGAAAATTCATGTCTCCGACTGTCCGCTCCATGACTCTCTGGAATGTGGCAGGGGCACCACAGATTCCCTGAGGCATACGCTCAAACTGATAGAAACCTAAAGGACAGATGAACGCTGTCTTTTCTTTATCAGCCTCGCTCATGGGAATCTGGTAGTAGCCACTTCTCAAGTCCAACACCGAGAACCACTTACTACCAGAGAGACAATGGAGGGCGTCTTCGATCCTGGGAACTGTGTACTGGTCAGGGATGGTCCGCTGGTTAAGCGTTCTATAATCAATACACATCCTGACTTTACCTGACTTCTTGCGCACTACAACAATGGGCGAAGCATACGGACTCCGAGACTCCGAAATGATGCCATGATTCTGGAGTTCCAGCAAATGCTGACGCACATCCTCTAGATCAGCAGGAGCTAAACGTCGAGATCGCTCCCGAAAAGGCCGCGAGTCATTTAACCTGATTTCATGCTGAGTGCTTTTTGAGCAGCCTACATCCCACTCGCTACAAGAAAACACTTCCTTCCTCTGCAACATCTTCTCGCAGAGGCGATGTTTTGCCTCCTCTGGCATAGAAGAAGTGCCAAAATCAAAAGAAGCAGAAGTAAGCTCACCAGCAGCTATGGGACTGCAAGTGGACGGAAACTGTGGCACCATCTCTACAGGGTATATGTGAGCGAGGGGACTACCTCTCTTCACAAGAACATCCCTGGAAGAAACATTCCTCACATTTACCGTAATACGACGGCAGGACACCGCAGAGACTGGATGGACTTCAGGCCGAACCTCAAGCTCAGGGACAGATGTATCATCAGCACTAAAAGGCTGGTCTACCAGGACTAAAGAGTCATTGAGTTCACCAGGAAACTTGGGCAGTCCTGAAAGCTGCAGCTCCTGCCCAGGCTTTAAAACAACAGGCTTAGGTTTCGTGAACCACACAGTACCGTGTTTATTCACATCCTCCGGTGATACACCTGTGTGCTTAATGGACTCAAAAACCTCTTTTATCACCGGGTGTATGGTCAGCGTGTTAAGAAACCCGTCACCTGCCTGTTCACGACAAGAGTGGAACAACTTCTTCACTAAGTGAGTGTTTGTGCCTACCAAAATGGCTATACCCTCTTTTGTCTGAGGGTCAGGACACACAAGAGCTAAAGTGTCCACCACCTGAGGCACACCAGTGACCGCTTCAGTGAACTCAAGCCTAAGAGGTAAATATCCATCATATGGGTATTTGTGAGAGCTCAAACCCCATATTTCCAGATTTTCCACTGGCTGCAGTGGCAAATGCTTCAAATATGCATTATAAAAGCTATGATACAAGATGGTGACCTGAGAACCACTATCAAGCAGAGCTTTAGCATAAATACCTTCTATCTGCACGGGCACCTCAGCCGAGGGCCCCACTAACCCAGACGGCAGTTGTGATTGGCTGACTTTGATTGGAGGTGAACAATGAGCGGAACGTGTTTTGTGTGATGGAGCTCTGTGCCGTTCCTTCACTGAGCTCCGGGGAAGTTTCCCTGCTGCGTGACCCTCTTAAGCAGCTTCTGATTCACTACCCTCAAGTTCTCAGGGCGTGTGCACTCTCGCTTGGTGTGGCCGTCTTCTCCACACTTGTAACAAAAAATGGCAGGAACAGAAGAGGATGTCGTAGACTTCGGCAGGTTCGAAGAAACAGCCCTTGTGGGAACAGCTGGGGCTGTGGTTTCTGTGCTGTGGCTTACACCAAACTGTGAGACTTGAGGATTTTCAGGAGCCACGGTAGTAGCAGTCAAAAGTTTAGTTACTAAAGACGTCAGCTCCTTGACCTCTTTCCTCAGACTGTCAACCTCAGACGCCAGGGGAGTAACAGGCACATGAGGAAGAGCGACAGCAGCAGTCACAGGAACCTGGCAAAATGTAGATGAGGCCACAGAAACCTTTGCACTCTCCCTTGCACTTACCCAGTGCTCTTCCTCTCTCACATTTCGCATTAACTGGGAAAAAGAAGGCGGAGCTTGCAAAGTGTGCAGAAGTCGCACACGTAAAGCCACAATGTCAGTGGTGAGAGCACCCTTGAACAACTGCTCCAGACGTGCACGATTCAGGCCTGCAGCTTCAATCCCTCCTCTCAAAAGAGCACGGTGGAGAAGCTTGTCCAAGCGATACAAGAAAGCAGAAAGTTTCTCACCATCTTCTTGAAAAGTATGGCGAAACGATGCCATAAGGTCTGCCCCACTCTCAGTTGATCCATAAGTAGTGTCAAGAGCGGTTAAGTAATCAGTAGCAGTAGCAGATGGGCTACTGACTTTCAAAAACCTTACTATATCCGCAGCAGGCCCACGCAAACTCTCAACAATGCGCTGTCGCTTAGCAGCATCACTGCACTGCCACTCAGTAATCATCTGAGTAGCCTGCTCCATCCAGGCCTCATATTCTTCCTCGCCTGGGGGAACGGGCCGTAAACCGGAAAACAGCCTCAGTTTTCTATAGCCAGGCACATCAACAGATGCCTGGTTACAGCGATCAACGAGCTGGCCTATGGCATTCACAAGATCCATGCTGACATCAGGTTTAGGAGGCTGCGTGCCCAAAACAGCCTTCACATCACCCATAGACTTGCCTTCCTGCTGTAATAATGAAAATAGCTTGGCTTCGAATCCATCACTTTCAAGAACAGGACTAGCAGGCAGCAAACTACTCACTACATGAACAGCCCATGGACCTGCCTCACCTACAATTCCCACTTCAGGAGGGACAGAGCTCTGATCCAACTCAGCAGAAGTCTCGACTAAAATGTACAGGTGCCTACCAGTCTTGTCACCACGGCGACCGCGTATCCGGGTCCTACCCAGAACCTTAACTGTGCTGAGCACACGGCTAACCACATCATCAGTGGCCTCCAATGGCACTCTGCTAAGTAAAATGGCATGACACAACTCCACATTCTCCTCACGGCTCCACTCAACAGCCTGACTAAGGTCCATGTTTAAAAAAAAAACTGCCCAGCAAACAGCAATAACTAACACAACACAAACACTAAGCAAAACACAGCGATCTACTTGTTCTGGTAAACAGGAAAATCCCAGCGGTGCCTCCAAAATGTAACCCCCTTTTTTTTTTTTTTGGACAGGTGCTGATTACCCAGCACAGTAGGCTATAGGCTACTAAAGAGTTACCCTAAATCCCAATAAATAATGGCGCAACAGGGTCCTAAGTTCTCAGCGGTGGAGTGGTGAGCTGGCTGAGATTCCTGATACCATAAGGGTACAAGTATGAGTAGAGAGAGAGAATAATAAGCATAAATCTAATAAATGATAAATTTAACAGCGCGGTGCCTCCACTGCGAAAATACTACACTTACCTTTGAAGCTAGTGTATGGTGTATTTCCTCAGACTTTAAAATAACAGTAGCATGAGTGAAAGAACTAATAGCTAGTCTGCAGTGTGCATGTCAGAATGTTCAAATATAAACAACCAAATGAGCAGCCAATACACCCAAGATATAATTAAATAATAATGATTATATTTATTAATAAGCAATAATAATAATAATAATAATAATAATAATAGTATTTGACAATAAATGCTCCCAAAGAAGCATGCAATGTAATCACCAAGAAAATAGTAACACCGGCACAAGAAGAGCGGAAACAATTAGCCTACATAATAGAGATGTTACAGATAGCACATCAACAGTGTGTATACCAGCAGTACATAGTAAGAAAATAAAACTGGGTAAAGTATCAAAAGAAAAGAAGTGGACAAGAAAGAAAAACGCGCGCGCAGTTGGGGCCCGTTGGTGCACAGGTGGCAGCTCTGTGAACTGCAGACAGAACAGCAACCGCTGCAATGCCCTTCTAAAACACTGGCTATCCAGGCGAGACCAGAGGAACGCGTGTGTGTGTGTGTGTGTGTCAGTGTAAGTGTGGGTTCGCGTTACTCACAATCCACCGGTCAAACCAGACGGATCAGGTTACAGATGTCGGTACAGTCACGCAGCAGATGCTCCTGAGCAGAGGGCTAGCTATTGCTGTGGGTTAGCTCGCTCGAATAAGATGCTGCTCACCCCAAACCCCTCGGTAGCGGGCTGGGTCCCAGACCCGACACAGTGAGTTCCCGGGACTGACGAAAGCGCTCCGGTGGGCACAGCACGGAGGGCAGATGTGTCCGCAGAAAAAAAAACAGCAAGATCACTCACTGGAGTAACACCGGAGTTTATGGCCACAAGCAGACCAAACTATAAAAAAAAACTGTCTGCAAAATAAGTGCTGAAATAGAGCTCACAAACAACGCGATCTCTCTCTGCTCGGCAGCAGGCGGGAACTTCGTGAGCTTCTCCCTCGCGAAGTGATGAAACATCTCAAAAAGCCCGCGAACTCGCGGGCATTAAACATATACCAATTACCATTGGCTGACATCAAAATTCAAATAAAACTACAACGAGCAAATAAGTCTGATTGGTCCGAATGCACAGAACGTCACAACACATCAGAACAGTGAAAATATTCCAAACCACAAGGCATTATGGTAAATGGAGTTAATTACACAGAAAATAGGGCAATCCAATATAGAGTATAAAATACAGTGTTATTTTAGAGGACCTTACATATGCCTCATCAAAAGTTAATTAGCACAGTTTCTTGCCTTCTTAATGCACTCGAGATCAAACACTAGAGAGTAAATAATAAAAACACAGTAAACAGCCCAATTCCACAACTGTAGTAATCCATATTATATCACGAACCGCTCAACTAAAGAGAAACAACATCCATCATTAGTTTAAGACATGAAGTGTCTTAATTTATAAACAAAGAAAAAACATTGACTTGAAGGGGTGTCCAAACTTTTGACTGGTACTTTCCCCACACACACCAAATGTTAGCAACGGTTGGTTTGTTAATACATAAATATGTATATTAGTGTTTTACATAATATTCAGTGACTATTTTAGCTAGTCAGCTAAAAATGTTCCCCCTCATTCATATGCATTAACTATGGCGCATACACTGAGGCCTCTACAGCAATCGGGCAGGCAGGGGGGGAGGGATTTTTTTCGTCCCAGTCCTGCTTCTGGTGATGAAAACACAGTAATGCATTAATAAGAACAAATTACAAATCTGAAGTTGAAATCCTGTAGGCCTCTCATACAGAGGCAAGTTTATAAAAGAAATAACTGTAAAAGCCTTGCCAAGCACATAAGCATGTTTGCAAACCAAAGAGGCTTTGTAGACAGATATCCCAATTTGCTTCCCAATTAATGCATCACATACTCCATCCATCTCTCAGCATTACTCTACATAGCACATTAAAGCTATCCAGGACAACAAGCTGGAATGAAAGAGAAAGCCATCAACAGACTGTTAAAACACCAGCAGCACATCTTCCAAGTGTGTGTACACAGAAAAAGTCAAAAAAGATTATGGTTTGATGATATTGCTGCCTCCATCAGGCTGCCCGAGACAAATCCAACAAGCTCTTTTTGTCATTTGCAATTTCTTGATTATATTCAACATTCCAAATAGGTTTGAATTGTACTAAAGAACACAGCCATGTTTGCAAGTTCCTATACAACACTGAAATTATCTTAATATATTGTAAAAGCCTCTCAAATCTTCAGGAGGCCTCCACATCACACAATGGAAGTTTTGTTGATGCAACAATTCAAATACACAATATTAGCACTTTTAATTTTTATAAGCATGTTTTAATTTTAACCTACAACCTAAATCCATATCATTTTTGATTTACACTATCTCATTACAATGGTACCTGTCAAGGGGTGGGATTTATTAGGCAGCAAAAGAGCAGTCAGTTCTCAAAGTTGTGTTGGAAGCAAGAAAAATGGGCAAGGATCTGAGCGACTTTGACAAGGGCCAAATTGTGATGGCTAAATGATTGGGTTTGAACATCTCCAAAACCGGTGACAGGTTCATGGCTGTTGAAGGCTGCATGGGGCATGAAGGCTAGCCCATATGGTCCAATCCCACAGAAGTGGTACTGTAGCACAAACTGCAGACACCTTTCTATTTTAGCCAGCATTAACTTTTTCAGCAGTTTGTGTTACAGTCGCAGTGTGTTCCACCCTGTCGCCGGTTGACCTTCCTTGGACCACTTTTGGTAGGTACTAACCACTGCATACCGGGAACACATTACATTAATGGCATTTCATAGGTGTTCTTATCCAGAGCAATGTACAACATACCCAGAGCATATTGGGTGCCTTGCTCAAGGGCACTTCAGCCATTCCTGCTGGTCCAAGGAATTGAAACAGTGATCTTTTGGTCTCGAAGCTGCTTCTCGAACCATTAGGCCATGGCAAAATGTGCTATTTTGGAGATGCTCAGACCCAGTCATCTAACCATCACAATTTGGCCCTTCTCAAAGTCGCATATGGCCCTTTTCCACTACCCTTTTTCAGCTCACTTCAGCCCGACACGGCTCGCGTTTCGACTACCAAAAACCAGCACGACTCGGCTCGCTTCAGCCCTGCTTAGCCCCTAAAACTCGCACCGTTTTGGAGTGGGGCTGAAGCGAGCCAAAGCGAGCCGAGTGAGGCTGGGGGCGTGAGCAGACACTCCCCTGTGCACTGATTGGTGAGGAGGAGTGTCCTCACATGCCCACACACACCCCGCGAGCACGCTGGGACCTGTAAACACCGCAAACCCGGAAGAAGAAGAATTACGAATTATGAGAATTTCTGAAGCCTTATGCGCCTCGCCTCATCTATACGCTCTTGCCAGTATCTGTCCGCGTTGTCGGTGACAACAAGCCACAGCACCAAGACCAGCAACACTAACGACTTCATGTCCTCCATGTTTATTGTTTACTATTCGGGTCGTGAGACTACCGCTTAAAAGCTCACTGATGTCATTGTTTGCGCTGCTTAACGACATCACCTGACGTCCACCCACTTTCGCTAACTCCACCCAATGTGTCCACCCACTTCCAGCCAGCACGGTTCAGCGCGGTTGTAGTCGAAATGCAACTCCAACAGCCCCGCTCAGCCCGACTCAGCACGGCACGGCTCAGCCCGACTCAGCCGCGTTTGTAGTGGAAAAGGGGCATTAGATCCTTACACTTGCCCATTTTTCCTGCTTCCATCACAACAACTTCAAGAACTGTTCTCTTGCTGCCTAATATATCCCACCCCTTGACAGGTGTCACTGTAATGTGATAAATCAAAAATATGTTATTCACCTCACCTGTCAGTTGTCATATTATTATGGCTGATCGGTGTATGCAGTGCAATATACAGGATAGCTAACAAGTTAGAAAAACCAGAGTTTCATGATACTTTAAATGGTTACAAAATAAATGATAAAACCCTGAAAACTGAGGAGGGGGGCACGCCATAGTTTGTAATTGTATTTATTAAAAAAAAAAAACACACACATTATAAAATATCATACCTAAGAAAAGGTATACTTTTTTTTTTTTTGGTCTGGCCAGTTTGATGGAAGTGGGACTATAAAGTAGGTGAAGTCAAGTAATATGCATTAATTATAATGATCAAAATGGCAGATTAGAAATGAGATCAGAGAACATCATGGTCATTCTAGTTATAAACAAGAACAAGCATTCTCCAAGGCTTGGTGCAATATTTGATAACCGTGGAACACACTTAATGGCATGTAATGCACAATTAGAAAATGGGGGCCATGCAAAATGGACAAAATACAAGGCAATAAGTAGAATCTGGATAATGGAATAGAATTTGTACAATAGACCCAAAATAACTGCGACATGCACACAATATTTAAAATACATCAGCTACTTGGCTTCACCGTCGCTACAGAAAAGTCTGTTTTTTTCTTAATATAAAATGCCTTATAATGTGCAAAATTTAACCTGTAAAAGTTAGACCTTTGGTTAACTAGGCTGGAGCTAGCCGTGCAGATAAATGCAAGGACTGTGGAGCTAAATTTAATCCAACAGTGGCAACTGTGTTGTTTGTGCAGTGTCAAAGCTATACGACCTTTCGATTTCATAAAATTGGTGAAATTTAGCTACCTCTGAAATTTGGTCATTGTGACACACACACACACACACATACATACATACATACACACATATATACACACATACATACACACACACACACACACACACACACACACGTATATTTTATATATAAATAAATGGGGGGGACCCCAAGGCCATTCTGTGGTTGGGAAGTTATTTAATTTGAGGGTATTCCCTAGCAAATAACATGCATGAAAATCACTTGCTTCGCGCAGTCAAGCAGACAGAGGAAGTCCATGTGCGCAGGTTTACTTTTGACCGTGCACCGACATTTGCATCATTATGTCGCTAAACGAACAGCTGATCACACAGAGGTGCTCACTGACCGCTGATATTTATTAGTTTGGTCCTGCGTCTCCTTTCCTTCGCAACATAACATTTTCTTCTCACTTTCCGTTACTGTAATCGGTCTTTCACGTTTCATTTGCACACTCACATCCTCCATGTTTCTTTCCTGTTTCAAATTTGTATCCTACAATGCCTAGCATGAATGGGGAAAGCCCACCATGTGATGCATGATGTATTATCTTGAATTAGGTCATGGTGAAGCAAGGAAAACAAAAAACAGTGGAAAATTTAGGGCCACATGGCCCTAAATTTATTAACTGTTCTATTAGGAAAAAAACTAATAAAATTGGAAGTCTGATTTGAATTCAGTAGCTTTCGATCCACTAAACAAAAATAATCAGGTGTCAAGGAAAATTCTTATGACCTAAACTTGAAAAATGTGAAAGGCAGTCTACCTTTATAGTTGTAGTACTGCCTGTAATATGATGCTGTTTTTATGTTACGCAGTTCTCAAAACCAGTTCAAAACAGCATCAGGGCCATTCTCTTACATGGACACCACCAATACACATCAACAACAATGTGTGATTTGTATAGAAGCAGAAACATTGTGAAAACTATCATGGATTATAAATGTGAGCTACAACTTGCCAGGAGGATTTCATACCAATTTCAATCTCATTACGATTTTTCAAAAGATTATGAAATTCAGGATAGTGGTTGTTTCAGAGGCCATCACCTGTTTAAGGCACCTGAGTGTATGCAAAAATGTGTTCAAGGGAGCAACAGCATGCGTGTGGAAGCACCTGGTGACGAGGGACTAAATTTCCATCCTCAGGCTGTGATTTAGAGAATGCACATGAGTGCTGGATCTAATCTCCCTAGCCCTTCTCAGCACACAGCCTTGCTCCCGTCAGCCACTTCCAGGAATAATGGGGCCAAATTGAATGCAGAGATTGGGAGCAAGCTGCAGCTACCGTTTCACAGGATTTTGACACACTGGTCACAGGAGAGGAAACTGTGCTCAAATCAAAATGTCACTGAGAACTCTGGGCCTGCACTCTGAGGACATAGCATGTTCAAGCTTCTTTCTGACAGCAGGAACCTGTTCATTACAGAATGGGAAAGAAAGCTGGAACACAAATCCGCAAACACTCGCCTGGCAGAGGCCCAAGGGTGCAACATACAACGCTGGAAACTAAAAGAAGATTCGCCTGAATGACGTTTATAGAACTGACAATCTATAAAATCAGTCACATTAAATCCCAGCCCATTATGGCAACGTTTCCTCAGTGGTGTGCACTGTATCTCACTTCCCCTTTCCTACACTCTGATACTGATTGCTGGTATTTACTAAACATCTTGCTCAAACATTAATGATCGATTGGTTGCTGTAATGCTACTAAATCCAGTGGAACAGGCTGGGGGGGGAAAAAAAAAAAAGCATTCAGGGTTGGACCAAAGCCAGTGCAGCATAGCCACATAGCTCAACTGTGTGACACTGCATGAATGAGTTAGTGGTTGTAAATAACACTAAGCAAATGATTGGAACTGTGATGAGCCACAAATAGTTCATCAAGTCCAGAATATTTATCATTTGCACAGTATGCCAAGACACATGCACATTAAAATGATTAGATATTATTGTAACGGAATATACAAAAAAGCATAAACAGCACAAGAGCTTAAACAAATGATAAATAAATAAATAAATAATAATACTGCCCATTATCTGTAACTGCTTATCCTGTACAGGGTCGTGGGCAAGCTGGAGCCTATCACAGCTGACTATGGGCGAGAGGCAGGGTACACCCTGAACAAGTCACCACATCATTGCAGGGTGACTTGTCGAGCAAAACCATTTCACACTAACACCTACAGTCGATTTAGAGCCACCAGTTAGCCTAACCTGCACGTCTTTGGACTGTGGGGGGAAACCCACACAGACACGGGGAGAACATGCAAACTCCACACAGAAAGGCCCCCCCATCAGCCACTGGACTCGAACCCAGAACCTTCTTGCTGTGAGGCGACGGTGCTAACCACTACACTACCATGCCGCCAATAAAGTTCAATTTATATAGCACCTTTCACAGACCAAAGGTCACTTTACAGGGAGGGAAAAAAAAATTGTTAACCTAAACAAAGAAGGAGGAAGAGACGTATTCATGGAAAAGAAGTCTTTACATCAGATTCAAAGGTTGAAAAAGAACAGCAGTCAGAGACTGAGGGAGAGAATTCCAGAGCTTGGGGGCCATGACACTGAAGGCAAGCCTCAACGGCAGGCATTGCCCAAATGCCCGATTTGCCTGACCAAGATGCTCAGGCAGAAATATTTGAGCGAGTTAGGCCCATCTATGGTCGGCTTCCTTAAAGCATATACACAGAACCATGGCCTCACTTTCGTTTATAAATGCCTTGAGACCTCAAGAATGGAAGAAGTGAATGAACAGAGAACTGAACAAACAACTGAAAGTCAGATTGTTTCAAAAACAGTCGGTCTTCAAGAAGCGAGAACACAGACGGGTAAGCTCCGACTCATTTGGATTTAAAAAAGTTGTTTACCTACATTTAGATTAATACATGTAACTTGTATTGGGTGTTTAAAATTACCGGTATAAGATTGTTTAATTTGCTTCAGAATGTGATTGTCTTAATTAATCTGACCATTTAATTATCCTTTAAATGTTTTAATCAGTGAAAATGCATGCATGTACATGTATGTTGCACAAGTTATAACACCCATCATGTTTTAATGAGAGTCAACCCACAATTAACAAAGTCAAATCAGTCTTAGTTGAGCAAGTCGGTAATGGTATTTCTTACTTTCACCATAAATTTTTATTTATATGACTTTGGTCTATAGCTAGGGTTGCCACCATCCAGAAATGAAAATAAGGGACGCCCACCATGGCTCCTTGGGGCCATGACCACCACGGGCACAACTCCCATGGGGTGGGGTGCCCGCAGCAGTGGTATGTTTTATTTTGTAGGTGTTTTTAGTAAAGGGGTGATCAAGAAAGCAATTACTCATACTTAAAGCTTGAAATGCTTTATTGCCAATGCTGTAAAAATGTACAATGTACAAGTGGGCAACAATGAACTTTTAAAATATAATCTAAATATATTGAGAACTTATCACTGTAAATGTAAGTGCATAACTGTTCTTGGTATAGGGACTCTTTGTGAACCTTGGGGACATTTTTACTTGGAGAGGAAAAAAGAGAACAAAAAACAACAAAACATGCATGTCTGCTTATTCAAGAATGCAGAAAACAAGAAAGTGCAAAACATTACTCCTTCCCTCAACAGTCCTGAGTTCATCAGGAACTGTTGTGTTTCTCTTGTCTGTGGAGTAGACCAGATTTAAACGGTCAACAGATTTCCCTCACTTCTTGACAACTCTGTCATCCTTTTTAACATGTCCAGTCGGACAGATGAATGATCATTAATTCAAACAAACAACAATCATAAATGTCCCATACCATATCACTCTCAGGAGATGATTGGGGTATAAAGAACTGTGACACTGACGCTTGTGTTCTTACATACAGTATCTGCAGTGTTGCTCTCCTGACGAATGCTGTCTAATGTCAGACAGCCCACCGTCCGCCACTGAAAACACTCGCCGACAGACTTTACAGTCTGCTCTGTAGTCATCTCCACTCATGCTGTCCAGCCAAGGATGTGCCTCTTCCCACTCGCGTCTGTATTTTTCTAAGCGTTTACGCTTTTGAGTATGTGGTGGAGTCCCGGGTGCAGAAGACATTTTTAAAAGGCCCGGGGTTTTTGAGCAGCGCCGGTGTGTGTTGTCTGTCTCTAGGCAACCAGGACAGCGCCACACGCAGTGACGCAGGCAGCCAGGCACAGACGCACAGAGCGTGACACAGAGTGGAGGGTTTGTGTCCTGGGTAGATCCCGCAACGTAGTATTTCCTGTTTTATTTTGTTCATTATTGTTAGATTTAGTGTTGATATATGTGAGACAGACATGTGTATTGGACATTTATGAAAATACGGAACAAATCGCTTCCTGTATCGGTTCAATACAGGACAAGATTTAATTGCCAAATAAAGGACGATTCTGTATTTTACGGGATGGGTGGCAACCCAATCTATAGCTGTAAAAGACCTCAACCTTAAAACCAGTTCCTGCTGCGACATCACACACGCCGCGATGGCTGGCTCAGCGGGGCAGCTTAAATGCCAACTTTGCGGTCAATTTTAACTCTCAAAAATGTATATATTTTTTAAAATTCCCCATGTGTGCAGCATACAAGAGTCAAGGATGGAGATACTATCCACTCAGAAATTTATTTAAAAATAAAGGCTTGGTGTATCTCTTAAGCACAAAAATGATTTGAGCGAGTACGTTACCCCCCCCCCCCCCAAAAACAAACAAACAAACAAACAAAAAACACAGTTTTAACTAGGATCCTCGTCTCCCCCATGATCACCATTTTGTTTTTCTTCCCAATTTGGAACTGCGATTCTGATTGGCTCGCTTCAGACGCACATGTGCATTTGTGCTTTTCATCACTACGAGTGGTCGCTGGTGCCCTTGACGGTTTCCCGGGTTGACTTCAGGACATCCACATATACATGTTTAAAAAAAAAAAAAAACCTAGTGGAAAGTACATTTCAGTGAATGGAAAGACATGCTTTGGTGTCTCAAATAGTAAACCACACTATGGCAAACTGAATGATAAGACTGTACTGCAGTACAGACTCCTGTTTTATAACGTTTTTAGTTTTATAATTCATCTTTGCAATAATTGCTAGTCATTGTTATAGGCAAGACAAAGTGTATTTTGGGTCCTAAACTCTATAAAAAGACGCATTACGTACTAGTACCGTACGCAAGTCTTACATATAGGATTTATGTTTCATGTTTTCAGGGCTTGTCTTGTTCTTCTGTTGCAGAAATAAATGTTTTAAAAAAATAAATGCACTTTTGTCTAAATAACTCAATTATACCCCTCGAAAACATATCAGTATTGCTTTGAACCGTGTACTTAAACTTGCCAAAATACAGCAAAATTTTAAGGCAAAAGGAAATTCCAGGGGGGCAAAAATTTGAGGCCATTTGCCCTGCAGGGCAAAAGGTATCAAAAGTTAATGTTGAGGCCTGGAAGGACCTGCTTCCCAAGGTGGATAGTCTGGTATGTGAGACAGTAAGTTACAGGAAGAGGATCTGACAGAACGAGAGGGAGAATAGGGGGTCAGTAGGTCACTGAGGTAGAGGAGAACCAGGTTATGTAGAGCTTTCAAAAGGTGAGTAGTAGTCTTTTGAATTTTATCCAAGATGGGACCGGTGACCAGTGTAGCGGAGAGAGGATGAGGTGATCTGGGCCATGCATTTTGTGCGAGTGATAACTCAATAAGCAGTAGGCTTTTGCAGTGTAGTGATTTCATTGTCTGTACATGATTTCACACTGCCACAATATTCAGTGATGTTTATTCTGATTAAACTGTATTACCAGATCTGCCAACCTTTTTACATGTTTTGCCAACGTCTAGAGTACACTAGTACAAGCGGCAGCTTGTGATCAGCTCAGAGGGTGAAAATACTTTTTTGCTCCTTGAATTTTGAATTAAAAGCTTGGGTGCTTTCAGTCTTCTCATACGTATAGCCATCCAAAGACTCTTCTAAAAGCAACATTCACAGTGTCTGTCGTTTTGTACCAAAAAGCAGTTAAGCTGCTAGCTGAAGACAGTGACCGCTAGCTAGCGAGCCTTATAGCCAAAAAATTTCAAAAGTGAATGCAAATCAAAAACAAAACTTTAAACTTAGAACATTTACAAATTACAGAGGTAAAACAAAGAGATACACTAGTATGTAAAACTGGTTTGTATTATGCCACTGTCGCCGCAATTACGACTGGTTTGAGAGAGGTCAGTCATGTTTATTATCGTTGTTTGAGGTTCCTCCCCCTTGAGAAATCTCCTGATGATCATATGGAGAAGCTGTGCATCTTTTTCCATACAAGATCCACTCACTCACCCACAGTCCTATTCACTCCCAGTGATCCAGGCCTCTGGGCAGGACTCAAAATGACATTAAAAGGCTGTCATCCTAGTTGGTCCCATTAAAAAATAAATAAATAAAATAAACAAAAACAAACCACACACACACACACGCACACACGCACGCACGCACTGTACTTGAAGCTTCTCTAGGAGTCCACGGAAGTCATGCGTCAGAGTTTCTATCAGCACCGTGATGGGCTTTAAAGGAGATTTTCATGCAGGCTGCACTGTCCACCGAAAACAGTTTTTATGAAACGAACAAACAGCATGATACTGCAGTGAGATATTTGCTTGTTTGATTCACTAATATTGAATTCCACCATGAGTAAGGAATAATACAGGCAAGGGAAGTTTCCTGTGTAGTATTAAAATCAAATCACCTGTGGTTAGTACAAGTTATTACTCACAAATATGATAAAGTACAGCCTTTTTCTCCACAATAAGATGGGATATGAGACAGTCAGCATAGTAATCCCGAATAATTTGCACAAGCATTTTGAAATGTCTGATGTTAACTGACAGTGCCTGGAAACCCCGCCCCTTCTCCCATCTCACATGCTCTTTACTGGACTCGCAGTGTGTCTCACTGTCAAGCTAAATGGAAAATAATTTGTGTTCATTAATATGAAAAGTCTCAACGTGACAGATTTGGCTAATATTAGGCCCCGCACGGTGGTGTGGTGGTTAGCGCTGTCGCCTCACAGCAAGAAGGTCCTGTGTTTGAGCCCAGCGGCCGACAAGGGCCTTTCTGTGTGGAGTTTGCATGTTCTCCCAGTGTCTGTGTGGGTTTCCTCCGGGTGTTCCGGTTTCCCCCACAGTCCAAAGACATGCAGGTTAGGCTGCACAGTTGCTTGAAATTGACCATAGGTGTGAATGGTTGTTTGTCTCTATGTGTCAGCCCTGCGATGACCTGGCGACTTGTCCAGGGTGTACCCTGCCTCTCGCCCATAGTCAGCTGGGATAGGCTCCAGCTGGCCACCCTGCACAGGATAAACGGCTACAGATAACGGCTGGACCTCACCTCCCCACCCGATGGGAGTTTCTCTTTTTTTCTGTATTGAAACATCAAATTTAAGTAGATTTGAATGGGAATTTTTTTCCTGCTCATTTTGAAGCAGCTCCCTACACAAGTATAATTAAATAGACTAAGCCAATTTAGAGGTCAGAATTATTTAAAACAAACTGATGAGTATTCACCTCCTTTCTTTGAATGATCTAAATTTGGACCATTTCATTTTTATGAGCTCACACTAAATATACTGTGTCCAATTGAATGCTTGCATAATATACGTGATGTGGCTATTCAACAGCGAGACTAATGATGTAATTAAATTTTTAATGAAGAAGAAAACTTACATTTTAATTCCTTTCCCCTTCAAACTACACATTGGTGCACTCTGGTCTATTACTGATGAAAGCAGTGCAGTAGGTTTTCTTCTGTTAGCCATCTCAGAAGCTTTGCTGTTTTCGTCACTACTTCTGGAACAGGTATGAAACCAGTTCCCTTGAGTGCAGACTGTATTTATTTATTTTGGGGGGGGGGGGGGGGGGGGGGTGTTCACATGGTTCACCTAGAGCGTCAACTGTGCTGGCATATTATTTCACCAAAAATTTTAAAAAATGATGCATTGTTCAATTTTGAACTGAACGTTTTTATGATGCATCAAAAAACAGGTCTACTTCAAGCAAGGCAAACTCACACTTTTACTCTCCGGGATTATTTATGCTTGAGCACTGGTCAATGTACACCACATGGTTCGCCCCAGTCTTATTATTTAAGAGCTCATCTCTGATTTTTTTTTTTTTTGAGGTCTCTCAGCTAAAATGGCATATCGGACCAGTCCTGCTATTCAGACCATGGAACTGCCCAGGAACTTTTGAAATGGTTGGGGGGGGGGGATGGAAAAGGATATTAAAATATCAGCAAAGCTTTGAGCCTTCCCAGGAGTACAGTGAAATCCATAATAAAGTGGAAAAATACAGTTAGGCCCAGAAAAATTTGGACAGTGACAATTTTCATGATTTGGGCTCTGCATGCCACCACATTGGATTTGAAATGAAACAGCTGAGATGCAATCGAAGTGCAGACTTCCAGGTTGAATTCAAGGGGTTGAACAAAAATACCCTAATGAAACGTTTAAGCACTGCAACCATTTTTCTACAGTCTCATTTCAGGGACTCGGAAGTAATTGTACAAATTAACATTACCATAAATAAAATGTTCATTTTTAATACTTTGTTGAGAATCCTTTGCAGGCAATGACTGCCTGAAGTCTGGAACCCTTGAACATCACCAAACACTGGGTTTCCTCCTTTGTGATGCTTTGCCAGGCCTTTACTGCAGCTCTCTTCAGTTGCTGCTTGTTTGGGGGTCTTTCTGCCTCAAGTTTTGTCTTAAGCAAGTGAAATGCATGCTCGATCAGCTTGACATCTGGTGATTGACTTGGCCATTGCAGAATATTCAACTACTTTGCGTTAAAAAGCTCCTGGATTGCTTTCGCAGTACATTTTGGGTCCATCTGTACTATGAAGCACCGTCCAATCAACTTTGCTGCATTTGGCTGAATCTGAGCAGAAAGTACATCCCTATACACTTCAGAATTCAATAAACACCAGTGACCCAGTGCCACTGGAAGCCATGCATGCCCATGCCATCACACTGTAGGAGGGCTGCCATGCCATAGCACCCACAATTCCCCGCTTCACTTTATGGCCCATCTTCTCCCCTTCTACTGTTACAGCATTGAACACAACAATCCTTGTACTCGATGCCCTGTTCTATCTCTGCCCATTCTTCTGACTCCCTGTAATGGTATTGGATACAGAGATGATACCGGATACCAAATACAGTGACGTCACGACTGTGCTTTAAAACCTGCGGCGGAATCGAAATTCACGCTCTCTGGCGGTGGATCCCCACACATGAAAGAGACGTCAATGCATCTGTGCTACAGAAGAACAAAGGACGAGCTATTGATACCAGACCTTTAGCCAAAGTTCAATGTATTTGATCTTCGCATAGTTGCAATAATAACTTAATCGGTTAGTTACTGCAGCCCACGCAGTATTTTAAAAGAGAAAAGGAGACCGGATCCCTTTTCCCTTTCGCAACGTCGACAAACTACAAACAAGATTCCTTCCAGATCATCGGACAACCGACGGGACACCGAAGATCTTTAGCTGACGAGCTGTAAAAGCAAAAAGGAACAGAACTGTTTTCTCCCTGGACCTGCACTCCGCACTGTCTTTGGATAACAGCAGAGCAAGAGCGAGCTCAAGTAAGGCTGGCATCTGGGCAATTGTTAGTCTTTGTTTTCCCCACAGTCCAAAGACACGCAGTTAGGTTAATATGGGACGGCCTTGGGCTGGGGTGCCCTTGAGTGAGGCACCTAACTCCCAACGGCTCCCCGGGTGCTGTTAGCATGGCTGCCCACTGTTCTGGGTATGTATGTATGTATGTATGTGTTTTTCACTGCTTCAGATGGGTTAAATGGAGAGAGGAAATTTCACAAGTGTGTGATGAATAAAGTTGTGCTTTATTTCTTTAGTTGCGGCTAGTTAATGCGAAGTGTTGTTTATTTGAATTCATTCATGGTTTAAAATGTACGCATTTTGATTCACATGAAAGTCGTTCTTAGACCGCGTGTTGTTTGCTTTGTTTACTATCCATATTAGTTAGATCATGCATGCTCTCTCTCTCTCTCGCTCTCTAACTCCCTCCGTCGCATCACACCCCTCAACACTGGGATTTCAGGAGTAGCTAAGGGTTGAGTAGAAGTTTGGGTTTAAGGCCTAGCTAGGACTAGCTTAAGTTACAGATCCTTTTGTTACTCTCCCTCGTGCACTCTCCTTGTTGCTCAACCCCCTTTAGACAGTACCTAGCACAAAGGCTCACACATTCCCCCCCCTCTCACATGTGCCTGGTTAAAGGACTTTCTTACTAACCGGCCCCAGACTGTGAGACTTGGCCCCCACTTCTCCTCCACCCGCACATTGATCACCGGCTCTCCACAGGGCTGTGTGCTGAGCCCCCTCCTGTACTGCCTCTACACCCACGACTGTAGTCCGACCCACAACAACAACCACCACCTTATTGTCAAGTTTGCTGACGACACCACAGTGGTTGGACTCATCTCAAAGGGAGACGAGGCAGCCTACAGAGAGGAAGTCCTGAAGATGGCAGCCTGGTGTTAAGAAAATAACCTCGCTCTGAACACCAAGAAAACCAAAGAGCTCATTGTTGACTTCAGGAAGCACAGCACCGACCTAGCCCCCCTCTACATCAATGTGTATGTGGAGAGGGTCCACACCTTCCGGTTTCTCGGTGTCCTCATCTCCGCCGACATCTCCTGGTCAGCAAACATTACAGCAGTCATTAAGAAGGCTCAGCAGCGGCTACACTTCCTGAGAGTCCTCAGGAAGTACAACCTAAACTCCAACCTGCTGCTGACCTTCTACCGCTCATCCATCGAGAGCCTGCTGACGTACTGCATTACAGTATGGTACGGCAGCTGCACTGCTGTAGACAGGGAGAGGCTCCAGAGGGTAGTTAAGGCAGCACAGAAGGTCATTGGCTGCCCTCTCCCCTCCCTGATGGACATTTACACCTCCCGCTGCCTTAGCAGAGCTAAGAATATTATCAAGGACAGCTCCCACCCTGGCTTTGATCTGTTGCCCTCAGGGAGGTGCTACAGGTGCATCAGGACAAAGACAAATCGATTAAAAAACAGCTTCTTTCCAAAAGCCATAACCGCCCTGAACTCAGATATGCTCTGACTTTATAGTCTATTTATTTTACTATTTTACTAATTGTTACGACCCTGGTGCCAGGGGTCATGTGCGTAGTTGTGTGGGTGCGTGTTTTTTTCCCCCCCCTCTCTCTCTCTCTCTCTCTCTCTCTCTCAGGTGGACGCCCCTTCCTCTTATACGCAGCTGTTCCCACTCACCTCATTGAGGGGCCATGTTTAAAAGTGAGAGGGAGACGCCTTTTGAGGGAGGTGTGTGAGCCGGTGGGCTGTGGCGGTGACAGTTAAGAGAGAGAGTTGTGAGCTGCATCTAGCGAGAGTGCGCTGCTCCTTTAAGGGCAAAGGAGCGTGCGTAATCCCGGAACTGTTTGGTTGTGGTTTATGGTAGTTTTGGTGAGAAAACCTGGCTCTTGTGTTTGTTTTTCCTTTGTTTGGAGACCAGTGACTTTAGTTGTTTTTCTTTCTATTTTGCGAATAAAAACGGTTTCCATTTTTGGCCCTGAGTCTGCCTCCTTGTCCTCTTTTTCCTCCCGGGTCTTTTTGGTTTATCTCTGTTGCTTCCCCCCATCCCCTATTTGCCGCAGGGAACGTAACAAGTGGGGGCTCGTCCAGGAGCGCTCCATCGAAGGAGAGGGTTTTGGTTGTGGATCACCGGCGTATGTGTGTGTGGTTTTTGACAGTCTCCCTGGTTGAGATAGTTGAGTGTCCAGCTAGGCTGATTTCAGTCTTTCCATCAGGCACTCGTTTATTATTTTGCCTTTGTTTTTGGAGTAATCCTGGGTGGGGAGATACCTCCCTGGCGGGGGTAGGCGTTCGGGGCTCCGGCCGCCAAGAGATAGCCTTTAAAGTCGCCTCGAGCCCGGCACGCTCCGAGAAGATTGAGGTAGGTGAAGTTTTGGTTAGGTAGGAACCGGGGGGTGAACTGTTAGCCGGTGGGTCTGTGTTGTGTAGTGGGTTAGTTGTGTTCTCTTGTTTTGTGACTGTAGCGCTACTGTTAGCCATGGCGACATTTGATGTAGCGGTGTTTGCGGCTGGTCCTACGTGGGGTCAGTTGGAGGAGTGTAGGAAACGGGACTTATTCGAAATTGCCAGGCACTATGGTGTCTCTGTCCCATTTTCTCTCCGTAAGTGTGACCTGAAGGCTGCGGTTGCGGAGGCTCTAGTGGCTAAGGGGGTGCTTAGCCTGGCACCCGGGGATTTCCCAAGTGGTATCGGGGAGACAAATGTTGCGGTGAGCCACCCCTCTTCTCCTTTGGAGGAGCTGGCTGAGGCCCAGCCGACTGGGTTGACGCCTCGCTCCAGTGTGCTGGAGGAAAAGAAGCCGGTCACTCTGCCGCAATTTGACCCCTTTTCAGTCGAGTCCTCCCCTAGTTCGAAGATTGACACTCGGCTAAAGATTCGCCTCGCTCACCTCCAGCTGGAGAAGGAGGAGCATGAGGGGGAATTCCAACTTTGGAGGGAGTTGGAATTGAGGAAACTGGAGGCAGATACGGTGATTAAAATGAGGCAGTTGGAACTGCAGACAGGGTTGGGGGTGGTGACCAAGTTGCCGCCGTCTCTGACTGGAGGGGGCTTCGATGTGAGTAAAAACATTCCCTTGGTCCCGGTGTTCCACGAGGCCGAGGCTGAGACCTATTTTAGTGCATTTGAGCGAATTGCTGTAGCATTAAGCTGGCCACAGGAGGTGTGGGCAGTTTTGCTACAGTGCAAGCTAAGTGGTAAAGCCCAAGAAGCTTGCGCGTCACTCTGTTACTGATAGCCTAGAATATGATAAACTTAAAGGAGCTGTCCTGCGGGCATATGAGCTGGTGCCAGAGGCGTACCGCCAACGCTTCAGGGGGCTCAGGAAGAACCATAGCCAAACTTATGCCGACTTTGCCCGGGAAAAGGGCGTGTTGTTTGACAGGTGGTGTGCGGCATGTAAGGTTGGGGATGTAGCCTCCTTGCGGGAACTGGTGCTGGTGGAGGAGTTCAAGAACTGCGTTTCTGACCGTATTGTTACGTACTTAAATGAGCGAAAGGTGTCAACACTGCAGCAGGCTGCGGTGCTGGCAGATGAGTTTTCGCTGACGCACAAAACCAACTTCAACCGGCATGACCCCTTTTCCACCCGCACCTTTTCCCGCAAGGCTGTTGACTCACCAGTGGGTCCAGCTCTCCATGCCAGTCCACCTGCTCAGGCCCCAAGAGGGGGAAAGCCCTGCTTTTATTGCCTCAAGCTGGGCCACTTGGTCGCTGACTGAGGCGCTGAAGCGGAGGCAGCAGGGGGCTGCACCGAAACCACCAAAAGGAGTGGGTCTGATTAAAACGATGGCCTCGTCACCTATCAGTCAGTCAGTCAGTGTTGAATTCATTATGGGAAATGACTTGGCAGGTGGGAAAGTTTACCCTTCTCTAGAAGTCGTGAGTGTTCCTATCTCTGTTCATGAGCCTGATGTCTGATGACTGTGTGGACAGTATAGGTCCGGCCACTTACATCACAAAATTAGATCTCTTAAAAGGGTACTGGCAGGTCCCATTAACAACCCGAGCGTCCGACATCTCGGCTTTTGTGACCCCCGACCACTTCATGCAGTACACAGTCATGGCATTTGGGTTAAAGAATGCGCCCGCTACTTTCCAGCGCTTAATGCACCAAGTGTTGGGTGATGTTCCACAGTGTAATGTATATCTCGATGATGTGGTGGTGTACTCTAGTAAGTGGTCGAGCCACCTGTCCACCTTGAGGACAGTATTTCAGTGGCTGGTGGATGCGAATCTAACTCTTAATCTTCCCAAGTGTGAATTTTGCAAGGCTACCGTCACCTATCTGGGTAAACAGGTGGGGCAGGTCTGACCGGTGGAGGCCAAAATCTCGGCTGTGGTAGCCTACCCAGTTCCCACCACCAGGCGTGAGCCGCACCGTTTTTTGGGCATGACAGGCTATTATCGGTGCTTTTGTAAAAATTTCTCTGTTGTAGTCGCCCCTCTTACTACTCTGTGTAGCCCGAACATCCATTTTGTGTGGACCACCGTGTCAGCATGCTTTCGAAGCGGCTAAATCTCTCGTGTAGTGCCCCTGTACTTGTTGCACCTAACTTCTCTCTTCCCTTCCAGCTAGAAGTCGATGCTAGTGTGTCTGGGGCTGGCGTGGTATTGCTCCAGAGTGATGGCAGCGGGGTTCCTCACCCAGTGTGTTTCTTCTCTGCAAAATTCAAACCCTATCAGCTGAACTACTCCACCATTGAGAAGGAAACCCTAGCCATGTTACTCGCTTTACAGCACTTCGAGGTCTATGTAGGCTCAAGTACACTCCCAGTGACCGTGTACACTGACCATAATCCCCTTGTGTTTCTGGCCCAGATGTACAACCATAACCAACGGCTGATGCGGTGGTCTTTGTTGGTGCAGGGGTACAACATTGAGATCAAACACAAAAAAGGGGTTGATAATGTGGTAGCTGACGCTCTCTCCCGTGGGTGAGGTAAGGAATTGAAAATTGTAAACCGGTATTCCCTGCCACTTTCCTAACCAAACTGGGGTTTGTTTTTATGGGTGGGGGTGTTACGACCCTGGTGCCAGGGGTCGTGTGCGCAGTTGTGTGGGTGCGTGGTTTTTTTTTTCTCTCCCTCTCTCTCTCAGGTGGACGCCCCTTCCTCTTATATGCAGCTGTTCCCACTCACCTCATTGAGGGCCCACGTTTAAAAGTGAGAGGGAGACGCCTTTTGAGGGGTGTGTGTGAGCCGGTGGGCTGTGGCGGTGACAGTTAAGAGAGAGAGTTGTGAGCTGCATCTAGCGAGAGTGTGCTGCTCCTTTAAGGGCAAAGGAGCGTGCGTAATCCCGGAACTGTTTGGTTGTGGTTTGTTTATGGTAGTTTTGGTGAGAAAACCTGGCTCGTGTTTGTTTTTCCTTTGTTTGGAGACCAGTGACTTTAGTTGTTTTTCTTTCTATTTTGCGAATAAAAACGGTTTCCATTTTTGGCCCCTAGTCCGCCTCCTTGTCCTCTTTTTCTTCCCCGGTCTTTTTGGTTTATCTCTGTTGCTTCCCCCCATCCCCTATTTGCCGCGGGGAACGTACCTGTAACACTAATTTATAATGTGCAGTACTTTATAAGGTGACTCTCTATGCAATACTTTTATAAATGTGCAATACCACACTCCATAATGTGAAACACAACACATACACCTCAGGACTGTGCACCTTACACACAACACGTACACCTCAGGACTGTGCACCTTACCTTGCAATACTTCATAATGTGCAATATTTTCATCTTATAATGCGACTCTCTCGTGCAATAATTTATAATGTGACTGTCTCTGTGCAATACTTTATATGTGCAATACCTCACTCCATAATGTGTAACACATACACCTCAGACTGTGCACTTTACCCCCCTTTTTTTCCCTCCCCCCCTTCCTCTCTCTCTCTACACGCTGTTTGCACTGTTATTGGAGATGCTTTAATCTCATTGTACATGTGTATAGTGACAATAAAGGCATTCTATTCTATTACATTTCATATACCACACCTATCTTGCCCACGCGTGCGCACAGCCTCATTCCCTCACTCCCCTCCTCTGTCGTGCGCCTGCACACGCCCTCTCTCCCTAGCTCCTCCTCATCTCGTTAGTGCGCAGCTGCGCACGCCCACACACAGATTTCCCCTCATATTTTAACATTCACTCACCCCTACACTGTAACACTTGCATATAGCCCATTACTTCTTGTCACCATTAGTGCCTTGGTTATCATATTCACTGCTGATTTCTCATCCTGTTTACTGCTGGTTATTATTCTACTTACTACTGACTATTGCTTTATACACGACTGATTATTACTTGTATACATTGTATCACCATTTATATTGAATTATTCCTTGGCTGCTATTGTTGCTATATCTGCTCAGTATTAGTTTGCTAATTCATGTCAGCCATTTAAATAAATGGTACCTTTGGAGTAAACGGTGTCCTATCTATTGCTACAACATTTCACTGAGTACCAACCTCTGCCAAACAAGTATTCCAATTGCCTTCGCCCGTTGGGTTATATGAATGTTATAGATCTAGAGTAGAGTAAACGTATTACATTAGAGCTACAATACTCACTAAAACTATAGCAGCATCACCGCCAAGTTATTCCATTGATTTTAATAGTCTAGCTATAAACTATTAGACACTTGAATTAATGAATTTATAAGACTGATTTGATAAGCCTATTGCACCTACAACACTGCCTCCACCATGTTTTACAGATGTGGTGTGCTTTGGATCATGAGCCGTTTCAAGCCTTCTCCATACTTTCTTCTTCCCATCATTCTGGTACAGGTTGATCTTAGGTTTATCTGTCCAAAGAATGCTGTTACGGAACTGGGCTGGCGTCTTTAGATGTTTTTTGGCAAGGTTTAGTCTGGCCTTTCTATTTTTGAGGCTGATTAGACTCTGGCCCAATCCCAATTCTAATTTCTACCCCTACCCCTTTCCCTCCCCCTTCCCCTTGGCCCTTCCCCTTGAAACTGAGCTACAAGGGATAGGGCTTGAAATTCAACCCCTACGTATTGGGATAGCCCTTCAACGATCGCATACGTCATCGCGTACCTCCGTCAGCGTTTACGTTAGCAAAACGTGACCAAATGCGTCACTGGCTGCGACCAGCCGCTACAGTCAGAGCCAGAACCAGAAATCTCTGCTGGCAGGGTGTGATTTGTTAACTAACACCACTGAATGGGATATCTTTGGCGCTTCGTGCACCACATCCGACAGAATGAGGTGTCAGAACACTCATGTAAACAATAAAAGCGAGAATAACAGAACAAAACATACGCAGTCAAGCAACCGAAAACAATACTCACTTTTTAGCAGCAGCTTTGGATTTCAGAAATCGCTGCTCATTCTCAGCTCGAAAGCGAATCAAGCGGCGTGTTTCCTCTGGATAACAACTTAAAACACGTAAATAATGGAGAAAATACATTTATGACAATCTTTCGCCGCGGGAACCGCCATCTTTCTGAAATCCGCATGAAATCTCGCTGAAATCCGCATGGCATTGTGGGAAATCACTCAAACCCCTTCGTTCGGAGTCAGCTCCAGGAAAATCTCCGTTTGGAGGGGTACAGAAGCCCTACCCCTTCCCCTACCCCTCCGCGTTAACTGGGATTGGGATACCCCTACCCCTTCACGTGAACGCGCAAAATGGAGGGGAAGGGCCAAGGGGTATGTCCAAGGGGTGAAATGGGATTCGGCCTCTGACTACCTTTATTGTCATTCAGTATGCAACAAGTGTACACAGAACAAAATTTCATTGCAATTTGGCTCAGCACGGAATTAAATACGAAGTGTATTAAATTAAATTGTGCAGCAGCAAAAAGATTATAAAGTGCAATAGTATAAAGTGACCTGTGGAATTAGGAATGTTCAAGTTATAAATAGAAATTTAGAGTTTGGATTTGGAGTTCAGCAGTCTGGTGGCCTGGGGGAAAAAGCTGTTACAGAACCTGGTGGTCCTGCACCAAATGCTGCGGAACCTCTTTCCAGAGGCCAGAGAGGAGAACAGTCCATAGTGAGGGTGTGAGGGGTCACTGATGAGGTTTCTGGCTCGAGACATGCAGCACCTTGGTGCAATGTCCTGAATGGATGGAAGAGAAGTCCCAATGATTTTCTCTGCTGTCCTCACCACTCTCCTCACAGTCTTCCAGTCAGAAGCACTGCAGCCTCCACACCACAGAGATGCAGCTGGTTAGAACGCTCTCTATGGTGCTTCTGTGGAATGTAGTGAGGATGGGCAGGGGCAGGTGGGCTCTCCTCATCCTACGCAGGAAGTGCAGATGCTGCTGTGCCTTCTTGACCAGTGATGCGGTGTTCACAGACCAAGTGAAGTTGTCTGTGATGTGCACCCCCAGGAACTTGGTGCTATTGAACACCACCACAGCCGTGTTGTTGATGAGAAGTGGAGCATGGCTGGGTTGGTTTTTCCTGAAGTCAACAATGATCTCTCTAGTTTTGTCCACGCTCAGGATCAGGTTGTTTTCCCTGCACCAGCCCACCAGCTTCTCCACCTCCTCTCTATAGACCAGGTCATTAGTCCCTGATGAGGCCCACCACTGTTGTGTCGTCCGCAAACTTCACAAAATGTGGTTGCTAACAGCCCTCAGGACGCAGCTGTGCGTCAGAGTGAACAGCAGAGAGCTCAGGACACAGCCCTGAGGGGAGCCTGTGCTGAGGGTGAGGACACTGGAGGTGTTCTGTCTGACCCGCACTGACTGTGGTCTTTTAGTGAGGAAGTCTAGCAGCCAGTTGCATAGGGGGGTGCTGAAGCCCAGGGGACCCAGTTTTTTCACCAGATGCTGTAGAATGATAGTACTGAACGCTGAACTGAAGTCCAGGAACAGCATTCGCCCATGAGTGTTGTTCTCCTCCAGGTGTGCAAGGCTCAGGTGAAGAGCAGAGGAGATTCAGTGGAGCGGTTTGGCCGGTAGGCAAACTGGAAGGGGTCGAATGTGGGAGGGAGCCTGGAGGTGATGTACTCCTTTGCCAGCCTTTAAATGGTTTGCACCTTGTGGTGAACCCTCTGTATTTGCTCTCATGAAGTCTTCCCTTTATGGTAGACTTAGGGCGTATTCACACCTACGTTGTTTGGTCCGGACCAAACGAACTAAATTTCCCTTGGTCCGGACCTTTTGGGTTGGTCTGAATACAAACCACCGAACTCTGGTCCGGACCAAACAAGCGGCCCGAGACCGAGCTGCAAGGTCGGACTCGGTCCGGACCGAAGGAACCCTGGTGCGGATCTTTTGGAGGTGTGAAAACAGACCGGACCTAATCTGACAGTTTTGCTTTTTTGTACCTCGGGAGCTTCCGTCATTTGTCGAGCATTATGGGAAACAGAGTCTTGACACTCCACCGCAAAGTGCAAACACTGTTTCGGTTGTCAAGGGTTGTTCAGTCACCAATGGTAGGCGAGTACAAAAAATGAGTAGGGGGCAAACGTGGGCCGAGGAAGAAACGCGCACCCTTGTGGATATATGGGCAGATGTCCACATATCTGAGCTTTTGGAGAGAACACACAAAAATGCCGACGTGTTTGCTGTATTCAGTGAGAAAATGAAGGAGGAGGGGTTCACGTGCTCCCCAGGACAATGTCGGCTAAAAGTGAAGAAACTCCGTCAGACCTACATTAAAATCAGGGACATTCTTTCAAAAAGTGGCGGTACTAGCAACGCAAAAAAGAAATTCATCTATTGCGTGAAGAGACAGAACTGTCACAACATGATGTGCGCTCATCAGCACTATCCTCCGTAGCCGCCTTGCCCTTTGTCGTCGTTGATAAATTACGTACAACAGCATAGTAATCACACAATTGTGAAAACAGTAAAAACTGGAAAAAACATAGCTTTGATGACATTAAAAAAGAATAACAGCACGAAAAGCCTCCATGACTACTTTTGAACTTAACGCTTTGTGCGCGTGTCGTCTCTGACCAATAGCTGAACGACCTCAGGGCGCGTGGCTTTGTTGACAGATTTTGGTCCGCTTACTAAAATGTACAATGTGAAAGCAAACCGCACCAAAATGGAAAAAAAAAATTTGGTTCGGACCAAAGCAAGTGAACTATCCTGGTCTGAATACACCCTTAGATACTGATACACCTACTTCCTGGAGAGTGTTTGTCACTTGGGTGGATTTCATGAAGGGGTTTTTCTTCACCATGGAAAGGATCATCCACCACTGTTGTCTTCTGTGAACGCCCAGGCCTTTCTGAGTTCCTGAGCTCACCAGTGTGCTCTTTTTTTTTCCCCCCCTCAGAATGTTCCAAACTGTTGATTTGGCCACTCCTAACATTTCCACCATCTCTCTGATGGATTTCCCTTTTTTCAGCATAAGGATGGTCTGTTTCAATTCCATTGACCACTCCTTTGATTGCATGTTGTGGGTTCACAGAAACAGCTTCCAAATGCAAATGCCACACCTGGAAATCAACTCCAGACCTTTTACCTGCTTAATTGATGGATTAACGAGGGAATAGCCCATGCAGCCCATGAAATAGCTTTTGAGTTAATTGTTAATTACCTTTGGTCCCTTGAAAAAGAGGCTGCTACATATTAAAGAGCTGTAATTCCTAAATCCTTCCTCCACTTTGGATGTGAATACCCTCAAATTAAAGCTGAGAGTCTACACTTTAAGCTCATTTTGATTATATAACTGTATCTTGAACATATTTTGGTAAACAGCTAAAATAAAACTTGTCAGTGTCCAAATATACTAGTGCATCTCAAAAAATTAGAATACCATGAAAAAGTTATTTTTTCATAATTTAATTCAAAAAAGATAAACTTTCATATATTCTATATTCATTACATGTAAAGTGAAATATTTAAAGCCTTTTTTGTTTTAATTTTGATGATTATGGCTTCTAGCTCATGAAAATCAGAAATCCAGTATCTCAAATTATTAGAATATTCCCCAAGATCAATCAAAAAAAGGATTTACAGAATTGTCCAACTTCTGAAAAGTATATTCATTTATACACTCAATACTTGGTTGGGGCTCCTTTACCATGAATTAATGTATCAATGCGGTGTGGCATGGAGGTGATCAGTCTGTGGCACTGCTGAGTTGTTATTGAAGCCCAGGTTGCTTTGATAGTGGCCTTCAGCATATCTGTATTTTTGGGTCGGATGTTTCTCATCTTCCTCTTGACAATACCCCATAGATTCTCTATGGGGTTCAGGTCAGGCAAGTTGGCTGGCCAATCAAGCACAGTAATATCATGTTCAGCAAACCATTTGGTAGTAGTTTTGGCACTGTGGGTAGGCGCCAAGCCCTGCTAGAAAAGGAAATCAGCATCTTCCAAAAGCTCGTCAGCAGATGGAAGCATGAAGTGCTCTAAAATCTCCTGGTAGATGGCTGTGTTGACTTTGGACTTGATAAAATACAGTGGACCAACACCAGCAGATGACATGGCACCCCAAATCATCACAGACTGTGGAAACTTCACACTGGGCTTCAAACACCTTGGATTCTGTGCCTCTCCACTCTTCCTCCAGACTCTAGAACCGTGATTTCCAAATTAAATGCAAAATGCACTTTCATCTGAAAAGAGGACTTTGGACCACTGAGCAACAGTCCATTTCTTTCTCTCCTTAGCCCAGATAAGACACTTCTGACATTGTCTCTGGCTCAGGAGTAGCTTGATATTAGGAATGCAAAAGTTGTATCCCCTTTCTTGAAGAGGTCTGTTCGTGATGGGTCTTGATACACTGACACCAGCCTCAGTCCACTCCTTGTGAAGCTCTCCCAAGTTCTTGAATCAACTTTTCTTGGCAATCCTCTCAAGACTGCGGCCATCCCTATTGCTTGTGCACCTTTTCCAGCCACCCTTTTCAGCAATGACCTTTTGTGGCTTACCCTCCTTGTGGAGGGCATCAGTGATCATCTTCTGGACAACAGTCAAGTCAGCAGGCTTCCCCATGATTGTGGTTGTGTGTACTGAACTAGACCGAGAGATACACTGTGTTCATACTGTTTTACTCAAACTCGAAATGAAATATAATATTTTGAGATGGATTTTTTTTGTGTTTTTGTACTGTATGCCAAACTGATTAAAATTAAAATAGAAAAATGCTTGAAACATTTTAGTTTATGTGTAATGAGTCTATAATATAACTTTCACTTTCTTAAATAACTGATGGAAAATACTGAACTTTTTCACAATATTCTAATTTTTTGAGATGCACTAGTATATGGACCTGACTGTATGGCACAACCCAGACACTACTAAGGACAGGCCAAACTAAGTGCCTGGGCAAGAAGGGCAATTGTTAGAGAAATGTGTCCATTTACAACAGTGAAGGGGTTACAGAGCTCACTGGCAGAGATGGGAGAACCTGTGCAGACCTCAAAAAGATATCAGCACTTCACAGATCCAGCATCTATGGGAGAGTGACCAGAAGGAAGCCACTACAGAGGAAGACCATTTTAGATTTTTTTTTTTGGGGGGGGGGGGGGGGGGGGGGGCAACAGGAAAAGGAGTCACTCACTCACTACCCTTTTAAAACATCTGCTTCCACTTCTAGTGGGTAAGATGCTGCATGGTATTTCTTTAGCAGTCTTCTCCACTCCCGTCAGTCAGTTGCATCCATAGCAGTGAGGCCTGTTAAATGCAGATCATCCTTGATCACCTCCATCAAAGTTTTTCGAGGTCTCCCTCCATGCCTGTGGCCATCCACCTGGAAACCTTGGATGGTATTGACACAGGCTGACCTACGCTGAGTAGGACCAAACCAGCTCAGGCACCTGCATCTGATTTCCATCTCAAGATTCACCAGCTTAAGCCTTGAATGCAGAACGTTTGAGCTTACATCATCCGTAGGCTTCATGCCCCACATCCACTGGAGCATTACTCGCTCATTCCTCTCAAGGAGTGCCAAGTCTTTTTCATAGACCAACACTCACTGGCATAGAGCATGGCACCCCTGATGCAGCAGTTGTATACTGTGCCACGTGTATAGAGAGATCAGGACTTGTTGGTTAGTAGGGGCAAAAGTTCTCTAAACTTACCCCATGCAGCTCTAACTCTTGTGATGGTGGTAGCTTCGCAGCCCCCACCAGCATAAAGAGTGTCACCTAGAAAACAGTAGGTGTCCACCAAATCAAAACGGTGCTCCCTGACCATCCCATAGTCTTCCATCGATGGGATGGGCTGTGCCCAGACATCTGCATGTAGGGTCAGGTTTGAATCTGCCATATACATTACTGCACTTCTTATGAATCCAGTGAGAACAATCATTATCTTGACACCATTATCTTGACACCAAAGACACCATTATCTTGGTTTTGGTCATGTTTACACAAAGCCCTCCTGACTCCAATCCTGCCTTCCAGACATGCGACTTCTCCAACAGTCAGATGAGATAACCAGATCATCAGCATACAACAGCTCCCAGGGACAGCCAGTGCAAGAGTCGCATGACAAGGCCTCCAGTACGATGATAAACAATAACGGGCTCAACACTGAGCCTTGATGGACTCCGACTTGAACACCAGAACTACCATATGAAGCAGGATTTTATGGCTGGATGCACTTCCTATCACCAACCTAGAAATTACAGCCTCTAGGGGGCTGGGTACTAAATGTTGCTAACCACCAAGTCAAAGCACAGGGAGAAAACTAAAGTTCATTTAAAAAAAATATATATATATATATAAAAACACCCAAATGGAATGTTTTGGAATTGGGAGTCAAAGCTCAGATTTGAATCCAATTGAAAATTAGATTTTTTATTTTATTTTTTTTTAAATCTAACGTCGCATTGGAGACTGAGAAATGCACCAACTGCATTCCTTGCATTGAGGAATGGTAGAAATGCTAAAATCAACAAGTGTACACAACTCCATGATGACTCATATCTGTAATTGCTATAAAAGGACAATTCGCATTAAGGGGGTGAATACTTATCAGTTAAACAGTTTAGATTTTTTTTTTATTCATAAATAAGTGAGGACATCTCAATATTATATTTCTGCAGAGAGTCACTTCAAAAGGAGCAGACAAATGCCATTCTGATGTGCTTACATTTGATGTTGCATTACAGCAAAAAGAGAAGAGAAACACTCATCTGGGGTGAATAATTTCTGGAGCCACTGTAGTTAACATTGTCAAACATGACTCTTTTGGGTTTTGGCTGGAGGGGATGAAAATGTTGACCTAAAAAAAAAAAAAAAAGATTAAATAAGCCTGGCGCAGATTTGTGTGTGTGTGTGTGTGTGTGTGTGTGGGGGGGAATCAGCATGCACACCCAGTGCACCCCCCGTGAAAAATAAATAAAATAAAGTTGTAGTATTGCAGATACTGGAGATATGCCCGCCGTCTTTTAAGTAATAAAGTTTTTTAAAAAATCGTTTTGTGGGATTGAGCTGAAGAGTTTATGGTATAAATTTATATTTAACAGTTGGTCCAAGCTTAGTTTTTTTTTTTTTGCTGCTCATGACATGAATGTAGTGAAAAGTGAGCTGGGCAGTTCCTGTTGGATTTTAACAGGGCGCAGGAACATCATGTATCGACACAATAACACTATGTTTATGGTATTGTTAACATACATGTTCACAAGTCAAAATAATAAAAGATGCTGCAGCAGGATTACTGTGTACAGACATACACACACGTCGGCTGTCCGGCTACTGCTCGTATTTATTAATAGGGTCTCCCTGTACTCACTTTTCCCTGTGTATGTCTTTGTTTAGTTATCTCTGTATTAAGCTCTGTTTTAAGTGTTCACTTACACGCCCTCAGTTTACCTGGGTATATTCACTGTCTTATATGCACACTGAATATCCTGAGCAGGAGCTCAGATTGCAGTTGCTAAAATAGTCATAACTTAATATAAAAAGGTGTTTTGTGGTCAGTGTACTACACTGTAGTGTCTCATGTGGTAATGCATTCTATGACAATGCAACTTTCATAAATATTACCATAGATCAGTTGTAATTATGTTCTACACATATACCTGCAACTCTGACAATATTTTCAGTGACTAATAAAATGGTTTTGAAAGTTCCTACTTTTAAAGGAAATTACCATATCAAAAATGTTTTAAGAGATTTCATTTACAACATGTCTGACAGCTCAAAATGCATCTCCGGGCATTTAAAAACTGCAGAGCTTCTGGGGGCCCTCTAGCAGCCCCCAGACCCCTGGCCTTACTGGGTTGACTCCCCCTTTCCATTTTCCTGGATCCGCCCCTGAAATAAACCTGCAATGAATTATCAAAACTAACACTTTACAAATAAGGTTAAAATGTTATGATACATAAAGTGAGGGGGGGGGGGGGGGGGGGGGGGGGGGGGGAATCATATGATTCTCCCCCCGCAGTGCTGACTGGTGTAAGAGGTGTATTAAAAAAACACTTTGAGCAGCAACACCAATCAGGATCTGTCCCAGAACATCAATCTGTTGAATGATAAATGAATATGTACTGTTAGTGGGTTTTTTTTTTTTTTGCATGTTACGGCAAAAATCACTTAAAAACCTACCATTCAGCTGAGTTTCCATTATTGCCAGTGATCAGTTCTTGCACAGCTGATAATATACTCACCCTTACTTTCCTTAAACCTCAAATGCTTTTTATATATATATATATATATATATATATATATATATATATATATATATATATATATAAATAAAGGGTGCTGGTTCTGGGTTCTGGGTGATTACATCTTTTATTACAATTGTTTAGGGTAAAATCGCAAGCAGCAAAAATCAATATCCGACAAATCTAAGAATATGACAAAACAAAATACAATAAGAAAGTGGAAAATATTATATTTTATATATATATATATATATATATTTTTTTTTACATTACACACACAGCCTGGCAGACGGGATTTGACTGCATTTATGGCACACATCTTCAGTGGGAAAAAAAAAAAAAAGGCAGCAACAAGGGGCCCATTGCACAGGCTCAAATAATGACTGGTTGACAGCATGTCGTCATCTTCTTTTGGCTGCTCCCGATTAGGGGTCGCCACAGCGGATCTTTCGTCTCCATTGCTCCCTGTCTTCTGCATCATTCTTTACCACACCGGCCACTTTCATGTCCTCTCTCACCACATCCATGCAGCTCATCTTTGGCCCTCCTCGTTTTCGTGTGCCTGGCAGCTCCATCCTCAACATTCTCCTTCCCACATGCTCTGCATCTCTTCTCAGGATGTGCCCATACCAACTCCGTCTCCTCTCTCTTAACTTAAATTCCCAAGCTCTCCACATGTGCCATCCCTCTGATGTGCTTGTTCCTTATCCTGTCCAACCTTGTCACTCCCATCGCAAACCTTAACATCCTCAACTCCGCCACCTCTAACTTTGCCTCCTGTCTCTTCGTTAAGGGTACGGTCTCCAATCCATACATCATAGCTGGTCTCACAACGGTCTTATACAGCTTATCTTTCACTTTTGCTGGGACTTTCCTATCACAAATGACTCCCGAAATCCTTCTCCAACTGCTCCACCCTGCCTGCACTCTCTTTCTCACCTCACTATCACAGTCCCCATTTTCCTGCACAGTTGACCCCAGGTACTTGAATTCGCCGACTTTCTTTACCTCTACTCCTTGAATCTTCACTACACTCATCCCCATTCTCACTGATGCACATGTATTCAGTTTTGCTACTGCTCACAATCATTCCTCTTCGATCCAATGCATACCTCCATCTCTCCAAACCCAACTCAACCTCCTTTCTACTTTCACTACATATCACAATATCATCTGCAAACATCATGTTCCATGGTGACTCTTGCCTCACTTCGTCCGTCAAGCTATCCATCACTATGGTAAACAAGAAAGGACTCAAAGCAGATCCTTGATGAAGTCCCACCTTCACCTTGAACCATTCAGTTGTTCCAACTGCACACCTCACTGCTGTTTCACTGTTCTCATACATGTCTTGCACCACTCTAATATACTTCTCGTTCACTCCACACTTTCTCATACAATACCATAACTCAGCTCTCAGCACTCTATCGCATGCCTTCTCCAGGTCTACAAAACACACAATCTAGCTTTCTCTGGCCTTCCCTGTACTTCTCCATTACTGGTTGACAGCATGCACACAGTCTATAGTGCACATAAATGCCCCTTTAGATGAAAACCTTATTTCTTTGATCTAAAAAAAAAATAATAATAAAAAAAGAGCCAGCTCTGTAAAATAAATGTATGAATGCAGTACTGCAGGAAACAATGTACATCAATGCATTTGGTTTACTATCCAACCAGCAAAAGCTTTCTTTTTAAAGAAAGGAAAAAAACACACACACACACACACACACACACACACACACACACACACACACACACACACACGTAGGAATATCCAAGTTTTGACATTCGTTTAAACTGGTCAGAAGTAATACAATGATGGTTGTATCTGTGCACAAACCATTAAAAAAAAAAAAAAAAAAAAAAAAAAAACCCACACACCCTAGGGAGGTCGCTTGGCAGAGTGCACACCTCTGCCAAACAACATATTCAGATTTACATCAAAATCTAAAATCAATTGTTCCTTGGCACATGGCCTACCCTTCCTCAAAATTTCATCAAAATCCATTCACTACTTTGAGCTAGAGCCCTGCACTCCCGCGGGACCCGACGCAAAGCAGCGCGGGACAAATTTTGAAAGCTCATTGCGGGCGGGAAGGGGAGTGCACAATGCGGGAGCGGTGATAAGCTGCAGTCCCACTAGCTAAAAACGTGTTTAAAATAAAATTTATAAATTATTAATTTATGTCTATCATATATAATTTGTGCTGGATATTTTATTTGGCATTAATAAAAACATTTTAAGATGCCTAAATTTGCGGATGTGGTCTAATCTTGCGTACGTTTCCGATTCCTTTCCGCTCTTCCGTGTTTGAGATCTCCGATGATGGCAGAAGAGCAGAGCTCCTCTAGTGAAGCTCACAGTACTTCAGAAGTAAGTGCTGCTTTAAAAAGAGGTACATTTACCGTTAAAAAGTCAAGAGTCCTGAAATCAGACATTTGGAAGTCGTTCTCACTCATGTACGACGCAGAGGGAAATCAGCTGCCCTTTGCTTGTTGTGATAAGTGCCAAAAGGTTCTGACATACAACGGCCATAAATCAGGTACATCAGGCCTGGATCGCCATGTATGTACTGTCTTAAAAGGACAACAATTCCCCAAGCCAATGACAAGAACTTTCGTGAGAAATAACGCGAACGTCTGCGTCATGCAGGATTTGCGGGTGGGAGCGAGACAAAATATGGCAGGCGCGGGACTGAAAATCATAATTCTTTGCGGGAGTGGGACTGCACAATGTGGGAGCGGGCCTGAAAATTCTGTCCCGCGCAGACCTCTACTTTGAGCTACATTCAGAACAGACAAACAAAACGAAGGCAAAAACCTCACCACCTCCAATAAGTTTGGTGGAGGTAAAAAGAAATTCATTGTTTTAAACAAGATACATTGTCATGAAGCAACTTAAAAATTCAGATGTAGATGTTGAGCTTGAATGCAAAACAAAGGTGACTGTGGTAAAGAAAACTTGTACTGTAGACAGCACAAAGAAACCGGAGAGGGATGAGATTCGAAACGGAACCCAAGTTCTTCTTGGCATCACAGGATCATCTTCTACAACTCTATATTGTAAAATCAAACAGTAGGAAGTGCGAGGAAGTTCAGTATGAGCAGATCTGTGCTAAGAGTCCTGGGATAACTTTTCACGGTCATTCACTGACAAGGGTGAGACTTGGGCATTAACTGTTTATGGGCAATGATTTTAAGGTGAACATGCGAGATCGCTCATAAATATATCCAAATTTTAAATTCATATCTGGATTTCTGTGAAGCTGCTTCGTAACAATCATTAAGAACTGTCCATTTTTAAAAGTGCTATATAAATAAAACTGAATGGAACAAAGTCAGAAATACATTCAAAGCAGGAGGAGAGTGTCAGGATAAGAATTTTATAAATTGGAATTTACTACAACTGAAGTCCTTTTCCAAAATCAAATTCGTCCTCTTTACACTTTTATTATTAAGCACATTTTTTCTGCATAAGCACTTTTCTTAATTAAACACATCTCTCAACCGTGGTCATTTGAGCCAGGATTTTGTCACTAATAAATGCATCTATAATCACCAGCACTTTATCACTTAAAGCTAGACAGCCTTTCAACTTCATAAAACCGGTGAAATTTAGTCATTGTGAGATACATTTCTGTAATCTCAAAAAATACCCCATGCTCACCAGGCCATTCTGTGGCTGCGAAGTTAATTTGAGGGTATTCCTGAGCAAATGTGCATTAAATCGCTCGGTTTGCACAGTCAAGCAGATAGAGGAAGTCCATGTGTGCATGCGTAGGTTTACCTTTTTCTTTTGGGTTTTACGGCAGCTGCCGTCCACAGGTTTACCTTGACCGTGCAATGACCGTTACATCATTCTGTTGTTAAACAAAACAGCTGATCACAGAGGTGCTCGCTGACCACCGATATTTATTAGATTGGTCCTGCGTTTCCTTTCCTTCGCAGCATAACGTATTTTCTTCTCGCTTTCCGTTACTGTAGTCCTTCATATTTCATTCATGTCCTCCATATTCTTCTTCTGTTTCAAATTTGTATCCCACAATGCCTCGGGCTAACAGGGAAAGCCCACCACGTGATCCATGGCATAGCATCTTGAATTGGGTCATGGTTAAGCAAGAAAAAAATAAAAATAAAATAAAAATATTGGAGAATTTAGGGCCACATTAATACCAAATTAATTGTTCAATTAAAAAAACACCCCTAATAAAATCGGAAGTCTGGGATTCAAACTCCGTAGCTTTCGGTCCACTAAACAAAAATAATTGGGTGTCAGGGAAAATTCTTTTTATGACCCAAACTTGAAAAATCTGAAAGGCAGTCTACCTTTAATTGCAGAATATAATGCATGAACAGTTACCTTTTTATATGGACTGACAATTACAATCTAAATAAATCAATCATTTATATTTTCTCTTTTCCTCCATATTGTTTCAAGTTTATTTGTTTGAACAGCAGTACACACTCGGGTCCTTCACCTGTTTTTCAGGTTACCCTGGTGTAACGTTTTTAAAAAACCCTGCACATTTAAAACACAAGGAACCCACACACAAATAACCAACGACATTATAGACATCACAGTAACAACTAAACCTATACTCAAATATCTGATGCCATGTCCTGCTACATTTAAGTCCATTTTTGAAGTTGTTCTAACTTTCCTTCCCGTGATGATATAGTCAGGGTTAAACAGCTTATTAAATTGTCTACATTACTGATGGAAAGCTCATACAAGATCCTGACCTCCCACTAGATTAGTTCACATGGGTTAGAATGATCTTGAGAACGACCTCCAAGAGCTACAGCACATCATTTTTGATCCTCTAGATTTCAAGATTAAAAAAAAAAAAACCTCATGTTTTACTTTATTAAATAATCCACTGCAGAATGTAAAGGTTTCTAAAAAAAAAAGTTTCTATTAAAATAAATTGCCTGTCAAAGACCATTTCATTAACCAATGAAATTGAAAATCTTCATTGCTAATAATGGGAATGACTCTTTGGGGGAGAAATGTCATCACTATACATGGTACAGTTTGCCAAATCCAGCAGCAATATCCTCATCTCATCTTCGCTCAGAGCTAAACAAACTCATGACCTTCTCCATGCCTGCTCCTCAAATTCCAATAAATGTCTGTCATAACAGCATGTGAAAAGCTCTGCTTTCCCTCACTGGACTTTCAACAGATAAAATCCAATAAAGGTGGGGCTTCTCTGTCAGGTCTGCGGCATGCTCTTGGATTTTAGTGACCAATCAAACGAGGAGCACATCAGCTACAGGATCAGTCAGTCTCACTAGTACTAGTGAAATTTACTTAATGCGAGTCAGAGAAGAGCAATGCATTTTATATCAAACATGGGAATCTGTAGTATATCCAAGGTTACCGGTAGCCACTCCGTGGCTTTTAGGTCTTGATCATGCTGATAGAAAACAGTGATCTGTTGATGAAAACAGAATTTCAAAGGAACTGTAACAGCCCTTTCATATCAACTTAAAGGTAGACTGCCTTTCAGATTTTTCAAGTGTAGGTCATAAATTGAATTTTCCCTGACACCCTATTATTTTTGTTTAGTGGACCAAAAGCTACTGAATTCAAATCACAGACTTCCAATACCGTATTTTCTGGACTATAAGCCGCTACTTTTTTCCTAGGTTTTGAACCATGCGGCTTATACAAAGGTGCGGCTATTCTGTGGATTTTTCTTCCACCGCTAGGGGCGCTCTAACCGGAAGTAGAATCAAAAATAAGATAGACGAAAAATCAATGCAAAGAAGAATTAGCAGATCTTTAGCAGATAGAACACGCACGACAAATTACTAACTGGTAATTATTTTCAAATCCAGCAAAGATGATTAAAGTGACTTGTGGTTTCAAACACAGGAGAAATGAAGGTAAATAAATACCGGTTATTTTCTCTTGGTTCTGTTCCGTTTTAATCAGCAAAGCTGCTGCCGTGTTAAAAGGCACTGTTCGGAAAGAATCTGTTCAGGTACATACATGTACATTTACAGTACAAAATCGTTCTGTACATGCAGTAAATATCTAATTTTTCAACATAGATATCTGCGGCTTACAGCCCGGTGCGGCTTGTATATCTTTTTTTTTATTTTTTTTAAAAAATAGAGCGGATGCGGCTTATATACAGGTGCGCTCTATAGTCCAGAAAATACGGTAATTATTTTTATTATTATTAATAATAAATTTTTTAAATAGAACAATTAATGAATTTAGGGCCATGTGGCCCCAAATTCTCTGCTATATTTTCCTGCTTGATCATGATCCAATTCAAGATACTATGGATACCATAGCATCACATGGTGGTCTTAAATTCGTTCAATATCTCATCTTAACTTGTTCTTAACTCGTCTTAATTTTGTTCAATATCATGCTAGCTGAATGGAATACATCTGATAGACCATGAAAAAAAAAAAAAAAAAAGCCAGCCAATATTATTATACATACACACTTCATGTCAGCATTCTCAAAAGCCAACATGAGCTTACCTGCAACTCTGTGCTGTTAGCACGGCAGTCCCGTTACCTTCTAGCAGAGGTGGACGGTAACAAAGTACATTTGAGTATTGTATTTAAGTACACCGAGTATCTGTACTTTGAGTATTAATTTTTTTGCCAACTTATGACTAACTTCACTACATTTGAAAGACAAATATCGTACTTTTTACTCCACTACATTTCTATCAAAGTCCTCGTTACTATGAAGTGGCTTTCAAAATGGAGGTTTTTTTCTTTTCTAAAACGTGATTGGTTTTTTCCACAGGTGACACAGAGCCTATCACTAGGGTCATGTCATTTCCATAGACTAGATAAAATCAAGATAAATAATGCTGCGAAGAAATCTTTCAACACAATCAGCTGATAGCAGAAAGGAAGGGAGGTGGTTCTTCTGGGGAGCTTTCTGAAAGGAATAAAGAGGTCATTTTGTTTGAAATGCTTGCTTAGGAGTACATCACAGCCTACAAAAACTTGCCGCCCGACCTATGGAAGCATGTACAGGTATGAAAACGTTTTATTCCAAGAGAAAGCTTGCAATGAAGTCTGTGCTTTTAGAGCTAGCAATAACGCACTAGCTATGCAGTCTTGTTAGTCAAGTGACTTTCTGTGGATTTGCCTGCCAAGTTGCCATAGCCTTGACCACAGCTAACGTTAACGCACAGCTAGTTGACTTGGACACTTAGTTAGCATGTAAACATGAAGTTAAATGTTATTCATTAGTGTATGTGAAGTGCTTTCAGAAATGTTTTAGCATAATCTTGCCAAATAAACAAAACGTAGAAGTCTTTTCTAGTAACGTTAGCTACCCAGTATGATTTCGAGTTTGAAGAGACTTTGCTAGCATGTCAGGAGCTTCACTGACTAGCTAGCTTACTGTTAAGCCACGATGATTCCACAGGCAGATTCAGATGTGCATGAATACATACACTTGTGCGTGCGCACACATACACACGCACGCGAGACCTGTGAGATGGACAGTATTGTACTAGTCAGTCACAACAAATTGCTGGAATTTGTGTTTTGATGTCAGATGCTGGCCTTGCACTTTTTTGTCTTGCTTAACACAGTGTTACTGTTGGGCAGTTATTAAGCTAGAGGTGTGGACCTGGGTTTTAAATCAGGTTGTCATTTTTATTTCCTGAGCAAGCTGCATTTACAGCTATTCCACAGTCTTCCTGATTAACATACACCTACATGCATGCACACACTGCCAGAGCTGGGTCAGAACACTATCGTGCTGCTTTGTGGGGGTAGGGAGGGGTGATACAATTGAAAATAAATAAATAAAAATTGACAATGTTCTTTTTCAGTTTGTAACATTCTACAGATTCTATAAGCTAGTCAGTAGATCCAGTCAGTTACTTCAGAGGCATTAGGTTTTGTAAGCATTGTGGCAATAATACAACAATGCATTGACAGAATATACTTTTAATACTCAAGTATTTTTAAAAGCAAATACTTCAGTACTTTTAAGTAAAAATTTAACCATACAACTTTCACTTGTATTGGAGTAACATTTGACCAGTGGGATCTGCACTTTGACTTAAGTAATGAAGTTGGATACTTTGTCCACCTCTGCCTTCTAGCCAGTGTAGCATTCAACAACATTAGCGAAGGCCAACGTGAGCTGACCCACGACTCTGTGCTGTTAGTGCACCAGTCCAGTCACCTTCTAGTTGGTGAAGTGTTGCACAGTCAAGCAGATGATTATCATTCCCATATAATTTACTTAGTTACTTTTAAAATCAACATCCACAACTACACACTGTAGGTACAGCCCGTCTCATTTAGAACTACAGATCCCAGCAACCAACTTCCGCGATGACCTACGTCACACTAGGCGGGATCACCTACGTCACTTCCTCCATGACTAAGTGACCCGGAAACCTTCTCTCTTTGGCGCTGTGGGACCTCGTGTCACTACAGACATAAAGAGACACACTCTTACCGGACCGTCCGAAATCACAACTTCTGCCTGGCAAGAAAAGAAACTCAGCGTGCTCTCGTTTACCACTGGCCACAGTAAAACTACTTAAATCGCGCTCTCACTCAGATTGAGTTACAACCGGTTTTTATTTGTTCATAAGTAACGTTACAACTGCAGCCCAAAGCAGTTAATTAAAAGTTAGAAGCAACTGGATTCCTTCTGACTTAATTGCTGTGCACATTGTCTGATCAGAGACTTTTCCTCATGAACGCTGAAGTTCGGACCAAGAAATTCTCTGCGCTTCTACAGAAGCCTCCACGACCTCTGTGAACTCCAGAAGTTTCGGAACATCTCTGCATTCCTACATAGGAGCAAAATACTGGAAGTAAGACTGGCATTTTGGGCAAAAACTAGTCTTAGGAATTAGCTTTATGAAGTAGTGTGAATTTAAACTCAGGAGCTGTTTAATTGTGCACACTGTAGATACTCAGTGTTGAATTGATCATTGTTCTATGTTCTCTCAGTTTTTTTTTTATAGATAGGCTGTTGCATGCCATCTCTATCCTTCCTAACACCTTCAATTTCATTATTACACATATTTTGACCTCATCAAGATTTCAGTGGATTTGGTAATGTTATAGGCTAATGGGTTAGCTAGCAACCAGGGCTAATCCCTTGTTCTCCTCAACACCACAAGGTGGAATCCCTTTTGTCTCAAGAAGGCACGAGGTGGTCACCTCCCCCAACACAAACGCACCTTAGATAACATTCCAAGGCCTGATTCATTTCAAACTTGCAGCGCATTCTCCAGCACTCACATTCAAACCCTCTTTGTCTCCTCCTTCCCATACTGCGCAGTTGCGCACAGAACACACCCCCTTTGCTCTCTCCCCCCCCACACACACACACACCGTGCTCGCTCTCTCCCCTCGCGCGCGCGCGCACACACATTGCTGATCATATTTGAATATTTCAACTGCTACTACTCATTTTTATCATTGTTATAATAAATTCAATTATTCTGAACCTGTGATTGTCTGTTTTGCTGATATGTCCTGGAAGTCACACAATCTCAAAGAATTCCAAGGTGTATGAGTGCTATTGGCTGTAGCTTGGTAAGTGATACATTATTGCTGCATTGGAAGTGATAATCATAATTTGGAATATACCATAATTTAGCTGTTTGGTAATTTATTATTAAGCACCAAAATTAATGGTATTATTAATAAGACTGATTTGAAACTGATTTAAATGAGACCGATTACTTAAGACCAATTGCACCCACAACACAATGGAGCGACCTGGCAGCCAAAATTCTCTCAAAATCTTTTGCCTTCAATGAAGCAACCCTCGTGGCCATGTTTATTTACAAACAGTCACAGTCACTCGCTAGTGCGGAAGTTTTACACCTCTGACGTGTCTCTCCCAGTTTTTTGATGTCCGTTGGTATGTTTTCCTCTTGTAAATATGCATGAAGAACATATAATGAAGTTTTGGTAGCTTTCCGGGTGTTCAGCGCGTCTTTGGCTTCAGTTTTTAGTTTGTTTATTTCGTGCTTAATTTTGTTAGCATCCATCAGCCAGCGATGACTATGGGGTTGTGCTTTAGGAGGTACAACCTCTACTGTGGCTGTAGAGGCCGATCCTTGATCGGCACTGTCGATTGCAGTGAGGACACATGAATGTTGCATTATTGATGGGCTGCTGTTGGAATTGCCTATCCTTTCTTCTTTGGCGTTGTTCCGCTGCCTTGGCTCTCACGTCCCCCTCACTTTCGGTCAATCTGTGGTGCACCAGAGACCTCCAGACTGACCTGTCTGTCGCACGGGTCTCCCAGTTGTTGGTGTCGATGCCACAAGCCTTCATGTCGCGTTTGCAGACGTCCGAGAAGCGAAGGAAGGGCCGGCCTGCCATGCGCTTACCACTTGACAATTCCCCGTATAACAGGTCTTTGGGGGATTCGCCCGTCATCCATCCTGTGAACGTGGCCCGCGAAGCAAGGTGTACATGCTCGGTATGTCCGCTTTAGCTAGCACTTCGTTGTTGGTTACTTTGTCTTTCCAAGTGATGCCGAGAAGCCTACGCAGACATCTCATGTGAAAAACATGAAGTTTCTTTTCGTGCCGTGCATAAGTGGTCCAGGACTTGCTGCCGTAGAGCAGAGTGCTTATGACGCAAGCTTGATAGACTTTGCTTTTGGTGGAGACAGTGAGGTGTTTGTTTTCCCAGACACGCTTTGATAATTTAGCCATCGTTGTTGAAGCTTTTCCGATACGTTTGTTGATTTCAACGTCCAACGAGAGAGTGTGTCGGTTGTAGTAGACCCAAGATATTGGAATTGGTGGACGACTTCTAAGTTTTCCCCATGAGCTGTGATATTTGGTGGCGCTGGTGTTGCTTGGCCCATGATCTGCATTATCTTCTGGCTGATTCGTAGACTGAACAGGTCACATGCACTAGAGAAATCATCCATTAGCCTCTGAAGACCTTCTTGAGAATGAGAGACGATGGCAGCAGCATCGGCAAACAACATGTCTCTGATAGTGACTTTTCGCACCTTCGACTTGGCGTGCAAACGAGCAATGTTGTAGAGTTGGCCGTCTGATCTTGTGTGGAGAAAAACACCGTCATTTCATGTACCAAAAGCATGTTTCAACAGAAGAGCAAAGAAAATGCCAGAAGAGGGTTGGTGCTAGTACGCATCCTTGTTTCACCCCACTTCTTACCCCAAACTCTTTGGAGATGCTGCCGTCGAACTGCACGGTACTCATCATGCCATCATGGAAGGATCGAATAAGACTGAGAAGTCTAGGCGGACATCCAATAAGAGGCAGCATCTTGAACAGGCCGTCTCTACTCACTAGGTCAAAGGCCTTGGTCAGATCAATGAAGGCCAGATAGAGGGGTTGATTCTGCTCTCTACATTTTTCTTGGAGTTGACGTAGGGAAAAGATCATATCAACAGAAGATCTATTTGAGCGAAATCCGCACTGTGACTCAGGATATATTCTCTCTGCTAAGACTTGAAGTCTCACCAGAATGACGGGTGCGAACAATTTACCAACAATACTCAGAAGTGAGATGCCTCTAAAGTTGTTGCAGTCACCTTTGTTTTTGTAGAGTGTGATGTTGGCGTCCCTCATATCTTGGGGAACAGCACCTTCCTCCCAGCATTTAAGTAGTAGTTTGTGTAACGGTTCTAGGAGGCAAGCTTTGCCGCTTTTGATGACTTCTCCAGGTATGCAGCCTTTGCCAGGAGCCTTGCCCGACGGGAGTTTATCTATTGCTTTGGAGACATCTAACAGTGGAGGATCGTCTAGTTCGGTCAATGTAGGTAAGCGTTCTATGGCGTCAAGGGCGGTTTGACTGTGTTTTCTGCCGAATAAAGTTCTGAGTAGTGTTCGACCCATCTTTCGAGTTGCTTTGTTTTGTCGGAAATCGCTTCACCTGATTTAGTTTTAAGGGGAGCTGTTTTGGCTATGGTGGGACCGATTGCTTTTTTAATTCCATTGTACATCGCTTTTATATTTCCTGTGTCTGACGCTTGTTGAACTGTGCTACTAAAGGTTGATCCAGAACTCGTTCGCGCATTTTCTCACTGTGTGTTTAACGGTGTTCCTAGCTGATCTTAAAGATGCTAGTGTTGCTTGACTTGGATTATCTTTATAAGATTTCAGGGCATTACGTTTTGCTACAATTAAGGGTTTGAGTTTTCCTGAATTTTCCTCATACCAGTCGTTTGTTTGCCTACTTTTTTTCTTTCCAAAAGCTGTGATAGCTGCGGAGTATGTAGCGGTCTTAAGATTGTTCCACAATGGATCTGAGGTCTGGTTGCCTGTGTTCTTGAATAGAGAGGTAAAGGTGGAAGTGAATTCTGTGACTTTGTCTGGATTTCCAGTTTTACTGACCTCGACTTTTGATTTCCCTGGTTGCTTGGTATGATAAAATTTCTTTGGTCAAAGTTTGACTTTGCAGCACACTAGTGAATGATCTGTGTCGCAGTCGGCGCTGTGGTACGTTCTGGTGACGGTGAAGCTGGGGAGGAAGTTTCTCCTAGTGAGGATAAGGTCTAGCTGGTGCCAGTGTTTCGATCTTGGGTGTCTCCACGACACACGATGGTGATATTTTGTACAGAAGGTGTTTGTTATGCATAGATCGTGGAAGGCGCACAGTTCTAATAGCTGTTGTCCGTTGTCATTACATTTACCTATTCCAAATTGACCAAGGCAGCTTGGCCAAGCTTCGTTGTCGTTGCCTACCTGAGCATTAAAATTGTCTAAAATGATGAGATTTTCTTGTCTTCTGATGCCCTGGATGAATAATTCTAAGTCGCTATAGAATGTATCTTTCGTTTCGTCGGATGCTGCAACTGTCGGTGCATATACGCATAGGAGATTGATTGGGCCATCGGTAGTGTTTAAGATTATAGACATGAGGCGGTCTGTCGCTGAATGACCCAGCTGTACTTTGTCGAGTAGAGTGTTGCGCACGGCGAAACCAACACCATGCTGTCTTGGTTCGTCCTCTTTTTTACCCTGCCAGAAGAATGTGTAGTCGGACTCTTTAAGGCTACCTGAGTCCACTAAACGGGTCTCTTGTAGTGCTGCTATATCTATTCCTAGACGCGAGAGCTCGCTGTTGATAACGGCGGTTTGTCGTAAGTCCGATACAGCTTGAACGTTGTCTGAAAGGCCTGTCAGCATTGTCCTGACATTCCAACACCCTAGCTTGAGTGTTGGTTTCTTTGAGTTGAGAGTTCTGTCACTTGGTGCAAACGTTACTGACCACTTTTCGGGGGAAACCCAAGTCCTACGCACCCAGTAAGACAAGTGACCACTGGCGGGACAACACCCTATTGGCTGAGGGCTGCAGCTGTCCAATGAAGTTAAATAACCTCTCCCACCGTCAGGATCAACCCCTGGCGCCTAGCTCTATGCCAATTGAGCTGTGGCTTAAAACCGGTAACTACCGTTCCCCGCTTTGATTCTACAGTGTAGTCGTAGCTGAAGTTGACCTCTCTAGGGCGCAAACCTGGGCAGAATTGTGGAGAAACTGAGTTGCCCAAGCAGCAGAATCCCCCTCTCGGTCTCGCTGGTAGGAACCAGAGGAATGGACGGGTCAATACGTCTGGGACCAGGTTGACTGCAGCAGATGCCAGAACAAGACCGAGTTCAGCTCTTGACTGCCTGTGGGACTGCACTCCAGATTTTCTTACGGGGTTGACTCCCTTAGGTCAGTTTCCTTTGCTGGGATGAAGAGCCTGGCCTGCCCTTATGTTTTCTGTCGGGGTTGTCTCCCTTAGCCTTTGGCTCAAAAGCCTACCCGCAAGGCAGCGGACCCGGGGTTGGTGAGTAGCAGGGTGTGTCCATACGCCGATGGGCCTTACATACTGCACCTTTGGGGTCCCCGAGTACACCGAGGTCCCTCACTGACTAGCCTGGGGCCGCTGGGTACCCAGTTACCGTGTGTCACCACGAGGAGGTCCAGTGAGAGTCTTGATGTTGGAGAGGCTATGTACTGGCAGGGAAGACTTACGCACTCAGCTTCCTTTTCAGCTTGGGACCAAACCTAGCCAGCGGTGAGGACAGGTATGGACAGTACAAGACATACACATACGCTCAGTACACTCGCACTTGTGCATCACAACACCCTGTGGCATAAGCCACACAACGGGGCGTCGTGGCTCAGGTGGATAAGGTGCCATACCATGAATCCGGGGACCCGGGTTCGATTCCGACCCAAGGTCATTTCCCAATCCCTCCCTGTGCTTAATTATAGCACAGCTAATCCTAGCAGCAACACTGGATTAGCCTCATCTCTCTTTCCCAGCAAACAAAGAAATGATTGTGTGCACGCACAGCAGAAAAGTTGTCACTGGATAGTCACAAAAGCTCTGACGTGTGACATCGTGTCATCTTGACAACGTGCAATATTATAAATATTGCACACTCATTCTCCATTGGGGAGCGTGGCATAATACATGTAGGATAAGCGATATGATAATATTGCATGCCATCAATAAACCCACTAGAAGGGAACAGAATACATGTTTTTATTCCATGGAAAAAGTGGCCCATATGTATAATAATTCCTGATATTTCAGGCCGATGACACACATTGTCAAAACGGTGAACTGGTTCAAAATTAAAAATTTTGATTAACTTTCTCTTTTTTTTTTCCTTTTTGTGTGAATGTGTCCATATAATATAAAGAACATTACACGGTGGTGCAAAGATATGAAGTTCATCTGGTGTTGAAAAATATTTCACTTTGCTCACTCATGAAATATATACATTCACCACTCAAAGAAAAACTTCATATCCACACACAACTGTAATACAGCACTCATATATATATAAAAACACACATTCCTCAGCATATGTAATCAGCTTCTAATTATCACCACAACAAAATCTTTATCCTTTTTTCCCCTCTTTAGGCTGAAACTACTACTTATCACAAATATAGTTACCTCCACAGACTTTGCTGGAGGTGGTTATGATTTCACCTCCACTTGTTTGTCTGTTCCCAACGTAACTCAAAGTAGTGAATGGATTTTTATAATTTTGAGGAAAAAGGGTGGGCCATGGAACAATTGATTTAGATGCAAATCTGGATATGTAACGTATGTAAAATACATAACATCTGGATTTTCTAATATGTGGCTTGGTGGAGGTCTGCACTCTACTGGCTTCCTTCTATTAATTATATACACTTGTCCAAGTTTAGCTAATTTTAACATAACATTTAATTTCATATTAATGGACTCATTCTCCACATATTGACAGAAAGTGAGGTCACCCACAAGTCCAATTGAGGGTGTGTGTGATGGAAGAAGGGGGTAGGGCTTCCAAATGGTATCTGTTAAAGGGGACATCTTAAGAAAAACTCAATTTCAGTGCTTCCCACCCTCACAAGTGCTGGACCTGCTAACATGATGTTGAAGTGAGCCAAGCACAGGAACTGCTGTTTTCGGCTGCACAGAGCAGCATGTAGTTACATTGACCCTCGGCCTCAGAGGACAGAAGAGCCAAGTGGATTGAATTTATTTTTAATGGCAATGTCCCAGCTACAGTTGGCAAAAATCTGTGTCTGACTTTTTCCCCCAACCTGGTCCAGTACTACACAGAACTGGCAAATGGAACTGTACCAAAGAGGAATCGATACCAACTATCCATGGCAAAAATACAGATGAGAGAAATGTCCATATTTATATTTAAAAATAAATAAATAAATAAATAAATAAATAAAAAGTATGCTGTGTTTCTCTTTGGCCATTTAGCACTAGCTAGCTGAGGTAAACAATACATGCTCATTTTCGAGATTATTATTAGCATTACTTTCTGCAGGATTCACAATACCATTGTTAGTTCAATGACTAAATTTATCTTCTCAATACTTAACACACGTAAAGGAGAGAATAGGTGTGGGGGTTAGTGATTTTAGTATGTTGTGCTTGGGTAAATTAAAAAAAAAAAAACATGCTTTATATCCAACTGCAATTTGGAATATGGGCATGCTTTGCAATGTGCACACATCACTGTTCGAATGAGCAGAGATATGACCTCAGAGCAAACAGTATTGTACAGCTGCAGAAATACAAATCGCTAATTTATCTTGGATCCAGAGGTCATCTATAGTCTTGTTTGTGGTGCTGGTTTGGGGTCTGCTCCTTCATTTTCCTGTTCTGAATCAGGTTCATACATAAGGCTGCAATCCTGGTGTAGAAGTCATTGCTTAAGCTACAGTCACATTACAGCTCACGATAGGTTATCGATGAAAAATTAGGTGTTTTGGTGACGACGCATGGCGATATACAAGCGAGTTAAATGATCTGGTTGTACAGCAGGCGAATGTAGCACCTGCAGATATATTAAATGTGTATACACATGAACATATGTATAGTATATACAATTGCAAAAATAAATACAAGTTCACACCTAGAAAATATTTCAGCATAGTAACCCCTAGGGCCTAGCCCAAAGAGATTTGCCCCCCCCTTCCCTCACCATGAATGGTCCTACTTGTCATAACTAAAAATCATTATGAAAATGAAGTTTAAAAATATGACAAGTCCCACCACTGGTTATTGTAATGTTAATCTTAAATCATATCATGCCAATAAGCCTATAAGGTTTACATAGTGATAGTCTATAGATCCAATTTCATTTACATTTTTGATTTGTAACCCAACCATCAGGTGAACTTTGCTGTTGGGTATGTCTTCTTGAGCGAGGCAAAGAATGGTCCTAAATTCAGCGATCATTGCCTCTTTTGCTTGGCCGGTTATCGCTTTGGCAAACTGTCTTCTGTTCCCTGATGCTGCTGCGGCGAGTCAGTGGTCCTGTTGGGGCTGGCGCTTTGAGAAATGGTCCTTCTTTGGCTTGAGAGCCGACTTTCCTTGGGTAAATATGTTGCTCTTTTTTTCTTTTACACAAATTGAACAAGTAAAACACGTTTGCCTCTTCATCCAACACCAGCCACGGGAACAAAGCGAACCACTCTTTCCGCACTGAGCGATTTGTGTCTGAATATTTTCGTTGTTTTGCTGAAGGCTCTGCCATGCTGGTTTGTTTGTCTGCCAAGTGCTTCGTACTTGTGACCAATGAAATTGCGCTATTGTCTATAGAGCGAGTTTGATTGGCTTACTCGTGCTCATGCTTTAGATCTAGTTCTTCGTTTCACCGCACAAATGTCTCTGCATGTCCGCGAAAACACCCCCCCCCCACTAGTTTACAAACATTTAGAGGTTATTCGCAAAATTGATTTTGAGTAGGAAAGTTATTTGCCAAATTGACGATCATGGCGTGAATTTGATTAGCCAAAATAGGTTAATTTTCACCAATGACGATTTGGCGAGTGGCTATCGCGAACCTAAGGACTCTGGTTAAAATACTCAGTTTTCTGTTTTGGTTTCGTTACTCTGACCTTGCCTCACATTTTGTTTTTGTAAATATGTTATGCCTGCTAATAAATACACTTCCTGCACTCAGATCCGTCTACCGACGCATACCTGACGGAATATTCTATGAAAACAGCATCCTTATATGATGCTGATTTGATTGCAGTCAGCACAAGTGTTTCCCATAACGACTGGGTCTGAAGAATGTGCACAATGCGCTCCGAAGGATCCCCTAATGTAAATGCACTTTCAAGACTCAGTGAAGGTTTGGCTATGCAGAGCCCCTGTGCTGATGAGTCTCCCGCGAGCATCGGGGACATGGATTCAAGACAAATGCATCTCAAAAGGCTCAAGGGTGGTTACCCGAGCTTCGAGAAATATTCCCAGACCCATCTGCGAGTATTTGCAGCCAATAAAAACGTTGCCACCAAATTTCAATGCATGCATTGAAAATTTTTGCAACGTTTTTGGTCACTCACGAGGCAGAGAGACACCCCCCGCCAAAAAAAAAAAAAAAAAAAAAACCCTCGCAAAGCTCAGAGAACATTTATCATGCATCATACAATTGGTGGCAATGCTAGCAATTTATCAAGTATTCACAAACCTATCGTGAACTGTAGTGTGGCCAGGGCCTGACCTCTCGGTTTCGCTGAAATTCCACACATGCTGGTGGGTGTGGCTAACAGATCTCTCAATTAAAAGAAGTCAGCCAAATCAGAGCAAAAAAAACATTTAAACGTAAAAAAGGCACAACTGCAAAATTAGCCTCTTATCCTATAAGGTTTTCCATACCATTCTAAAACAGCATAGGGGGAAGAGAGGTCCCCCCCCCCCAATAAACATCTCAGGCAATAATATAAAATAATGGAGAGGGAAGAAAAAGAAAAGTATGTTTCCTTTAATATCAGAGAGAGCTCAAAACTTGCACAAATCGTGTGTCTACCGTTTCATTTCCTGTTTTATTGGAAAAAAGGAGGGGGGAAAAAAAAAAAGACTGCTCTTTTGGCATATTGTTGAACAATCCCCCAGTGTGGAGTTGTGGAGCTCTTCCACAAAATGTCAAAAAGGTTGGTAGGTCTAGCATCACTTTATAATTAGCATAAATAATCACTGACATTACAGTGCAAAACTCTGTCGACACAAAAGTAATTATATTGCACAAGTCTAAAAATGCAGTATAAAGGAAAAAAGTAGCCCAATACTGCTTGGATAGTTCTAGTTCCCACTGCAAAGTCATAATTAAGCCCGGTGTACACAGGCGCTTTCCCGTCGCAAACGCATTACCATTTTTGGACACAAGTTTCCCCTCTCGTGTGCGCGTTATCTGCGACCAGTGGGCAATTTGGGGAGGGGGATGCAAGTCACATGGAAATCCCATGACTACTTCGCAGGCAGGGATTGGCTTTGCCTTTGGAAGTGATTGCTTCCTTATCGAAAAAAAAAAAGGACACGTGGCGATATCTCTGCAACAAGTCAGCGACTGGCAATTTTTTGTCACAGAATATCAAGCATGTTTGATATCTGCAATCTGTTGCAAGCAACCAAAAGAACCAGGGTCGCAAATATCCACACACGAAGCGAGTTTTCGCTTGTGTCAAAAAGTTGCGTGACCAAGCGACGGAAAAACAAAACAAATAATAAAATCACCCGTGTGCACCAGGTTTTAGGCAGTCTAATTCTTTGCAATAAAAGTACATCGCTAACATTAGCCAGATCCATTTTGGCATCATCAGAACAAATTTCCCCTCATTATAAAGTCTCCCATAACGTAACCAATGGAGATGGAAGCCACAAGCTGATTTTAGAAAAACACATAACTGCCCTCCATCAACTGAAACTACTGCCACCATCCTTGTTTTCATCAGAATGAAAAAAAGTAAAAGGTTATTAGTTAAAAAGCTATTTATCAAAATTTTTCCAAAGGTTCCCATGATTGAAATGTTTGCATGTCCGAGAGAACAGGAAGGCAACATAATTCCTGCTCAGGCAGGCCATGCTGAATCAGCATATTAGATCTGAATTAGCGCTAGCTGTGCATACATCTCTTCCTGGAGCATTCCAGTTACTGCAGCACCAAGAACCGGCCTTTCAGGGGGACAGGATTGTGATCCAGTGAGCATGTCTAAATCAGATAACCTGATTAATAGTGGCACACTGCTCCCATGCCCACTCAAAGATAAACAAAAAGCAAGGAACCTAAAAGATAAAGAACAGGAAGCCAATTTCTGGAGGACGTATTTGGTACTCACAGCATCACACTATATACGTTTCATGAGGATCACCTGTATAATCACAAGCTTACGGTTTTTTCCCCAGCTCCATTCTGGAAACCAGCCTAAATACAACTTTACAAATAAAGGTCAATGGTCAAGATGCAACCCATGCTGGCATCTGCCTTTCCCTACCTGAAAATATATAGATGATATTCAAAATGTCCAGTAAACTCAAAGGGAATTTAACTTGACAAAACTTCACAAATTCCAAAAAAAAAAAAAAAAAAAAAAAAGAGAGTCAGTGTATTATGGTTAGTACTTCTGGAAATTTGCTTTTAAATGCTGTGCATATTGACAGCGAGGCTAAAACTCATCTCGAATGACGCATTTGCACGTTAATAAAGTGGATGCATAATTTCATATCGTTAAGGTGCGGACATCTGTAGTTGTGAACTGGCTTTAGGCTAACTTTTCTAAACCACAAGACCCAGAGGGAATTCTCAGTCCGAGGATGATGACTGACATAACATTCTAATAATGTTTGGTGCAAGTAACAGAATTCTTGACTCTGAACCCATAAACAACATATTGGTCTTGAAGCACCATGTACCGTAATAATATAGTATGCACAAGAACATTTCGTCAGTGGAAAGTAGCACGTCATTCATATAATACACGTGTCAAAGGCCTGAAGATCCAGTATGGCGCTCTCCATTTTAATCAGTACAATAATCTAAATGATTCTCTCATAACCTCATACACCACTATTTTTTTTTTAAATCATCAGTTTCATGCATGCAACAATTCTTTATCTCCCCCCCAAAAAAAAAATTGAAAAGTTGAAAGACAAGTTGATGAGTGCAAAGAGTTTCATGAGTGTTGAGAAAACGAGGACAAGTTTGTTCTTAGAGACGAGCTGTGGCAGTCAGGAAAGAATACAATTTAGGCGAGGTCACCAAGATGGCACAAGGCTAACTATGATCACCCGACTCATGACCACTAATGTTTGATTATAAAATAAAATCTTAAAAATTCTTCACACTCCATATTTATGATGGCAATAACCAGACACAGCAGCATGAACAAGTATTTTTTTTAGTTTTTAAATACGGATCATTTTTACATTTGACAAATTAAAGATTAGTTAGCACAATGATTTCTCTTTCAATAGTGCATACAGCTGAAAAAAAAAAGGGGGGGGAACCTTAACACCAATTTTCCTAGAGACATCCTACATTACAGGAAATTAGATTACTGTCTTTATCCATAAAGTAACGAAAATAATAAAAGGAATTAAGACAATGAAATTTTCACACGTACATGTTGCATCCCGTCTTCGGTTAAACCTGTGTTGTTGGGTTTTTTTTTTATTTGTATATGTAAATACTTAATTTATCTAGATGTTCTCTCTATTTTCTATTCTCTGTTTATCCTGTAATGATGCTACTGGAATTTTAATTTCCCTGAGGGAACCCTCCCAAAGGGATCAATAAAAGTTCTATCTAATCTAAACTAATCTTCAACCTAGGTAGAATTGGTGAACCACATTTTACCTCGGTAAAATGTGCATTCAACCTAGGTTCAAGTGCCTGAAAAGGGATTTTTTTTTTTTTTTAAATGTCCCCCCCCAAAAAAAAAAAAAAAAAAAAAAAAAAAATTATAGAGATAGATAGATAGATAGATGTGTTTAAAATAATAAATAGGAAATCGTCTTCTCTCACATGCTCTCTCTCCCCACCCCCCACTAACCTCCCCTCTCTGGTCCTCATTACCTGGACTCCCTTCCCTTGATGTTGTACCTTCTCAACTACCTCTCTACAAACACTCAAATCACAATGAAATTAAGTTTTATTGTACTCACCAGGATTTGAACTCACACCCTCCAGATCTGTAGTCCATAATGCTTACCACTACACAGGTTAACACTGCAAATTCTCCCATACCCTAAAATAAAACCAATCCAAACCCCAACAAAAAGCTAACCCAAACCCTAAAATAAAATAAATCTAACCCAAACCCCAACAAAAAGCTGTCTCAAAACATACAAAAATTATAAATTTAACCTAGATTGAATGCTGTCTATATCTAACCTAGGTTGAATGCAGGTTTAACCTGAGAATGGATTTTACCTGCAACATACACACTCCTTATGTATTCCTCACCAACTTCTATAAACAAACAAATAACCTCAGGTGACAACACAACAGATTTCTATATTTAGTAAACCCAAACCAGGTGGGAAAACATGAGTATATCCTCCCTATTTCCACAATCATTAAGAGAGCAACTAGCATTCTCCCATACCCAGGGGTTACTAATGAAATGTACAAGATCAACTAATCAATAATTGTGACTACCTAAATAAAAGGAGAAATTTTGGCAGTTTGCTGTTCTGGAGCACCCATGTGGTGTTGTAACAACAACTGCAGAGAAGCAATCGTTGCTGCTCATCACACTAGAAAGGGTCATAAGGCCACTGCCAAACAAATGTGAAATTCACCATTCTACAGTGAGTAGGACCGTTTACAAACGGAGAGCCTTTAAAATAGCTGCAAACCTTCCTAGGAGTGGGTGTTGCAGCAAATTCAGTTAAAGGTGAGACCATTTAACGTGCATTAGATATGAAGAAAAACCCAACAGCTACATCATGTGATCTACAGGCCTCTATAAGCACATTAAATGTTCACGGCAAAACGATCAGGAAAATAAAATAAAAAAAATGAAGTGGTACATCTTTTGTGCAAGATTCGCAATGAAAAAGGTTGGCTGTTCTCTCCAAAAATATGGCAGCACAACCTAGTTTTGCAAAACTGCATCTGAACAAACCACAAAAGTTCTGGAACAATATCCTTTGAGCTGATGAAACCAAGGTGACGTTTGGTCATGGACAGCACCATGTTTGGTAAAAAGCAAAAACATAGCATTTTCACCACAAACCCCTCATACCAACTGTCAAGCATGGTGGTGGAGGGGTGATGATTTGGCCTTGTTCAGCAGCCACTGGACCTGAAAAAAAAAAATAAGTCACTGAGATAATGATGAGCTCCACTTTAGACCAGAATATTCTTGAGACAAATTCAAGGCCATCTGTCGAGCAACTTAAGTTGGGCCAAAATTGGGTCATGCAACAGGACAATGAGCCCAAGCACACCAGCAAGCTAGCATCTGAATGGCTAAAGAAGAAAGAAAAAAAAGTTAAGGTGTCGGAATGGCCAAGTCAAAGTTCAGACCTCAACCCCATTGAGATACTGCAGCAGGATCTTAGGCTACGTTCACACTGCAGGCTGAAGTGACTCAAATCCGATCTTTTCGCCCATATGTGACCTGTATCCGATCTTTTATTGACAATATGAACGACACAGATCCAATTTTTTCAAATCCGACCCAGGCCGTTTGGATATGTGGTCCTAATTCCGATTCCTATCCGCTCTTTTCATATGCGACTTCAGTCTGAACCGCCAGGTCGCATTCATCCGACTTACACGTCATCATCAAGCCACAAACGTCACTATTCTGCGCTGAAGTAGGCGGCGGGTCTCTCAAAAAAAGTTACAACAACATGGCGCATAATCACAGGCGCAGATGGGGGGGGGACTCGTCCCACCCAGATTTAAATTCACCTCGCTCGGTCCCCCCCACTTATAGGGAGGAAAAAACGTCTATGCTGTCTTTCTTTGCATAAGGCAAACCTCACGGAAAAATCAAAAGACTAATTACCATTCGGTTTATTGAGGTGCACAGCAGTGTATACATAGTTGCAACAACGCACATAAAACAAAACAAAGACTGATATTCGGTTGGTTGAGCTGCGCAGACTGCACAGGTTGCGAGCTCGAGCTTGGTTGCTATGGTAACCCACAACAAGTCTGACAGGCATATCGGGGTTGGTTTGCTGGCAGCTTTGTCCCCCCCAGTTTTTTGTCCCCCACAGTTAAAAAAAACGTATCTGCGCCCCTGCGCATGACATCAATGCGAGGGACGCTTCGGGCTGTGAAGGTTCTGAATCTTCTCAATGGAAGGACGCAGAGGTTAGGGAGCTGATTTCCATTTGGGGGGATACAGCTATTCAAGCTAGATTGGATGGGTCATACCGCAACCGGGCGGTTTTACTTCCGTAAACACTGGCCATGCTCACTGCGTGACGTCGTCGTATCCCGCAATGCGCATGCAGAACACTTTTAGGTCGCTTTTCGTTCATACTGAGGATCACATACAAGTCACATACATTTGTTAATGTGAACGACCTCACAAAAAAATCGGATTTCACAAAAAAATCGGAATTGAGCATTAAGCCTTGCAGTGTGAACGTAGCGTTAGAGCTATGCATAAACAAAACACCCTGAAAAAAAAAAAAAAAAAAAAAAAAAAACTAAAGCCATGTTGTATAGTGGGACAAAATTATATTAACTTCCCCCCCCCCCCCTTTTTTTTTTGGTGGATGTCTCTGTACAATAAAGAACATTACATGGTGTTCCGAAGATATGAAGTTCATCTCATGTTGAAATATTTCACTTGTGAAATATTTGTCACTCAAAGTGAAACTCCACATCTTCACACCACCTTGTTATAAAACCTTGGAGATTCTGGGGCAATGCTTGTTTGAATTTTAAGATGTAGTGAGCACATAGGCCTACAAGTCTCTCCAAGCTACCAAAGCATACTGATCTAAAAGCTCGGTCACAAATCATATTCTGCCTCTTGAGTGTGGGGTCTATAGCTGTGTGTCTGCAGTCATTATTAAGTGCAAATGGTGTCTGATTGCAGGTTTCATATGCGGCTGAAATGTGTCCTTTGAGAAGAAGTTGTGTTGCTGGAGTTAAATGGTCAAGGCAAATTGTAGATGCTTGAAAGATGCTTACTTTGTCTTTCGGCTCACCATTTTGACAGCATACATCCAGTCAGTGGGAAAACATTGGGAGTGACCTCATCACAGTGAAGACACTGGAAAATATCCCCCTCAGATCCGCAATGTAAGTTTTTCAACACAAAAAGATAAACTTCATATCTTCAAGCCAACGTGTGATTCTTTTTATTAGGCAGGACACATTAAGAAACAACAAGAACACCATCACCTATATCCCTCGCCCTATATACCAACTTAAGATATTGTCACATTTTTCAAGTTCTGCTGCAGGAAACCAACCCAACCTCTTTACACTGACCTCAGCAGCCCATGGCATAAGCCCACCGGACCTTTGGGCCAGGGAAGCTAAAAATTAAAAACACTCATTTCTTAATATCAAAAGGCACATATACATTACTTCAACACATATACCAACTTTCAAGACCATACCACTCAATTTTCAAGTTCTGCTCCAGAAACAAAACCTACCCCCAAGACTAACCTAAGAGACCAAGTCTGAAATTGTTTCCATGGAAACATGAAAAATTTAAATTTCTCAAAATTTCTTAGTATGAAAAGGCACATCTACATCACCTTAACAACACACACACACACACACACACTTCAAATCTGTATCATGAATAGTTTTTGATATATTCTCCGGAAATGAACATTGCTTTTAGAAACTAAAGTCAAAACCTATTTTTTTTTAAAGATTTAAAAAAAAAAAAAAAAAAAAAAAGTACCTTTTTTCAAAAATCCAAAATAGCAAAAAGGCACCATTTCACATGTTGCTTGATCTGTATACAAAAGTTTAATGAAGATATCTTCAGTAGTTTTAAAGATATGGCCCAGAAACGAAAACTTGACTGGATGGAACCCGTTTCTACTGTATATCCCCTGCCCAAACTTCATTTTGTTTGGGCAGGGGATAAAAAGTACCCAAATTTATCAAAATCCTGACGAGCAAAGATATTGGAAAATGCGTCATGGTTGTTCTTAAAATTTCCAAATGCAGTTTGTATGAAAAATACAAGAGGCATATTTCCCAATAAAACACACACACACTTCCAAAAAAGTTGGGACAAAGTACAAATTGTAAATAAAAATGGAATGCAATGATGTGGAAGCTTCAAAATTGCATATTTTATTCAGAATAGAACATAGATGACATATCAAATGTTTAAACTGAGAAAAATGTATCATTTAAAGAGAAACATTAGGCGATTTTAAAATTTCATGACAACACATCTCAAAAAAGTTGGGACAAGGCCATGTTTACCACTGTGAGACATCCCCTTTTCTCTTTACAACAGTCTGTAAACGTCTGGGGACTGAGGAGACAAAGTTGCTCAAGTTTAGGGATAGGAACGTTAACCCATTCTTGTCTAATGTAGGATTCTAGTTGCTCAACTGTCTTAGGTCTTTTTTGTCGCATCTTCCATTTTATGATGCGCCAAATATTTTCTGTGGGTGAAAGATCTGGACTGCAGGCTGGCCAGTTCAGTACCCAGACCCTTCTTCTACGCAGCCATGATGCTGTAATTGATGCAGTATGTGGTTTGGACTTGTCATGTTGGAAAATGCAAGGTCTTCCCTGAAAGAGACGTCGTCTGGATGGGAGCATATGTTGCTCTAGAACCTGGATGTACCTTTCAGCATTGATGGTGTCTTTCCAGATGTGTAAGCTGCCCATGCCACACGCACTAATGCAACCCCATACCATCAGAGATACAGGCTTCTGAACTGAGCGCCGATAACAACTTGGATCATCCTTCTCCTCTTTAGTCCGAATGACACGGCGTCCCTGACTTCCATAAAGAACTTCAAATTTTGATTCGTCTGACCACAGAACAGGTTTTCCACTTTGCCACAGTCCATTTTAAAGGAGCCTTGGCCCAGAGAAGACGTCTGCACTTCTGGATCACATTTAGATACAGCTTCTTCTTTGAACGATAGAGTTTTAGCTGGCAACGGCGGATGGCACGGTGAATTGTGTTCACAGATAATGTTCTCTGGAAATATTCCTGAGCCCATTTTGTGATTTCCAATACAGAAGCATGCCTGTATGTGATGCAGCGCCATCTAAGGGCCCGAAGATCACGGGCACCCAGTATGGTTTTCCGGCCTTGACCCTTATGCACAGAGATTCTTCCAGATTCTCTCAATCTTTTGATATTATGCACTGTAGATGATATGTTCAAACTCTGCAATTTTACACTGTTGAACTCCTTTCTGATATTGCTCCACTATTTGTCAGCGCAGAATTAGGGGGATTGGTGATCCTCTTCCCATCTTTACTTCTGAGAGGCGCTGCCACTCTAAGATGCTCTTTTAAAACCCAGTCATGTTAATGACCTATTGCCAATTGCCCTAATGAGTTGCAATTTGGTCCTCCAGCTGTTCTTTTTTTGTACCTTTAACTTTTCCAGCCTCTTATTGCCCCGGTCCCAATTTTGAGAGGTGTTGCTGTCATGAAATTTCAAATGAGCCAATATTTGGCATGAAACTTCAAAATGTCTCACTTTCGACATTTGATATGTTGTCCATGTTCTACTGTGAATACAATATCAGTTTTTGAGATTTGTAAGTTATTGCATTCCGTTTTTATTTACAATTTGTACTTTGTCCCAACTTTTTTGGAATCAGGGTTGTATATTAAAAAAAAAAGCACATGACAGGCAGCATTTATTTCTCTGCACTCTTACTCTCTCACACAATTATCCAACACCATGAAATTCAAAAATGCCTCTTCCAGTAGTGCTGGTGCCAGCCAACTCAACCTGAAAGTAAAATATGAGGCATTTGTATTGCAGTGCTGCTGAAGTGAATAAGGATCCCAAATAACTAAGGGACCCATGGGATCATTAGATGAGCTGCTAGAGGTCTGTGCAGTGCACTTTGAATGCATGGTTGCTCAGCTTTTATTTAATAGTGTCTATTGCTTTTGATCTTTGTGTTGTATACCCTAAAGAAACATGACAACTGAACTTTAGAAAGAAAAACAATTACGGTATGGGTAAAGAACCCATCTCGGTTTCAGCGGTGATCCAGTGCAAGTCTGTCAAGCATGGAGTTGGAAATGTAATTTACCAAAAAGATGAGAAGAAATTATATGGGCTTCCCCTGAGCGGTGTTTTTACCTTAACCTGATATAAACCTGGCTGTGGCACAGCAGCATCCTTTATACACTGCACAAAGGAAACCGTAGATGTGGTGGCGGCTTTCATTTCTTTTCCTCAGATGTGTGAGAAACACCATTACTTAACCTGCATAACATGAAAGAAAAGGAGGAAAAATAAGGTAGTTTGGGGTCACATTAGCCCCCAGTCCAACACAAGTGGAACACTGCACCACAATCAGGGCTTTGAACCGGTTCAAGGAACGAAAACTTTTTCTATTTCACATGGAACAGAAACGAAACCAGAAACGTTATTATTTTTTATGTTCCGGGACAGAAACGCTTATTAAAAATAATGGTAACCGGTTAATACCGGTTTTTATTTCGTTCCTCAAAGTTTCCGTAGCCTACAAATAAAAAAAAAGTCATTCTTCTCCTGCGCAAGCTTCTATGACCCGCTGGGGTTCACTTCCTGTGTGACGTTCGCTGACTGAATGGAGAGAGTGGGAGGGTGGACTACTATCACGCCTCCACATCTTAAATAAGAGGTAAATATTGCAGTCTATCGTTATTCAAAAACGTCAATTTCAAACACGATATCAATATATTTGTCCACGTTAATGAGAGGCTCGCGAACATTAAATGACGTTAACCTCTGTTAGCCTATCAATGCATACAGGGCTTTCCACTAAGGCTCATACTAGCCAGCCATGACAAATAAGTAGCCAGCCGGGGGGGGCGGTTAAACAAACCTTGCCCAGTAGCACTTATGAGAGAAAAAAAAAAAAATAAAATAATAAATATATATATATATATATATATATATATATATATATATATATATATATATATATATATATATATATATATATATATATATAAAAATTATTATATATTTTATACAAGTAAAAAATAGGTACGTGGCTACTGCTTATAAATAAAATTGTTTTCTGATACCATGTCCATACAGTAAATATAGCATATAACACACACACACACACACACACACACACACTATGAGGCAGTAGCCACAAAAATTTAAGTGTAATCCAAAAATGAACAATTTAAAAAACACAGAAGTAAAATCATACCAAGTGTCTGTACTTTATATTATTCTACTCTTACAGTTTTCGAACCTGAAACCTCCGAACTGAGTCTGATATACATACGCTGTTGCCATGACTGAAACTCTTATTTCCCAGAAATGGCCCGGCGCTAGAGCTCAGTGGAACGCACTTTCCCACTGTAATAAGCATAAACATGTCAGTGATTTCAGACATGTTTATGTCTGTGCGCGATCGTTACACAGCACGATGACATAGTGGCTAGCGCCTCTATATTAGGCAGTAGCCACAACAAAATTTTAACCTTTTTGGCAACCTTGACCAGATGACCCTCAAAATGTTGGAGGTTCTGTTTGAGACCAATGCCCATCTATCCTGAAAGTTTCATGAAGATTGGTCCAGCCGTTTTCCTGCAATATCATTTAAAAAAAAAAAAAAAACCGACCGAGAACAATACCTCGCCCCGCTTACTCCGTAGCAGGCGAGGTAACAAAACCCCACAACAGCCCACCCCTCACACACTACTTTTCATAGAAAAACCTGGCTTTAAAATCCAGGATGAATACACAACTTAGATGGCCTTGGAAAGCCCATGTTCCATTTATGTGCTGATAAAAAGATTTTCCCTGTAGAAAACATTTCACTGTAAATGTTTCACATATGCTTGATGAGCACACAGAATTGACTCAGACTAGAGCTGCGGCTTAGAGACCGCCTGTGTTCTGCACGCGCCACTGTACATCACACACAGGCTGCTTAAAGATCGACACCTATCTGCTGTGTTTAATGCAAGACAGACTTTAGACATTTGGAAATTAGATTTCTATTTAAAAAAGTCAATCCTTTTCACAAACGTTAGCCAGGCCCAATAGCGCATACATATGCATAGTCACCGTTAACCTTTTTCCTTGAAACATCCTACTTCCAGAGCCTGTTATTGGTGTTCATCACAAAAAGAGATTTTTAATGAGGAGCCTCTAATTAGGTCCCTTCAAAGGCTCACAAAAATGCTGATGTGGCCCAGGCCCAGTTTAAGACTTCTGTATTACACCTTCAACTCACTGGGATGCCACTCTCGACTACAGACAGCGGCATCTCAAACGTTGAAATTCATTCCAAGGAATTAGACTCAGACGCAGTAGCAGTGCTGCACTAATGATTCACTGAATGACATGGGCACATCTAACAACTGAATGACGCTGCATTTAAATAGTATGTATAGTGATTCTTCAGTAGCCCTTACAGGCACAGACTGGACTGGCAGCTTACCATGGTTGCTGTGGTCAGCACAAGGCTAAGAGCTGACGTGGCAAAGTGCACAAGGAACGAAGGCCAGCGATCTGTTCCAGTACAAAAGCAGTTCTTGCCCTCTTTCTTCCTGCACACAAAATCAAATACAAACTCACCTATATGACCTCACGCCTCAGAACAGCAACAATATGAACTCTGGAAGGCAAACAGAGATGACCAGCTGCTGACAAGCCTGACTTTTCCTTTTGAATTTGACAGAAAAATGCTTCTTCTTCCCCCTCGCTACAAATCATATGGATGTTCAGAAAAAACAAATTTCAAAAAAATTTAGTCAAATATAAAACAGAATGCCAGAGATAAATACAAAAGATCAGTCACGGATTTAAAAAAAAAAAAAAAAAAGTCTCTTTTTCAAATGTGACAAGTAACAAAACCATGTGCTGTGCAGCATCTCCACGTGAGTCGAGAGCACGAGCTTGGGGGAAGTGGGCGGCTTCCAGGAAGCACCTTCATCATCTCATTATCTCTAGCCGCTTTATCCAGTTCTACAGGGTCGCAGGCAAGCTGGAGCCTATCCCAGCTGACTACAGGCGAAAGGCGGGGTACACCCTGGACAAGTCGCCAGGTCATCACAGGGCTGACACATAGACACAGACAACCATTCACACTCACATTCACACCTACGGTCAATTTAAAGTCACCAGTTAACCTAACCTGCATGTCTTTGGACTGTGGGGGAAACCGGAGCGCCCGGAGGAAACCCACGCGGACACAGGGAGAACATGCAAACTCCACACAGAAAGGCCCTCGCCGGCCACGGGGCTCGAACCCGGACCTTCTTGCTGTGAGGCGACAGCGCTAACCACTACGCCACCGTGCCGCCCCAGGAAGCACCTTAATATCGGAAAGTTCAAAACACCTGCACAAATAATTCTACATTCAAATGCTGGTTAGCTGGCTGATCTCTTTTGGGGGGAGAAAAAGACTGCTCTTTCGGCATATTTTTGTGTGAAAAGTCATCACAAGCCTATGCTGATGTTCCTCGCAGAGCTCCTACACAAAATGCAAAACAGTTGGCAGAGCTGGCAATATAATAGGTGATGAACGGTTTTGAATAATCATTCCAGCACACCACAGTTCCCTTTAGCGATACATTATGATTTAACCATCATTCATACAGCATTCTCATTCTTAATACTCATTTGCTAAAATGGCTCATCAGACGTGCCAAATTAAGGTTCTGCCTGCCCAAGTAAAGTCAATAGGTGCTTTCAGACCAAGCAGTACTAGGGAGACTTATTGATATGAACTACATCCCCTGACTGCATTTACACCGCCAATAGGAATGCTGAAGTGAGGCAAGCCAGCTGACAGTTGCTATAGTGGTCACTAGTGTCTTGTTTTCATACGAATGTGCGTCTTGTCCACTAATGTTCTTGTTTTGCTCTGAAAACAGCAAACTAACATTAGGATTTAAACGTGTCCACTTCCACGTGTCATGTTTTGGTTGTAGGTTTCTATAGAAACAGATTATTCCACTGCGCTTCAGAATGCAGGAGACCAGGAGGTATTACATGCTGACAGTAAATTCATTTTACATTATAAAAATATATTTACTTTTTTTTTAGATTATGGAAAATAGTGATTGCTTAAAATATGTTTACTTAAACTGTTAGTGAGGATTATTATTTTCTAGATTACTGGTTTCCTTACATAATAGCTATTTAAAAAAAGAAAAAAAAAAGACAAGACTATTTTGTTTAATTAAGATCTTTATATTTCACCTAGACACATCAGAATCAGGTTGTACTTCCAAGGTCACATATAGGCTCAATAAAACTTGGACTTCATGGTCAGTTCATTTATACATGCGATTCCCCCCTGTTTAAAAAAATAAAAAAATAAGTGAATGTAAAGAGCTGTTGGGTAACGTTTTGCATGAATTTTTAAAACTGGTGGTTGCCAGTGCTGCATAACGCAGCCTACGTTGGCTCATGTGTTCAACCCATCATCAAGACCAATCACAGTACACGTGCGTCACTCCTTGTTCCTCTTGCGCTTCAAGAGTGCCTACACTGAAGTAGAAGCTACAAATGGTCCTCAAAACAGCATTCCAAAAACTATAAAATCATTCATTCATTCTCAGTTTCTGCAGTACAGACATGCACAAAAAGCCATTTCCTCCAACAGTTCCAAGAATTATGAAAACTTTCCTCCAGTCTGAAAGCACCTTAAGGCTGAATCCAAATCCTCAGTGTACAATAACATTGGTTAAGTACCTACTACCCAACCATTACTTTAGCACGTTCTGGTTCACTTATATACTACAGATGTAGAAGATCCGGGTACCATCTCGACTATTAAAATGCCTGAGTATTCAACCACCCTACGGATTACGACGTGCAGCTTCTGCACTATACAGTAAGGCAGTATGAATATTTGGATGCAGCTGATATGCGGGAAACACTGGACCTAAATGATGACCGTGATATCGTGACGGAACTACTGACAGCTATATAATCTGAATCCTCATACTGCCTCACTGACCAGTGGCAAATTTAAAACCACAAGGAAAGAAATAAGCAGATATGGCTGGGAATGGGAATGAATTATACATCATATGGTCTCACATGGTTTACACATCTCTCCGTAGCATCTGGTTAAATACAGTCAAGGTAGGATACATTAATGGGTGGGTTTTTTTATTTTTATTTATTGATATGCTGCTGCGATCTGAGCCCTCAAACAGAATTTCATTGTATAGTAATGTACAATGACAAAGAATCAATCAAATAAGTGAAAGGAGCTACAGAGGTCTAAAAGGCCTCCAAGTGTGCAGTTGATTTATCCTCCATCTCTGACATAAGGGCCTGATGAAGTTCATCATGACTGGCAGGCAGAGGGTTACAGGCTCTCCCACATGTACTCTGTGGGGTTAAAGGTCAGGAGAGTGAATCCAGATCACTGGTGCTCATCTGTTGAAACCTCATCTCTATCTGGCAACACTGACACTTGACATACCGGTTTACATCAGCGCAACTGCCCATGAAGATGACTCAAGCTAAATTATAACTCTACAGACTTCAAAAAACAAACAGTATCCCACATGTGATGCTCAACTTTTCATTTTAGTCTTTATTAAAAATGTTTCATCAGAATGTCTTGCCTTTTTTTTTTTGCCAATTGAGCAATCAACAACTAGGCAAAGACATCACATCCCACACACAATAAGTTTCATCATTGCATTTAAACCCCCCAAATAAATAAATAAATAAATAAAATCCCAAATCAGCATAATTTCATAAAAATCACACAACACTGTTGGATCTGGTGTTTAATGGACAGACTAGAAGTGCAAGAAGTGAAAATGCAAATTGATGAGGAGGGTATGGTTGGAAATGAAGTATCCCTGTAATTCATCTTCATCTCTGTGGTCCACTGCACACAAGGATTGCTTACCCATTTATTTAGTGTTTCTCCCCCCCCAATCTCACACTGCAAACCACAAGTGTCTCATATGCCTTGAATCATGATTTATGACTGAACTCAAAGAGAAAACCATGAACACGGTTTTAAAATTCTGTACCGGTAGTAGACAAGACTATCGGAGCATTTTAAAGCAGACTTTATTCTTCCTGGACTTCATTAGGTAAAAAAAAAAAAGTGCACCAAAATTGTTTCACGTGACCATCTAGTTATGTCACTGCATAAAATATACTGCATTTCTAGCCATGGCAACTGTAAAAACAGCTCTGTTAAAAAAAAAAAAAAAAATGGCTCTTCACCTGAAACGATTCATGTTTAAAAGGTTTTACAAACAAATAGTCCTCAAAATATTGTGGTTGAAATACCTCATTACCTACGGATATTACCCGTGTGTGTCATTCAAAGCTGAAACCACAGACCTGGCCAACACTTGGATGGGGTGGAGTGCAGCAAAGTCAGTCGCTTTCCTCATTCAGGTGTATACAGTACCTGGTGCAAATCACCAAATTGCACTCAACTGGGGCAACTCCAATACTGGAGATGGACATCCGTGGGTTAGCCCACGGGGTTTAATATTCTCACGTTGTCTTAAGACAAGAACACGGACAGGACGCTGAGAAGCCGGCCAGCAGCACTCTGATGATCTGTATGACTCACTGTGAGATCAATTTTGAATTGCTAATGCAAAACTCCAATAACTTCAGGCAATACATAGAAAACAAGTTATACAGTACTTTTCTTTCCGGTCAAACTCTTCTCCTCATGGATGTTTCCACTGGGAGGAAATAAAGCAGTTATACTGTGTGTCTTGTTATGTTAAGATGGGCTGGCTGATTGAGTTTGAGGGGCTTTTACAAAGGGTTGGGCCAAAGCCATCGGCTCAGCATTGTATTACAGTACAGAGAGAGAGAGAGAGAGAGAGAGAATGCACCGTAAGCAGGTGCTGCTGCTCTGACAATTCAAGTCAGCCATCAAACACAAAGGCAGTGCAGGGCAACGAACAGACCTCTGCAGGCATCAAAGGAGTTATAGATTTCTAAATGAGGTTCTGTTAACCTTTATGCACATACACTATATATAGTGTGCAGATCTGAACTTATAACCTTTCAATGTGTAGCCTATTTAGAAGTAAAACCTACACAGAACCTTGAAGACTGTTTCCTCACAAACCAACCTGACGATCCCTTAAAAAGGTGTTACATTGGAGCCCCCCTCCAAGTCTCCATTGGAGAAAAGACAACCCAGAACGCATCAGCATCAATCCAGCAATGGTCTATGAATCAGGATCAAGTATAGAAAACCCAAACCTACACATGCTCCTTTAAGATACTGTCAGTATAAATCAATAAACCCAAAAGGTAAAGGAGTGACTCAAAAATATTCCAGGATTATTGGTTCTCTCTGCTTCACATCCACATTAAAAGACTCAAAACATTGCCGCACGTCAGAAAGAGAGCGAGAGAGAAAAAAAAAAATGGGTTGGCCAGAGCATCAACATCCATCATCTGTAGCCGCTTATCCTGTTCTACAGGGTCGCAGGCAAGCTGGAGCCTATCCCAGTTGACTATGGGTGAGAAGTGGGGTACACCCTGGACAAGTCGCCAGGTCATCACAGGGCTGACACAGAGACACAACTATTTACGGTCAATTTAGAGCCACCAATTAGCCTAACCTGCAGTCTAACTGTGGGGGGAAACCGGAGCACCCAGAGGAAACCCACACAGACACGGGGAGAACATGCAAACTCCATACAGAAAGGCCCTCGTCAGCCGCTGGCCTTGAACCCAGGACCTTCTTGCTGTGAGGTGACAGTGCTCACCACTACACCACCGTGCTGCCCTGAGCATCAACATTTAAAAAAAAAAAAAAAAAAAAAAGGGAGCTCAATTGGAGAGTTTAGTGGTGCTGTGCACACAAACAGCTACAGTAAAGACACTCATGCAAATGGAAGGAAAAGCTGCTCCACAATGCACGGAAATTAACTCTTAAATTTATTACTGACAGGACCAGCTTTTGTCCTGGATCAGTTTACAATTTTTAGGGAGAGATTTCGATATGCATCTAGATAGCAACCCAGAAAGCAAATAATTACCATCAGCGACACTGAGGGATAAATCTTGCATGAGGGAGGGAGGGAGGGAGAACATGTACATGTCAAAGCCCCTCAAACGTCAGCTGGACGCACGTTCACGTACATGACAACTGTATTCAGCTACTTAGCCTGAGAACACGTGGTATTTAATTAAAAATAGCTTTAAATTCAGATCAGAAGTATACAGTTATGCAGCCTCGGTGCTTCTCCATTACGCAGTGAAGCTGGTTGTATTCTATGGTGAGAAAGCAGCATACGGCTGGAGAAGAAACAGGTTTGCTTGCCATAATGGATCAATAATATTATAATAGGCTTTGGATCGAATTAGAACGCTATTGGTTTTGCACAAATCGAACCACGAGCAGAGGGTTTTACAGAAGACTTTTAGTTCACTTGGCCACGGTTTTTCCCGGATTAGTGTCTTAAGCATGGTGTGTGCGCTGCACTTGTGATCACTTCATCCTGTGCCGAGGCACTAGATTTTATTTTTATTCATGGAAAAAAAATATATAACATGCAACACTTCCCCCTGCTCATGACAACAGACAAGCGACAAACCCATGCGTTCAGAGTCAGTTTGTGCGCCACGCCGCTACGTTCTCAAAACAAACAAACAACCCAAACAAACACTTACTTTTCTTGCATGACATTTTCCTTAATGGAGCTGAGCTGCTGCAATCTGCAGGTCGCCAGGTGCCTCTGATGCTGTTCTTTGAGGCACGCGTTCTCCTCGCACAGCTCATGCACTTGGCGTTCCAGTTCCTCAATGCGACCCTTCTGCTTCTCCAGCAACTCCTGCTGGGTCTCGATAATGTTATTGAGCTCCTTCAGGTACTCAGCTGCCTTGCTGGGGTTTTCCGTCGCGTTTTCCATGTCTCCGTGAGCGAGACGTCCGTCCATAGGGACAGGTTTGTGGACGCCACAGCGCGCTCACGCACAGGCTGCGTCCCAATCCACCACCGTCGCCGCTGCGCGCTCTCCACGCTCGGCCATTGTTTCCGCTCGCTGCTCTTATCGCGTCTCTGAGTGAAGAAGTTGCGCTGCAGCAGCGCGCCGTCCACAGGCTCTGCGCCACAATAACTATCCTCAGGAAAAGCGCTGCGCTCCGCCGGTACACAAACTCGTTTAACCCTTTAACGGGAGGAACATCACCACCAGCATCTGGGCTGAATGTCCACAGCTGCACCATCTGACTAAGGCACTCGAACCGTCTTCGCTTCATGGATCTGAGGTTTAAATTAGTCATGAATTACAAATGCAAGGCATTCAATAAATCAACAAGTAGGCAACGGGAAGTTACGTCATACGTTGCCTTTTGGACAGACCTCGCATCCCCCTGTTCGGAATAAATACAAAATTTGAAGGTATCCATGAAATCCTAATCTCTCAGGCTGTAATCACTGAGCATATGGTTATGCTTAGGCAGATGCAAATGTTAAGGGTCCAAGTGTAAACAGCAACATTTTAAGATTTTCATGGCATTTGGAATCTTGGCCCAGTTATCAAGACAAGGCAAATTTATTTATATAGCACATTTCATACACAGTGGCAGTTCAATGTAATTTACAGAAGTAAAAGCAAAACAGTAAACAATAGAAAATAAAATTACATAAAATAAATGGGGAAGAAAAATAATAAGAATTAAACAATAGTAGAAATTAAATTATAAAATGAAGTAAAAATTCAGTTAAAAAAACAGCAGAATAAAATAGAATAAAAGTTAAGTAAAGTTTAAAACATGTAGAGACTGTAAAAGTTAAGAAAGTTTAAAACATGTAAGATGACAGTATTAATCAGTTAGCATCTGAAAACAGCTTGGTCTTTAGTCTAGATTTGAAGCTGCCAACAGCAGGAGCATTTTTAATGTCCTCTGGGAGTTTGTTCCATAGCTGTACTGCATAGTAGCTAAAAGCTGCTTCACCACACTTTGTTTTAACAACAGGTTTTACCAGTAAATTTTGCTGCTGCGATCTGGTAGATCTGACTGGGTTAGGCCGCTGCAACATATCAGAGAGGTAATTGGGCCCTGTACCATTTAGAGATTTGTACACCAGCAGCAATACTTTAAAGTCAATTCTATAGCTTACTGGAAGCCAGTGAAGGGACTTTAGAATTGGAGTAATGTGCTCTGTTCTTTTTGTTCGTGTGAGAACCCTAGCCGCTGCATTTTGAATCACCTGAAGTCGTTTGATGGTCTTTTTTGGGAGGCCTGTGAAAAGGCCATTGCAGTAATCAACCCTACTAGAGATGAAGGCATGTATAAGTTTTTCCAGATCATTTTTTGATATAAGTCCTCTTAGTTTGGAAATGTTTTTTAGGTGATAAAATGCCGTTTTAGTGATTGCTTTCATGTGACTGTCAAAATTTAGCTCACTGTCAATGAAAACACCAAGATTTTTAACCATATCTTTTGTTTTAATCCCCTTTGTGTCAAGAATAATGGTAATCCTGAGTCTTTCATCTTTTTTCCCAAATAGAATTACTTCTGTTTTATCTGTGTTCAGCTGAAGAAAATTTTGTGACATCCAGTTGTTGATTTGGTCGATACACTGGTAGAGACATTCAAGGGGGGTATAATCATTAGGTGATAGAGCAAAATAAATTTGGGTGTCATCTGCATAGCAGTGATACAAAATTGAGTTGTTCTTGATAATTTGTCCAAGTGGGAGCATATAAAGGTTGAATAGTAATGGTCCAAGACCTGGGGAACACCACAGGTCAAGGACATTGATGTTGAGGTACAATTTCCCATGGTAACAAAAGCTTCCATCTTTTAAGTATGATTTTAACCAATCGATAACTTTACCAGTCAACCCAACCCAGTGTTCAAGTCGATATAGCAGTATGTTGTGATCAACAGTATCAAAAGCTGCACTGAGGTCCAGTAACACCAGGACCGATGTTTTGCCTGCATCAGTATTAAGACGTATGTCATTTATAACTTTAATCAGCGCCGTTTCAGTGCTATGATTGGCACGAAATCCTGACTGAAAGTTATCAAAACAGCTGTTTGATATCAAGAAGGCAGTTAATTGATTGAAGACAATTTTTTCAAGGATTTTCCCGATGAATGGTAGATTTGATATTGGCCTGTAGTTGTTTAATACTGAAGCATCCAGATTATTCTTTTTAAGTAGGGGCTTTACAACGGCTTTTTTCAGGGACACAGGAACAATGCCAGTCTCTAGGGATGTATTTATGATCTGAAGCACATCTGTAATTATAAGGTGAAGAACAGACTTAAAAAAGTTGGTGGGCAGAATGTCCAATTCAGATGTTGAGGAACTGAGATTTTGTACAGTTTTTTTCAAGAGTCTCGTAATCAATTAAACAAAATTCTGACATTGTGTTGAAGTTGTCTGTCTGTGTCACTGGTGATTGCAGCTTTTCAATTATTTGCAACTGAGATATATTATGAGCAATAGTCTGCCGTATTTTATCAATTTTACCTTTGAAGAAGGATGCAAACTCATTGCATTTATTAACTGAGAGAAGTTCAGGTACTAATTGTGGTGGGGGATTAGTTAGCTTCTCTACTGTTGACAATAGTACACAGGCATTGTTCATATTCCTGTTGATGATGTTGGAGAAGAAAGATTGTCTTGCTTTACGAATTTCATAATTATATTTACAAAGCATCTCTTTATGAATTTGATAATGGATGTGAAGTTTAGATTTATGCCATTTTCTTTCAGTCTTTCTACATTCTCTCTTTAGCAATTTAACAGCTGGGTATTGCTTCCATGGTGCTTTCTGCTTGTCATTATCACACACCATATGCAACGTATTACTTTTTTTGACTGGAAATAGAACAACTCCAGGTGGCACAGTGGTGTAGTGGTTAGCACTGTCGCCTCACAGCAAGAAGGTTCTGGGTTTGAGCCCGGCGGCCGACAAGGGCCTTTCTGTGTGGAGTTTGCATGTACTCCCCATGTCTGCATGGGTTTCCTCCAGGTGCTCCGGTTTCCCACACAGTCCAAAGACATGCAGGTTAGGCTAATTGGTGGCTTGAAATTGACCGTAGGTGTGAGTGTGGATGGTTGTTTGTCTGGATGTGTTAGCCCTGCGATGGCCTGGCGACTTGTCCAGGGTGTACCCTGCCTCTCGCCCATAGTCAGCTGGGATAGGCTCCAGCTTGCCTGTGACCCTGTAGAACAGGATAAGCGGCTAGATAATGGATGGACTGTAAATAGAACAACCCTGGGCAGCACAGTGGTGTAGTGGTTAGCACTGTCGCCTCACAGCAAGAAGGTCCTGGGTTCACGACCAGTGGCCAATGAGGGCCTTTCTGTGTGGAGTTTGCATGTACTCCCCGTGTCTGCATGGGTTTCATCCGGGTGCTCCGGTTTCCCACACAGTCCAAAGACATGCAGGTTGGGTTAATCGGTGGCTCTAAATTGACTGTAGGTGTGAATGTGAGTGTGGATGGTTGTTTGTCTGGATGTGTTAGCCCTGTGATGACCTGGCTACTTGTCCAGGGTGTACTCCCCCTCTCACCCATAGTCAGCTGGGATAGGTTCCAGCTTCCCTGCGACCCTGTAGAATAGGATAAGCGGCTACAGATGATGGATGGATGGATGGATGGGTGGCACAGTGGTGTAGTGGTTAGCACTGTCGCCTCACAGTAAGAAGGTTCTGGGGTTCGAGCCCGGCAGCCGACGGGGGCCTCTCTGTGTGGAGTTTGCATGTTTGCCCTGTGTCTGCGTGGGTTTCCTCCGGTTTCCCCCACAGTCCAAAGACATACAGGTTAGGCTAATTAGTGACTCTAAATTGACTGTAGGTGTGAATGTGAGTGTGAATGGTTGTTTGTCTCTGTGTGTCAGCTCTGCAATGACTTGGTGACTCACCCATAGTCAGCTGGGATAGGCTCCAGCTTGCCTGCGACCCTGCACAGGATAAAGTGGTTACAGATAATGGATGGATGGATAGAACAACTCTATGTTTTAGTTTGTATTATGGCTGAGATACAGACTCATCAACGTGGAATTGTTTTGGCAGCTAGATTTGGAGGAGTTCGGCAGGTCATCACTCATTTGTTATGCAGCAAATGGTTCATATCAGGAGCAACTGATGCTCAAAACAAGTATTCACCTGTTGAGTAAGAACTTGGGCTTTATTCACTTACTTACTTTCTTATACATACCTTAAACTGAATTTTCAGAAATACTTTTTATCTGTCTACGGCAGCATGATACAAAAAGTTGTCTTTGTTTACATGATTGATTGACTGACTGATTTGTTTGTTTTAGTTTGAGGGTTTGTGAATTTGAATCTCTTGCTCTAATCCATTACTGAATTGTCCATGGCCTTGAAGTAATGCAAAACAATACATAGAGAGTGTACTCACTGAGCCTGAAAGCACATCTGGACTACTTTCAAGTTACATTGATACCTGCTTCTACATTATTAATTATGAGTAACTTTATATACCGAAGGTAGACATCACAGTTTGGTCTATGGCAGGATAAATAAGATGATGAGATGGTGTTTGTGTGTTCTATGCATGTATGAGTGATTATATAAATCACGTATGTATGTATTTACGTACGTACGTACGGTTGTGGTCAGAAGTTTACATACAGTGACATGAATGTCATCTTGGATATGAATGTCATGGCAGTATTTGGGCTTTCAGTAATTTCTTTGAACTGTACTTTTTCTGTGGCAGAATGATTGTACAGCATACATCTTTTAATTAAAAAACACACTAGAATTTGGTGCACAAGTTTTAATTTTCTTTGGGTTTTCTGAAATCAACACACGGTCAAAATTATACATATATGGTCAAAAATTTACATACACTCACTTAGATTATTAATTCAGAGGTGCTGAAACTTCCAAAATGTCTCTTATCTTGCCAAGGTCTCTTAACTTCCTGTTAGTGATCATAATTTTTTTTTAAAGATTTTTTTGGGCTTTTTTCACCTTTATTGGATAGGACAGTGTAGAGACAGGAAATGAGCTGGAGAGAGAGACAGGGAGGGATCGGGAAATGACCTCGGGTTGGAATCGAACCCGGGTCCCCGGAGTTATGGTATGGCGCCTTAGTCAAGTGAGCCACGGCGCCCCTGTGATCATAATTGACTACAGCTGGTAGCTTCTCTATGCCTTCATAAAAAGGGTTTGTTTACAGCACTCATTGGATTGACCAACACACAGTAAAATGGGAAAGTCCAAGGAGCTCTGTGCAGATCTGAGAAAGAGGATCGCAGATATAGACAACTCTGGAATGTCTCTTGGAGCCATTTCTAAACAACTGCAAATTCCAAGATCAGTTCAAACAATTGTGTCCAAGTTATTGTGAGGTGTGGTCACTTTGCCAAGCCACTTTTCTTCAAGAAAACCCAAACTGTCACCCTCAGCTGAAAGGAAACTGGTTTGGATGGTCAGGAACAACCTGGGAACCACCATGGCACAGCCCTGCCATGAACTGAAAGCTGATGGATCACTGTCTACAGTTCAGATCACCATGGACTAAGAGGCTGCTGTCCAAGAAATAACTCCCTGCTCCAAAATTGACACCTTCAAGCTTAACTACAGTTTGAAGCTGACCACACAGACAAAGAAAAAAGCCTTCTGGAGGAAAGCTGTATGGTCAGATGAGGCAAAGATTGGCTTGTTTGGCCACAATTACCACCATGTACAGAGGGACACTGTACCAGCTGGTGGTGGTGGTAGGATCATCATGCTCTGGGGCTGTTTTACTGCCAGTGGAACTGGTTCATTGCACAAAGTGTATGGAATAATGGAGAAGCAGGACTACCTCAGAATTCTTCAGCATAAACCATCAGAAACTTGAACATGACTTGGGAGTTACAACAGGACAATGAACCCAAACACGCATCAGAGCTGGTTGTGGAGGATAAAGCACGCTAGCATTAAGCTTAAAACAAGTCCTGACTTCAACCCTATTGAAAATATATGGACCATGCTTATAAGTCGAGTCCATGCCAAGAAAAAAAAATTAATTGAACTCTACCAATTCTACCATGAAGAGTCATGAAATATCCAACAAGAATTCTGCCAGAAGCTTGTTCATGGTAAACAAAAATGTTTGGTCAAGGTGAATCTTGCAAAAAGACATTTCACCCAAATATTAGGTGTGCTGTATGTATATTTTTGACCCTGTGTTGAGTTCAGAAAACCCAAAGAAAATTAAAACTTGTGCACCAAATTCTAGTGTTTTTTTTAATTAAAGATGTATGCTGTACATTCTGCCACAGAAAAAGAACAGTTCAAAGAAATTACTGAAAGCCCAAATATTGCCATGACATTCATGTCAATGTATGTAAACTTCTGATCACAAGTGTGTGTGTGTGTGTGTGTGTGAGAGAGAGAGATATTACACGGTTGTGTGGAGATATGAAGTTTATCTCCGAGTGGTAAATGAGATTTTTTACACTCACAGTCAATTTAGAGCCACCAATTAGCCTAACCTGCATGTCTTTGGACTATGGGGGAAACTGGAGCACCTGAAGGAAACTCATACAGACAACATGCAAATTCCACACAGAAAGGCCCTCGTCGACCATGGGGCTCAAACCCAGGATCTTCTTGCTGTGAGGCAACAGTGCTAACCACTACACCACTGTGCCACTTGCAAGTTAAGCAAAGGAATTTTAATTTTGAACCGGTTTGCCATTTTAACAACACGCCTCCAGTCAGTGGGAAAACACTGGGAGTGACTTCATCTGAGTGAAATATCAGTAATTATTATACATACGGGACACTTTTTTGATGGAATAAAAACGTTTTCTATTCCCTTCTAGCGGGTTTCATTCATTTGGTTTGGTTACATGCAATATTGTTAGCTTATCATCCTACGTGTATTAAGTCACTCTACCCAATGGAGAATGAGCGTTGAATATGGTTTATGATATTGCATGGTTGTCAAGAAAACATGACGTCACACATCGGAGAAGTAAAACATCCGCACTAGCGAGCAACTGTGACAATTTTTAAACAAACATGGCCGCCAGGTTTGCTTCATTAAATATGAAAGATTTTGAGAGAATCTGAAAGACAAAGATGCATTGAACACCCAAAAGGAATATGTATAATAATAATAATAATAATATTGACTGGCTTTTTTTCGTGGTATATCAGATATATTCCATTCAGCTAGCATGATACTGAACTCGTCTTCGACTCGTTCAACATCATACTAGCTGAAAGGAATATATCTACCACTCCATGCCAGCCAACATTATTTAAATATGTCATTCAGATCTGGGATGTATTTTGTATGAAAAATAGAAGTTTTTTAACATAAGATAAAATTTGTATCTTCATGCCACCGTGTGATTTTCTTTTTCTTATATAGACACATTCAGAAACAAAAAATATCCAAATTTATCAAAACGACTCATCAATTTCCTCGAGTGAAGATATTGAAAAATGTTCCTCAATGTCCCAGATGTAGTTTGTCTGAAAATACAAGTGGTGTATTTCTCAGTAAAGCACTCATGTCTGTCTATATATATATATATATATATATATATATACACACACACACGTGTGTGTGTGTGTGTGTGTGTGTGTGTGTGTTGCGCGCACACACAGATCAAGGGTGGGATATATGTACTATGCAGCAATTGAACAGTCAGTTCTCAAAGGTGATGTGTTGGAAGCAGGAAATACTTGCAAGCGTAAGGACTGAGTGACTTTGTTCAGAGCCAAATTGTAATGGCTGGATAACTGGGTCAGAGCATCTCCAAAATGGCAGTTTTTTGTGGGTTGTTCCCTGTATGCAGTGGTTAGTATCTAACAAAAGTGGTCCAAGGAAGGATAACTGGTGAACCAGGAACAGTGTCAAGGGCACCCAAGACTCATTGATGTGCATGGCGAGTGAAGGCTAGCCTCTCTTGTCCAATCCCACAGAAGAGCTACTGCAGCACAAATTGCTAAAAAAGTTAATGCTGGCTATGATAGAAAGGTGTCAGAGCACACAATGCATCACAGCTTACTGCACATGGGGCTGCATAGCTGCAGACTGGCTAGAATGCCCACACCTACAATGGGGGTGTGAGCATCAGAACTGGACCATGGGCTGATTAATCATGTTTTCTTTTACATCATGTGGAATGCTGTGTGCATGTGTGTCAATTACTTGGGGAAGAGATGGCACCAGGATGCACTATGAGAAGAAGGCAATAAAGTAGAGGCAGTGTGATGTTCTGGGCAATGTTCTACTAGGAAACCTTGGGTCCTGACTTTCATGTGGATATTACTTTACCACCTAGCTAAACATTGTTGCAGATGAAGTACACCCCTTCATTTCAATGGTATTCCCTAATGGCAGTGGCCTCTTTCAGCAGGATAATGCGCCCTGCTCCACTGCACTCTGAGGGATCAGAGATCATGGGTGCTCAGATTAGGCTTGTGCCCTTGCCTTTTATGCACCAAAATTCTTCTAGGTTCCTTGAATCATTTAATGATTATAATGCACTGTGGTGGATGAAATATCCAAATCCCTTCGTATATTTCTGTGAGGAACAATTTTTGGAAACATTTCAAAATTTTGCAAACCCTAAATTTCTCATCTCATTATCTCTAGCCCCTTTATCCTTCTACAGGGTTGCAGGCAAGCTGGAGCCTATCCCAGCTGACTATGGGCGAAAGGCAGGGTACACCCTGGACAAGTCGCCAGGTCATCGCAGGGCTGACACATAGACACAGACAACCATTCACACTCACGGTCAAATTAGAGTCACCAGTTAACCTAACCTGCATGTCTTTGGACTGTGGGGGAAACCGGAGCACCCGGAGGAAACCCACGCGGACACGGGGAGAACATGCAAACTCCACACAGAAAGGCCCTCGCTGGTCACGGGGCTCGAACCCAGACCTTCTTGCTGTGAGGCGACAGCGCTAACCACTATACCACCGTGCCGCCCCTACTAGCCCTAAATTTCCCTGATCAAACTTTTTTTGGAATGTGTTAGAGGCATGAAATGCAGGAATAGGTGTATATCAGCGAATGAAATGAAGTTGACCAGACAAAACATGAAATCTTGGGTTCATACTGGCTGCAATGAAATCCAAGTCAAAGTAAATTTCGCAATCACAATCTTTTTTTTTTTTTCAAGAATTATTATTATAGCATTTTTCACAAATGCTACTGTCATTTTGTCAGTTTGTGTACATTTCTATGCAGAAATGATTTTGTTGGACATTTTGTATAAAGTTTTTATTTTTATTTTATTTTTAAAGATTTTTTGGGGGCTTTTTTTCACCTTTTATTGGATAGGACAGTGTAGAAACAGGACAGGAAATGAGCGGGAGAGAGAGACGGGGAGGGATCGGGAAATGACCTCGGGTCGGAATCGAACCCGGGTCCCCGGATTTATGGTATGGCGCCTTAGCCACCTGAGCCACAACGCCCCCAAAGTTTTTATTTATTAAATGTACAAAAAATAAAAATGCTCTGTTTCTCAAAATCCAGTGAATGTGGATATAATAAAACACTTATTTCACTCAATCTCGTCATACATGCCTCATAGTCAACTCGGTGGCTATCAGCTTATGTACAACTTAATTTTGTTGAATATCTGTTTATCTATCGATCGATAGATAGACACACATGGGTTTTGATGAGTACTGCTGGTGCAGGTTCAATGATCGCCCCCTAGTGGTTATATGTGAGTGTTGGGGGTTGTATTGATGAACAGATGAAATAAAACAAATTCAGTGAATTTTTATGCTTCATTTCATTCTGTTGTTTTAGCATTTTTTATATAGCCTATGTTAGTGAAGCCATAGTTACTTTTAGGATAGTGTAATGAATGTTTTTGGAGCAAAACAGAACAAACTGATACATCATCTGATTAGGCTGCATAGAGTTCAGTAAAATTGACTATAAATGCACACCATCAAACTTGCCATGAATGCTGTACTGTGGACTGTAGTGAAGATTTAGATGGAGAAATAAATATAAAATGAGTGCACGCACACACTTACTTAAGCAAACTTGATGATGCTCTAAGCAGCCTAATTTCCCCATAGAGTGAAAATACTCTGGTTTCTCCTTTCTGAGCTTGGAACCTTCACAGCATTGTGCAGCTAATGAGGAAAAAGGGAGCAGATAATGAGCATAATTCACACTTTAATGTGTTCTTCAAAATCTTGGGATCATCTGAGCCCAGGCACACTGACAGTGATGTGGTTGAAGTGTGTCAGCAGATAGCCTTGCTTCTCCTGTTTTCATAGAAGCCTTTCTATTCCCTCAGTTCATCTTTCATCCATACGTTTTGAATAAAGCACCCGGGACTAGGGTTGCTTTTGGCTTTGCTTTTTAATAAGAGCTGCTTTTTATTCAAAGCTTTCATGTACAGCATTCTACTGACACTTTCTTCACAACAGACCCCAGAGTGATTACATAATCTAAATATACTCACATTGTCAAAACATCCTTAAATGTGTTTTGGGTTAAAAAGCTTCCATAATCTAAAACCACACAAAGAGATCATGAGTCATAGCTGATATTATGAGCTGCGCTATGGAGAACACACTTATCTTTGAATATGGAGAACTCTGTGAAGTAGAATTTTAGTTGCCCCTCCAGTCTTAATAAAAATAATCATAAAAACCTTCTAAAGATGTGCCATTCCACACCATCTGTTTCAGAAGTGGTACGTCAGTCCTGCTTTAAAAGAAGATTTTTTCCCCCTTAATATTCTTCTTATAAGCTTTTTCCTTATTCTATTAAAATCTCTAGTGCTGGCATAACAACTCACTTTGAAGATCTGACTTTTTTTTAACTACACATTTAAATGAATCTAACTAAATACTATGCAGGATAATAATCCACACTGAGTTATGATGGATAAACCAAAGACAAGTAGGGTGTGGCAGCTGTTTATGATCTAAGAAACACATTTCCAATGCTAAAATGGTATACAGTAAATATAAAAATGTTTCATGCACAACGCACAGAAAAAGGTTGTTTGTTTCAACACATCAGCTAAAACAAAACACAATTTTCACAATTTTTAGAAAAAAAAACGGTTCCTCAAGGGTTCTTCAGATTCTGTCAGCTCCATCTTCTGAAGAGTTTCTATTTCAGACCTTTTATGAAAGAAAAACATTCTGTGGTAAGGTTATTCAAGAAATTATTAGCGGAGCTCCCCGTGCCGAAGCGGAGCCCATACTTAAGAGAATATGATAATGCATCAACCTGACTTTTGATGGCGTGACCGTATAACGTCCATACGAATGTGTACCACCACAGGGAACCGGATCATAAGTGCAAGGCAACGTATCTCATAAGCACTTGACCACCGGACAACAAAATTAATTTTTATTTACACAAGATAGATGGGTTTTTATCCAGCACTTAATTTAAATTTTCTTTTTAAAAAATGACATAGGATTGTTTACTAACACATTTGAAGATGAAGAACAACTTTATTCATCATATGTACACTTGTGAAATTCCTCTCTGCACCCATCTGAAGTAGTGAACACACACACGCGCGCACACACATAAGCAACGAGCACGCACATACCCGGAGCAGTGGGCAGCTATGCTACAGTGCCGGGAGAGCAGTTGGGGGGTAGGTGCCTTGCTCAAGGGCACCTCAGCCTAAGGCCATCCCATGTTAACCTAACCGCATATCTTTGGACTGTAGGAGAAACCAGAGCACTCGGAAGAAACCCACGCAGACACGGGGCGAACATGCAAGCTCCACACAGAAAAACCCCCATCGGCTGCTGGGCTCGAACCCAGAACCTTATTCAAATATTCATGACAGTTTCATATGAAACTAATTAAAACAGTTTTATCACTCCATGAGCTTGATGGACAATTGACAGTTTCTGTCATGTAAGGGCAGTAGACAGGAAGAGTTTTATTCAAAGCATGCTAGCAAACAGATCCAAAACATAGACAAAGGCAGAGTTGAAAGCAGGCATTGGCTGAGTGAGGCACAGACCGGATATCAGAGGTAATACAATACTCACAGTCCAAAAACACAAAACCAGAAAAGTGACAAAATACAAGGCTTGGTAACATCAGACAGAGCGTATACTTCACAAAGTCTGTGTGTTACTGAGAGTCCTTATATGTATGTGCTGTGATTGTGCTCTAATCAGGAACAGGTGCATGCTAATTAGTCTGAATGGCACTGCACATGGACGTGAAAGATGTAACCAGACAACTATGCCATGTCAAGCTTGATATTCGATTGTAACTATATAGTAATGATGTAAAGTGAAAGTGCTGGTTTACTGCTGTCCATCAGGCACCCAGCAGAGTCACACCATAATAAACGTCATGGTGTTGTTTCTGGCGCATGGCATGCAGTGTCAAAGAAAGGAATAAATATGTATTTGTAACTGCAACGCATATCTCATTATTGGTGTCATGTCAAAAGACAATGCAGCAATTTATTGACACAAAATACACTACACAATTCGATGGTTCATATGTTGATATTATTATTATTATTATTATTATTATTACCTTGCTTGGGATGGAGTCCACCAGGGGGTGAGGTATTGTTTTCGGTCAGGTTTCTTTGTTTTTTTGTTAATGATATTACATGAAAACGGCTGGACCAATCTTCATGAAACTTTCAGGATAGATGGGCATTGGTCTGAAATAGAACTGCCAACATTTTGAGTGTCATGTGGTCAAGGTCACCAAAAAGGTCAAAATTGCTTTTGTTGTGGCTACTGCCTCATATAGAGGTGCTAGCCACTATGTCATCGTGCTGTAAGAATGTAACAATCACACACTGTGCATGCGCGTACACGTGTTCTGATTTAAATGGCCGGTGAGTGTATACAATTCAGTTCACCATTCGAAATAAATGGACTAAAGAAATCGCTTTCAGACATGTTTATGCTTATTACAGAGGGAAAGTATGTTCCACTGAGCTCTAGCGCCGGGCCATTTCTGGGAAATAAGAGTTTTTATCATGGTTGATTTTGTGCCTTTGCAAATATTTTGCTCATACACTCAAGAGCCCTGCTTTTAGGCAGTGCCTAAATATCTACATTATAGGTTCACCTACAAGACCAAAACTTGGAGGGCTAATAAAGTTCTCTCTCTCTCTCTCTCTCTCTCTGAAATCTTTTTTTCTTTTTCTAAGAAAGTAAGTTCCAGTGTGAGGCTGTGCTTGGAAGCAAAGACATCCACTAATTTGAAACTGATTTGATTGATGATGCTCTAGAAGTTGAATTGAATCCTGACCAGCTTTAGCAAAAAAGAATCCAGATAAGTTAACGGAAGATCATGTGAATTGGAAATATTGACCCTTACCACTTTTGCAACTGTCACCCTATGTTGACACAAGCAAGCAACAAAGCGACAACGATAAGTGACATCTGAAATGAAATTGTCAATTCTATGCAGTTTAGGTATGATGCAGGAAAGCAACAAATCCAAACAAGAAAAATAATTCCACAAACCATTTCTATAGTACATGTGGTCTGATGTTTCCCCACTAACAGCATTTTAGTTCCCAATTACTGCTTGATGAACAACAGTTGAAGAAAAACTTCCAGCAAAAATGATTGTATCTTATCCGGTTATATATATACCCACACATAAATGTGTATAGAGACACTACACATAAAAATAAAGCTTGGAAGGGTGTAGAAGAGATTGTTGGTGCCTTTGGTGATGTATGTAGCTAGCACAGTTAGCTCTCTTTGCTAACCTGACAAAGCTAGTATGAAGTTTAGCATGAAACATGTAAATCAAGCAAGTAATTTTCACAGTGATTGATAAATTATTTTGTTTGTTTTTAACTAGTTAACTTTTGAAGTTATATACTGTAACTACTACTGTTTCTCATTGGAATGCAGGACAGACCACACCCACAAGCGACAACAGTAACAGCTGCGACATACCCACAAGAGGTGTGAAAATAAGGTAAGAAGTATCTGCTGGTGTAATGATTTCTCCCTGTAACTCTGTGCTTTTCAGTATTGTCGAGATCATGTAAAGCTGGTCTTAGCTCCTCTGCTCTCTGACTAGTTTTAATATGGAAGTGAAAGTGAACTTGGAAACATGCCTCCCAGTCCTTTTGTATTTGATGTTCTGAAAGAAGTTCTTTATCTGATTCTACACAGACCTTACCTAGACAGGAGATGTGGTCTCTCTCTCTCTCTGTTTAGTGTCTGTTTTACCTAGAGACATAGCTACAGGAGAAGTAAGGCAGACAATAGTTTGGGGCCCTGAGTTCTGAGGGGGCACCTTGAAGGCTGACACCAAGTCCAAGAAGATGTCAAATCACAAAGTGCATAACTCCCCAAACTGTCTAATGTCTACAATACTATATGAAGAACCCCTTTAAAGTGGGCCCCATTTCACTAGCATGTGAGAGTTGTGCAAGTTTATTTAGAATCGCCATGCTTTTCAAAATGAAGAGAACTTAACTGTCTGAAAGCCAGAAAAGAAAGAGAAAACAAGACAAAGTGAAAAGAGCACACAGAACTGTAGTGAGAGAAAATAATCTAATAGCAAAAATAATTATGGATGGTGACTCTCCTATTGGGGCTGCATGGTGGTGTAGTGGTTAGCACTGTCGCATCACAGCAAGAAGGTTCTGGGTTTGAGCCCAGCAGCCAGCGGGGGCCTTTCTGTGTGGAGTTTGCATGTTCTCCCCGTGTCTGTGTGGGTTTCCTCTGGGTGCTCCAGTTTCCCCCACAATCCAAAGGCATGCAGGTTAGGTTAATTGGTGGCTCTAAATTGACCGTAGGTGTGAGTATGAATGGTTGTTTGTTTATGTGTCAACCCTGTGATAACCTGGCGACTTGTCCAGGGTGTACCCCGCCTCTCGCCCATAGTCAGCTGGGATAGGCTACAGCTTGCCTGCGACCCTGTAGGACAGGATAAGTGGCTACACATGATGGATGGACTCTCATATTGAAAAAATCATTATAGCAAGCATACACCTAGCTAGGAGCTGGCACTCTGAAGCATATAAGGTTCATTAATCAGCTAGCTTTTTTGGAAGATTTTTTCCATCCATTATCTGCAGCCGCTTCTCCTGTTTAGGGTCGTGGGCAAGCTGTAGCCTATCCCAGCTGACTATGGGCGAGAGGCGGGGTGCACCCTGGACAAGTCGCCAGATCATCACAGGGCTGACACTTATGCCGCTTTTCCACTACCAACGCAGCTGAGTTGGGCTGAGCCGTGCCGTGCTGACTTGGGCTGAGTCGAGCTGAGTGGGGCTGTTGGAGTTGCATTTCGACTACAACCGCGCTGAACCGTGCTGGCTGGAAGTGGGTGGACACATTGGGTGGAGTTAGCAAAAGTGGGTGGATGTCACATGATGTCGTTAGGCGGCGCAAACAGTGACATCAGTGACCTTTTAAGCGGTAGTCTCACGACCCGGAGAGTAAACAATAAACATGGAGTCGTTAGTGTTGCTGGTCTTGGTGCTGTGGTTTGTTGTCACCGACAACGCCAACAGATACTGGCAAGAGCGTATAGATGAGGCGAGGCGCATAAGGCTTCAGAAATTCTCGTAATTCTTCTTCTTCCGGGTTTACGGTGTTTACAGATCCCAGCGTGCTCGCGGGGCGTGTGTGGGCATGTGAGGACACTCCTCCTCACCAATCAGTGCACAGGGGAGTGTCTCCTCATGCCCCTAGCCCCACTCGGCTCGGTTTGGCTCGCTTCAGCCCTACTCCAAAACCGTGCGAGTTTTGGGTGCTGGGTAGGGCTGAAGTGAGCCGAGTCGTGCTGCTCTGAGGTAGTCGAAACGCAAGCCGTATCGGGCTGAAGTGAGCTGAAAAAGGGTAGTGGAAAAGGGCCAATAGAGACAAACAACCATTCACACTCACGGTCAATTTAGAGCCACCATAGCCTAACCTGCATGTCTTTGAACTGTGGGGGAAAACGGAGCACCCGGAGGAAACCCATGCAGACACGGAGAGAACATGCAAACTCCACACAGAAAGGCCCTCATCAGCCGCTGGGCTCGAACCCAGGACCTTCTTGCTGTGAGGCGACAGTGCTAACCACTACACCACCATGCCGCCCGGAAGAATTTTTCATTTTGCTCAAATTGTCTTAATAGTTTTTAAAGTACATACCAAGTATAAAGCTAACACTTTACCAATGTGTCTCTGGTATAGCCTAAGAGATGTAACATTGGTTTATCCAACTGGGAAGCTTGATGAAGCTTCCCAATTAGATAAACCAATGTTACATCTCTTACCTAGACAGTGCTCCATCTAGCATACTGAATATAACACTAATAATTTCAGACAGTTGTCCTATAGCTGGCTTATCATATTAAAACATTGTATAAACCTATACAGTGGGGGAAATATGTATTCAACACACCAACTATTTTTCGTTTAAACATATTTGCTGTGCATATTTCTATTCACATGAAATGTTGAGCAGGCATTAGTATTAACACAATAAAACTACACAGAAAAAGAAACTGTAATATTGCCAATCCATAAAAGTGTTGCGTGCAATAAAGTGGAATGACACGAAAAAAGTATTGAACACGGTAAGAAATCCAGATGATTGCACTAATTAGTTCTTCTACCGGTGTTAATTAAAATAAACTGGGTTAGTGCATGTTGATAGGTTCATACTTCCAGTTTTTGAAAAAGGAAACTCACCCCTGAATGCAAGTAAACAAATAATTTGGCACAAAGCTTTCATCCAAGAAACATCTCATGATGTGTAGAAGCAAACAGCTTATCCCAAAACCTTCACAAGAAGATTGTTGTGCAGCATAGCAATGGCATTGGTTACTGATGGATTTCTCAACTCCTATATGTTCCTATCCTTGACTTGCAAGTGACATCAAAGCAAAATAGAAACCCGGATGTCAGCCAAGTTGGTGGAAATACAAATGCAGGGTCAAGCAACATTCCGTACAAAACATATTCACACATGCGCAACTCTCTTTGTTTTTCCATTGCTTTAAGCATTCTTTTAGCTATGCCATATCTTTGTGCTGTATATGGTTGTGGTCACAACAGTGGCACGTTCCGATTTTTTAGGATTCCATCTGTGATTCGGAAAGAGGGCGAGGAAACTCTGAGGCTTAGTACGGAGAAAAAATGAGCACGGCTGAACAACATTGGCAGGGCTGATTGAACAGAGACTAAAACCAAACTAGCTCGTGTTTGCAGTGATTATTTTATCTCAGGTGAGATTCAAAAGCTTTGTCAATAATATCATGGAAGAATTTTATTGCGTGTTGCTAGAATTTTGCTATAAATTGAGCATTCTCTTGTCATGGTTCACTTAGTCGTCATTATAATTTTAACATGTGTATTACCTTTTTGCTTCTAGGAATGCCAGCAAAATTATATGATAGAAACAATCCAGACTGGGCACCCACTCAGAAAATGGGCTATGTTTCGTACAAGGTCAGACTTGATTTTTCGGCAGCCAAACCAGATAGAATGCGATATCTGGGTACTTGATGGTTGGTAGAAGCATCTTATCTTCAGAAAAGTCTGACTTTTTTAAATAATATGGGTCAAAACCACACATATCTATCTTCTCTTTGTATCGAATCTTCGCTCGACTGTTCAAATCGTGGTAATACTGAGAAAATTCAGCATTGTTTATCGACATGCTTTCAGCGGCTGCCATCCTAGTTGCTTGTTTACCCACCAGCATGGCAGACACTCATGATGTAGCACATTTTGATCACGTGGTTGCAAGTCATCTATAAGCACCATCATGGCCTTTATCTGACAGAATATCACTCGACCATCAACCGGTCATGCACAAGAGCTCCTCACAAGCTTTTCTGACTGGGCAGTCACAGTGTTAGTCAGAAGAGTAGCCCAAGAGCTGAGGAACACTTGAGAAAGAGCTGGAAGTAGTGGGTACAGTTGTCACAGAGAAAACAATAGGCAATGTACTCCACAGCCAGTCTCCATTCTCAATCACCCCAAAAGACCCCATTACTGAAGAAAAGGCATGTTGAAGATTGTTTGAAGTTTGCTCCAGAACATTTGGAGAAGCCTGTAGATTACTGGGAGTAATGTGCTCAGACGAGACAAAACAACAACAACAGCTTTTCAAAATGCCATGTTTTGCTCAGCATATGACACCGGAAATATGTTTAATAGAAAAATAGTTGATGTGTTGAATATTTGTTTAGCAGTTTTTTTTTTCTTTTTTAATCATCCTAGCATTTTGAAGAAAGCTGGATTTACTGTAACAGGCACTCCTAACTAAGCTTAACTAGCGCAGCAGAAAACAGTGAACCAATTTTTTTTTCCCATGATCTCTGGAATGAAACATGAACCTGAAGGGCCCACACTGACTGTAACAGTTACCTGTCTTTGTTTAATCAATAAAGATAAACTGGGACTGCATGGTTCTTCTGGGAAAGCCTGCATTTATTGAGCTTTGTTCATGGTATAGTGATCTAGAGATTTACCAAGAACGACTACATTAGAAGTATTGTAAGATGGTAATCAGATTAGGATTGCTTTTATTTGCACATTGTTTAACTAGGGTTCTGTTTCATGATCTGAGACCATCTGGAGTGGGATGGTCAACAATTTGTTAGCTAGGTGTGGCAGCGGGGGCATAGTCGAGCGTCGGTCTGTGAATGGAGGGCGGAGTCAGGGAAGATAAGTGATAAGATAAGAAAGGAAGATAAGAATCACTGCACCTGACGGGAATTAACCTGTGCTTGTGTGTCTTCCCCAGTGACCGCGCCCTATAAGAGGAGAGGGAAAGCAGAGGAAGGGAGCCCTCTCCCCAACCAGAACACGTGTGTGTGTGTGTGTGTGTGTGTGTGTGCGCGCGCGCGCATGCACGAGCATGTGTGACTGGGAGAGTGTCCTGAATGTCAAAAGCTGCAAAGCTTAAATAAAGGAGTTTAGAGAACTCAGTTCTGGCCTGCCGTGCTTCTGTGCTCCACCCACCACAGAGCATTCCTACAGTGGTGCTGAAACCCGGGAACGGAGCGCAGAGGAGAACAGCCCCATGGAGTCCTCCCCCTTCAAGGACCTGATCCATGCCCTCGCCACAGCCCAAGAGAGCCAGCACCAGGCGCTGGTCGCCTTCTGGAAGGAGCAGGAGCAAAGGTTCAAGGCCCTGGTGCTGGCACAGCAGGAAGATCGCTAGGCGTTCCGACACCTACTCGTGTCCGCAGGGTCCACCGCCGCCGCAGACCCTCCCCATCTCACCCTAATGAAGATGGGCCTGCACGACGACCCCGAGGCCTTCCTCGCTCTCTTTGAGCAGGCAGCAGGAGGCGTGGGGCTGGCCGGTGGAACAACGCGTGGCGCGCCTCCTCCCCCTGCTAAAGGGCGAGGAGTAGCTGGCCGCGCTAAAGCTCCCCGCTGACAGCCGGCTGGTCTATGCTGACCTCCGCAGGGCCGTCCTCCAGCGTGTGGGGCACATCCCGGAGCAACAACGGCAGCGCTTCCATGTGCTGCGCCTGGAGGAGGTCGGCCGGCCGTTCGCGTTTGGCCAGCAACTCTGGGATGCCTGCCGGCGGTGGCTGAGGGCCGACAACTGCGACGCTGAGGGAATCATCGATCTGGTGGCGCTGGGACAATTCATCGCCCGACTTCCGGGAGGAACAGTGGAGTGGGTCCAGTGCCATCGCCTGACATCGCTGGATCAGGCCATCGAGCTGGTGGAGGACCATTTGGCAGCTGTTCCGACAGCAGGACAGCATGTCTCCTCTTCTCCCCTCTCCTCTCCTCTCTCTCTCCCCCCCTTCTATTCCTCGTCCTTGCCCCATTCCCCCCCCCCCCCCCCGTGGGGGCAGGCTCCACCCCAACTGGCCCGCCGCACCCGTGGTGCCCTACCGTTTCCCACTTCCGTGTCTGTCTCTCCCCCCCCTCAGGTGAGTGAGCGCTGGAACACCGGTGCAGAGAGAGAGCCAGGGCTGGTATGCTGGCACTGCGGGGAACCAGGGCACCTCCAGCATCATTGCTCGGTGATGGAGGTGGGCGCGGTGGTCCAGGTCCCCGAGGCGCCAGGGACCGCCCTCGATCGGGCCAGAGCGTATCGCATACTGGTGAGTATCCAAGGGGATACGTATCAGGCTTTGGTGGACTCCAGCTGTAATCAGACCTCAATCCACCAAAGCCTGGTGCAAGACAAGGCATTGGGGAGAGCACAATCAATTGGTGAAGGTGTTGTGTGTGCACAAGGATGTTCACAACTACCCTTTAGTGTCAGTCCACATTCTATTTTGAGGGGAGAAATTTAGAGTAAAGGCAGCGGTTAATCCTCGCCTTACCCACTCGATAATTTTGGGGACTGATTGGCTGGGATTTCGGGAATTAATGATTCATTTAGTGAAGAGTGGGGGTGGGAGCAGCTGTCACAGAGCTGTCTACATCATCACCGCGTCAGAGTGAGGAGCAGCAGGCTCCTCCTCCCTCTCTCGGGGAATCCCTCATGGATTTCCCGTTAGAGCAGTCGCAAGATGAGACTCTGCAGCATGCGTTTGACCAAGTGAGAGTAATCGATGGTCAAACGCTCCAGCCAAACGCCACCCCGTCCTTCCCCTATTTTTCCGTTATTAAGGATAGATTATACCGAGTGACGCAGGACACTCAGACTAAGGAGCCGATCACACAGCTTTTGATCCCAAAGAGCCGTCGGGAATTTGTATTCCAGGCGGCCCACTTTAATCCCATGGCTGGACACTTGGGGCAGGATAAGACACTAGCCCGAATAATGGCCCGGTTCTATTGGCCAGGGATTCGCAGCGATGTCCGCAGGTGGTGTGCAGCGTGCTGCGACTGCCAGTTAGTAAATCCCCTGGCCATTCCAAAAGCGCCTTTGTGCCCTCTGCCATTAATCGAGACCCTGTTTGAAAGAATTGGGATGGATCTCGTTGGGCCATTAGATCGGTCAACACAAGGATATCACTTTTAGTTCTGGTGGACTATGCAACGCGATATCCGGAAGCAGTGCCTCGTCGCAATATCTCAGCACGTAGTATTGCAGAAGCACTCTTCCACGTCATCTACTGAGTTGGAATCCCCAAAGAGATTCTGACTGATCAAGGCACTACGTTTATGTCATGCACACTGCGCGAACTGTATGGGTTACTGGGAATTAAGCCTATCTGCACCAGCGTTTATCACCCACAAATGGATGGCTTATTTGAACGATTTAATTGCACCCTCGAAAACTTAATTAAGAAATTTGTAAGTGAGGACGCACGCAACTGGGCTAAATGGCTCGAGCCCCTGTTATTCACAGTGTGAGAGGTCCCACAAGCCTCCACGGGGTTCTCCCCATTCGAATTATTATATGGGCGTAAGCCGCATGGCATTCTAGATGTACTGCGGGAAAATTGGGAGGAGGGACCTTCAACAACCAAAAACGAAATTCAATACGTTATTGACCTGCGCACTAAACTCCACACACTCACACACCTAACCCAGGAGAATTTGCGGCAGGCCCAAGAACGGCAAATCTGCCTGTATGACAGGGGCATGTGCCTTAGGGAGTTTGCACTGGGAGATAAAGTACTCGTGCTGTTGCCCACGTCAAGCTCCAAATTGATCGCCAAGTGGCAAGGACCCTTTGAGGTCACATGGCGAGTTGGGGACGTCGACTATGAGGTGAGGCGAACGGACAGGGGTGGGGCGTTACAGATTTACCACCTCAATCTGCTAAAATTTTGGAATGAGGAGGTACCCGTGGCGTTGGTGTCGTTAGTTCCAGAGAAGGCGGAGCTGGGGCCGGAGGTTCAAAAGGGAACATTGACATCGCCTACCACTCCGGTCCCCTGTGGAGACCACCTCTCCCCGACCCAACTCACGGAGGTTGCCCAGTTGCAGACAGAATTTTCTGACATGTTCTCGCCCCTGCCTGGCCACACCCGCCTCATAGAACACCACATTGAGACACCCCTGGGGGTGGTAGTGCGCAGCCGCCCTTACAGGCTGCCCGAACACAAGAAAAAGGTGGTTCCCCGGCCTGAGTCGGGCAGTGGGGGTATGTGGCAGCGGGGGCGTGGTCGAGCGTCGGTCTGTGAATGGAGGGCAGAGTCAGGGAAGGTAAGTGGCAGAATCACTGCACCTGACGGGAATTAACCTGTGTTTGTGTGTCTTTCCTAGTGACCACGCCCTATAAGAGGAGAGGGAGAGCAGAGGAAGGGAGCTTTCTCCCCAACCAGAACACTTGTGTGTGTGTGTGTGTGTGTGTGTGTGTGTGTGTGCGCGCGAGCATGTGTGACTGGGAGAGTGTCCTGAATGTCAAAAGCTGCAAAGCTTAAATAAAAGAGTTTAGAGAAGTCAGTTCTGGCCCGCCGTGCTTCTGTGCTCCACCCACCACAGAGCATTCCTACACTAGGTTTGCAGTGGTGTTTATTCAGTAGGCTGAAAAGTTGAAAGTCACACTTGTGGCCCTTTTCCACTACCCTTTTTCAGCTCACTTCAGCTCGCTTCAGCTCACTTCAGCCCGACACGGCTCGCGTTTCGACTACCAAAAAACAGCAAGACTCAGCTCGCTTCAGCCCTGCTTAGCCCCTAAAACTCGCACCGTTTTGGAGTGGGGCTGAAGCGAGCCAAAGCGAGCCGAGTGAGGCTGGGGGCGTGAGCAGACACTCCCCTGTGCACTGATTGGCGAGGAGGAGTGTCCACACACGCCCCGCGAGCACGCTGGGATCTGTAAACACCGTAAACCCGGAAGAAGAATTACGAGAATTTCTGAAGCCTTATGCGCCTCGCCTCATCTGTACGCTCTTGCCAGTATCTGTTGGCGTTGTCGGTGACAACAAGCCACAGCACCAAGACCAGCAACACTAACGATTCCATGTCCTCCATGTTTATTGTTTACTATTCGGGTCGTGAGACTACCGCTTAAAAGGTCACTGATGTCACTGTTTGCGCTGCTTAACGACATCACCTGACGTCCACCCACTTTCGCTAACTCCACCCAATGTGTCCACCCACTTCCAGCCAGCACGGTTCAGCGCGGTTGTAGTCGAAATGCAACTCCAACAGCCCCGCTCAACTCGACTCAGCCCAACTCAGCACGGCACAGCCGCGTTTGTAGTGGAAAAGCGGCATTGGAAGATGGCTCTGGACACGCACAGTAATACATTTATGGCTGAGGACTACAGTTGACTTGCTAACTTTAGGACTGCAGTTGTCATGAACAATTTTGCACTCAAGTTTCCATCAATGAACAGTTTATAACTTCAACAAAACAGACTTCATGTTAAAACTATAATGAATTTCTTGGTTTCACAGTTATACTTTGTGACTATGTAGGACACTGTTATAGAAGCAAGTTATTTATAATCAAGCTATCTGTTATTACCCAAATGAGGATGGGTTCCCTTTTGAGTCTGGTTCCTCTCAAGGTTTCTTCCTCATGTCATCTGAGAGACTTTTTCCTTGCCACCATCACCACAGGCTTGCTCATCAAGGATAAATTAGGGATAAAATTAGCTCTTATGTTTAAATCCTTTACGTTTCTGTAAAGCTGCTTTGCGACAATGTCTGTTGTTAAAAGTGCTATACAAATAAACTTGACTTGAAATGACAAGCAGGTTTTTAGCTTTGGAAACTAAAATGCGTTCTACTAAGCTTTTTTTTTTTATAAAAAGGAGAGCTAGATGGACAGACAGACGGAGCTCAAGCACCACAAAGCTTTCACTGATGGGTTTTTGAGCAAGGCCATTAATCCTCTCTGCTCCGGGGCAGCATGTGCTCTGACCCCAACTTCAAAAAAAAAAAATCTGAGATATGCAAAACTAAAAGAATTTCACTAAACCATAATGCACATGTGACAAATAAAGGCGTTCTTCTTCAGTGGAAAGCAGATTGATATGGAATAAGGAGAAAACAAAACTCTTCTGTGAAGCTGATAAAGTGCTGTGCTGTAACTTCACTGCACTCGGTAAGGGAAAATCTTAGTCTGTGAATCATGCTTGCTTTGATGTGCTCAAAGTGTGAAGTTTTCCAGACCTTACACACTCAGAAATTTCAGGAAAGGGCTGTTTTCTTTAACAGGCTCTGCCATTGGTCCTTCACTCCCTTTCCCATAAGATGTTGTTGCAGCATGTGATGGCAGGGGAAGATAACAGCCTTAGCAGTCAACTCCACCATATGGCTTGTGTTTCAGACCTTTTATCAAGAGTTACAAAGCTCCTGATGTCTACTGCTGTGACGTTTTCAGACTATCTAAAAAATAACAAAAACACAGTTTTTGGTAGCTCTTTTTCTTGGAGGGATGTTCTGGTAGTACACATAGAGTAATAGCTTTAGTAGTATATCTTTGTTTCCTTTCAGTTGCATCCCTACAGAAACTGACAAAAACTTTCATAATCAGTAACAATCTTTTCAAATTATTTCTGTCTGTCTTTTGTCGACATCACAAGCACTGATTTTGTCCAGATATTAGTGCCCTTATCATTCCTATTAGTGTTAAGTGGTGCTTTTGATCAAGAAATCTCTGACATACTCCTCCCCGATCTTGCTGCTAGTGGAATTGCTGATTCTGGTCTTTCATTCATCTTCAGTAAATACTTTACGCTGCTCAGGGTGGATTTCAATGTATCCTATGAACATTGGCTGTGAGGCAGGAATAGAGCTTGGGGTGCCAGTCTATCACAGAGCACCACACACACACACACACACACACACACACATATATATATATTCACTCACACATAGGAGTAATTTAACGGCAGTTTTTGGACAGTGGGAAGAAACTGGAGAACCGAGAAGAAACCTGCAAACAGGGACACTGCAGCTGTGAGGCTACCCACTGTGCCACCACCCTGTCAAATCCTGGTCTCACCTTTTTTTTTTTTTAAATAAAACATTTCATGATGTAGAGAAATACCAAACGGTTGACTCTACGGCAGCATCAGCTTTGCAAGGTTTAGGGTGATTTTAATGCGTAGATGGCATTTTGAGCCATTTTCAGCCCATAAAATGCTGGTTTTATAAAAAGCATTGTCAATATTAACTCCAGCATTGATGTTTCATAGCAATGCATTCATATAATTTAGTTTACAGTTAAAAAAAACCAAAAAAAACCAAACACATTTTAGTGTGCAGCACCCCTTAAAGCTTTTGGTATTGCATGGAAATTTCAAAGGAAATTCTCCTTACCAGAAAAATCCTTCCAAGTTTTTCAGTGGTCATGACCTCCTCCTTAAGTGAGAGCTAGAGTTAGAGTTTGGTCTCTTTAAACACAACATACATCTCTTCTGATGCCAGCTTGTTGTTGAATTGTGGTGAACAGTGACTAACTATGACCTACAGTTTTAGCCTGTCTGACACTCAGTCCTGCTGCAGTGTCACTCAAACCACAACATGTCTGTTCTTTTCCAGCAAAGAATATGGACAATTTTTGTTCTTTTGCATCTTTTAATTTGTTATTCATGGTTTCCATTTTAGACTATATTTAAAACACCACCCTATCTGTCTGTCTGTTTGTTTGTTGCAGTGGTGCCAATTTTCATCAGGTACCAAAAACCACTCGGCCAGATTTTTTTTTTTTTTAAACTGGACCAGTAGCCAATAAAAACCAACCACAAGGAACTCTACCATTCTCTACCAGTTTTATTGAATCTTCTTAAATCAGAAATGAGCTACAAATTAAACTTACTGTTCTTATGGTTTTTGTAATTTTTTGAAATCCTAATTCTTATTAGTCTACAGTAATGCACAATGCATAAATAATAATAATAATAATAATAATAATTATTATTATTTAATGCACAATGCAAAGGCCAGCAAAAGCCAGATGGCTCTTGGGCTTCACAGCATGGATTGGACACTTTAGAGAAGCTTCATACTCTCTGTTCACCATGGAATGCCTTAGATGCCTGTCAGATATGTCTAGAGCAGAGCTTACATCAGTTTGCCTGCAGCATTCCCATGAGAGTGAAGAGTCTATCCTATTGTCTATGTGCATGTACAGATTTTTACAGCAATTCTGATTACAACCCCAATTCAGAAGACATTGGGTTGGGATGGAAAATACAAAAAAAAAAGGCATTGTGTAACAATTCTCTGACTTTGGGGGAACAGAGAAACTGGAAGCAGGCTTCAGAACAGGTGTGTTCTTTTTATTTTGACATTTTTCAGTGACTTATAATGACATATGGTGTAGTAGTTAGCACGGTCGCCTCACAGCAAGAAGGTTCTGGGTTCGAACCCAGCGGCCAGCTAGGGCCTTTCTGTGTGAAGTTTGCACGTTCTCCCCGTGTCTGTGTGGGTTTCCTCCGGGTGCTCCGGTTTCCCCCACAATCCAAAGACATGCAGTTAGGTTGACATGGGGTGGCCTTGGGCTGAGGTGCCCTTGAGCAAGGTACCTAACCCCTGACTGCTCCCCAGGCACTCTGGTGTGGCTGCCCACTGCTCTGAGTATGTGTGTGCAGGTGTTCACTGCTTCAGATGGGTTAAATGCAGAGGATGAATTTCACTGTGTGTTTGAAGTGTGCATGTGACAAATAAAGGTTTATTCTTCTTCATATAAACACACTACACGCACACGTGATGGGGTGTCACAGCTCTCCCTCTCATTCCTGGCTGTCTGAAATACACACAGAGACGCCGGTTAATAGACAGCCAGAAATTAGACACAGGTGCACCTCGTCACATGTCACCTACTGGTTCAACCTGCCTCCTTGCTGTTCACAGCCGACGCTTGACCACACCCCTGCTGCCACATACCCCCACCACCCGACTCAGATATGTACAGTCATGTTCAAAATAATAGCAGTGTGTTTAAAAACGTGAGTAAAGCTCAAAATCCTTATAATAGTTTTTATTTCCATGCATTGGGAACACTGCACATTATATTCTACATCAAAACATGAAGAAAAATGTATCAATGTTTTAATTACTTTACAGAAAATGAAGAAAAATGAATTTTGGGCTGTTCAAAAAAATAGCAGTGTCTGCATTTTTCATTACAAACTCAAATATTGACTGTATAAACTGAAAAAATCTTTAGGATTTAGCATTCCTGTGAATCACTAAACTAATATTTAGTTGCATAACCACGGTTTCTGAGAACTGCTTCACATCTGTGTTGCATGGAGTCGACCAACTTCTGGCACCTGTGAACAGGTATTCCAGCCCAGGATGATTTGACAACATTCCACAATTCCTCTGCATTTCTTGGTTTTGCCTCAGAAACAGCATTTTTGATGTCACCCCACAAGTTTTCTATCGGCTTAAGGTCCGGGGATTGGGATGACCACTCCATGACTTTAATTTTGTTGGTCTGGAACCAAGATGCTGCTCGCTTACTGGTGTGTTTGGGGTCGTTGTCTTTTTGAAACACCCATTTCAAGGGCATTTCCTCTTCAGCATAAGGCAACATGACCTCTTCAAGTATTTTGATATATGCAAACTGATCCATGATCCCTGGTATGCGATAAATAGGCCCGACACCATAGTAAGAGAAACATCCCCATATCATGATGCTTGCACCACCATGCTTCACTGTCTTCAGAGTGTACTGTGGCTTGAATTCACTGTCTGGGGGCCGTTTGACAAACTGTCTGCGGCCCTTGGACCCAAAAAGAACAATCTTACTTTCATCAGTCCACAAAATGTTTCTCCATTTCTCTTTAGGCCAGTCAATGTGTTCTTTGGCAAATTGTATCCTCTTCAGCACGTCTTTTTTTAACAGTCGGACTTTGCAGGGGCTTCTTGCCGATAGATTAGCTTCACACAGACATCTTCTAATTGTCACAGTACTCACAGGTAACTTCAGACTGTCTTTCATCACCCTGGAGCTGATCATTGGCTGAGTCTTTGCTATTCTGGCTATTCTTCGATCCATTCAAATGGTAGTCTTCCATTTTCTTCCATGTCTCTCTGGTTTTGCTGTCCATTTTAAAGCATTGGAGATCATTTTAGCCCAGCAGCCTATCATTTTCTGCACTTCTTTATGCGTTTTCCCCTCTCCAATCAACGTTTTAATCAAAACACGCTGTTCTTCTGAACAATGTCTGGAACGACCCATTTTTCTCAGGTTTTCAGAGAGAAATGGATGTACAACATGTGCTGGCTTCATCCTTAAATTAGTGCCACCTGACTGACACCTGTTTTTTCACAGACTGAATGACCTCACTAATTGAACTCCACACTGCTATTATTTTGAACACACCCCTTTCACTTAATTATTCAATTACACAGACTCAGGAACATGCATATCATGAATGTTGGGTCTGTTGGTTTTCTATGACTTTACTACACCTACTGGTAAATTATTTGCCATGTAGTAATATAATTTCTACCAAAAGCAGTGATTGATCTGGTTAGTCATGTTGGACTGCTATTATTTTGAACACAACTGTATGTATATCACCGTGCACACACTTAACCTTTACCAAACATGCATTTCCCAGGGCCCCGCACTGAATCAGGCTTTGATGCAGGGAGGTCTGATTACAACCAGAATCCACCAAAGCCTGATGTGTACCCCCTTGAATACTCACAACTATCCTGTACGCCCCTACTTGATCAGGGGAAGCTTTTAGTTCATCAGGAATGTGAATCAGTAGCCCCGCCTCCTTGCAGAAGTGCTGATTCCCTGCCTTCCCTCTGCATTGACAGACCTGCCTGGACTTGCTCTCGGTTCTGGTGGGCATGGATGAGTTCACCTGTGGAGAGAGAGAGAGAGGGGATTAATGGCGGCACAGACACAGAAAAAGAAGGGAGAGAAGAAACACGAAGACCGACACAAGTATGGGGAATGGGTTTTTGGGGGATTGGCCCGTTTCCACAGGGCTGGGGAAGGAGAGGGGCAAGGAGAAATTCAGGAAAGGCTGAGTCTTTGAGGAGCAAAGATGTGCCAAGGAGCTCCAGCTTGTCAAGAAATGCATATGAAAATTATTGAAATATTTAAAAACAATGTTCTTCAGAGAAAGATATGAAGGGATTTGGATATTGCACCCTATAATGTGCATAATATCTTTAAATGATTCAAGGAATTTGGAGGAATTTTGGTGTATAAAGGGCAAGGGCACACGCCTAAGCTGAACACCCAAGATCTTTTGATACCTCAGACAACACTACATCAAGAACCATCATTCATCTATAGCTGTATAACCACATAGGGTCAGGATTACTTTAGCAAACCTTTGGCAAGCACTACAATACTGAGCTACATCAACAAATGCCAGTTAAAACTTTACAGTGCAAAAAGGAAGCATTACGTTCACTGTGTCGTGAAGCAGTGTCAACTTCTCTGGGCTCAGAGGCATCTTGGATGGACCATCACACAGTGGAAACATGTATTGTGTATTCTTATATTTCTCCCAGAATACCATGTTGTCTTGAGAGAATCCACACAGAAAAGCCAACCAAGCCTGAACTATAAAGTTATAAATCTGTATTCCAGGTCTTTCTTTGGAAGAACTGGATGCTGTGTGCTCCGGACCAAAGACAAAAAGGACCATCCAGATTTTTACCAGCAACAAGTCCAAAAGTCAGGGTCTGTCATTGTATGGGGTTGTGTTAATGCCCTCAGCAAAGGTACATTGCTTTGTAGCATTAATGCAGAAAAGTACATTGAGATTTTGGAGCAACATTTGCTGTCTTCAAGAGGACATCTTTTCCAGGGATTTTCAACAAGGCAATGCAAAACCACATTCTGCACACATTACAAAGGCATGGCTGTGGAAGAAGAGGGTGCCTGTCCCCTTTATCCCTGATAGATAATGTGTGGTGAATTTTGAAATGAAAAATATGACAATGATGACCCCCTACTGTTGCACACCTTAAGATCTGTTTGCAGGAAGAATGGGACAAAATAATACCTGAAACGCTTCATCACTTGGTGTCTTCAGTCCCTCAACATCTTTTAAATGTTGTGAGAAGGAATGACAACATTACAAAGTGCTTTAACTTTTTTTTGAAGTTCAAAATTGAAATAAAAATGTTTATTTTGAAACAAACAAACAAAAACTTCATGAGGTAAAACATCAAATAATATGCTGTTGTATTATTTTGAGTGCAAAACAGGTAAAAGATTATTCACAAATCGTTGTTTTCAGTTTTAACTTCAACATACCATCCTGACTTTTTCTGATTTGGGGTTGTAATAGCCACTCATAATAGGAAAAATAGGACATTTGCAGTGTAAATGTGTATTGTTTCAGTGTCTGAGTTTGTGAAACTGAACACACCTTATATATGCACTATCAAACTATGCAAATATTTATATATGTCATTGAGAATTTCATTTGGTTTGAATAAATTTGCGATAAATTGTTCCCAGGGGCCCCCCCGAGAGTCGGGGCCCGAGGGCTTATTTATTTTGTTTTTCATTGTTTTTATTGCTCTTTACCATTGTATTTTCACATTTGGAATTTAAAAAAACTTTGGTTTCATACATTTTCATACATGTCAACCTATACAGAATGTCCGTATTTTATACGGATTTGATTCAATAAACGTAGTATACGGGCGTACAAATAAAGTTATACGGATTCTTTAAAAAAAACTTCAATATTTATTTAGAGCTATAATCAATTCCCACGATGATAAAAGAGCGCATAACATTTACAAACGTACTGTACACCACAGAAAGCACAGACCGCCTGTCACGGAGTGAGCCGTGACGCTCGCACGCGCACACCTTCACACACACACCCCTCTCATGCAAGCGCACAGGCAGTGATCTGCCGGCAACGTTCAAACATCTTGGCTGACCTGTCGCTGTGAGTTGCACTTCATTTCCATTACTGTTTTCTGTATGGGTATTACTGGTTTTCAAGCATTTCATACTCCACCGTTTGCCATAGTTTCTAACGAGAGCAGCATTTGTTACGAGTGCAGGGAAAGGCCTACCGACATTCTAGGAACATTTGTTTGGCTCCACTCATATGTAAAACGCATCACACATTTCTAAGCATTTTCATCTCCCATCTGTTAAGCATTGTCTATGGTCTAGGAAACACACGTACAAACCGGTTATTTCTAACATCAAGTTTATTTAGTTCTAGCATTTTTATAACACAAAATAGTTTTTAGTAACTCCTCACGCGAGCTCCACATACTTCCTGTTTGTTATGAGAAACTGAGGGACTGTACCATTGACTTGTTATGGAGGGGTTTCGCGGGTGTTTGGTAGAACGGACTATTTTAACGGGGGTGTTTTACTGGTCTTGGGGAAACATGTATTTTACTATGCACTGAAGGGTTTTTGGTTAAAGAAAATTATTTTGGATGTTTGTATATTTTGTGTTTGTTTCTTTAAATTGTTATTTTGTATTTAGGATGTCATTATTTAGTTGATTGATTAATTTTGCAATTTGGGCTCAACTGTGGGCGGGGCTGTGGGTATGTAAGCTCTGCAGTAGCTCCAGAGCCTCAGTTGTGGTTGGAACGTCTTGTTTGAAGGTACTGTGGTTTGGCTGACTATGTTCAGGGTCTTTTTAATTTAGTCTGGCAAACTTGAAGCCTCTTTATTTTTGTGTTTTCTTATTTTGTTTGTATAGTTTTCTTTTTGGCAATTTGAACCTTTGGTTGGTGCACTGTAAATATTTGCAGTATTTTAAGAAAAGTTTTGAAAAAATAAAAAAAATATTTTTGGAGGAAGAAGTTTTCCGGCTCTCTGTCTGCTCCACCGCCGTCCATCCTTGCAACACAGCCAGTAAAGAGTCTTATGAAGTCGTGCGTTATCTTGTGGTAGCGAGACTTCGTTCTGCTTCTGATCATGCGCACACCACATTGTGAGAATCCCACCAACTGTGAAGTAACATTTTGTTTGAAAAGTGTATTTCCACCTGAGTGACTTTCAATAGCGACTGAAAAGATTCTGAATGGGCACTCCGGCAAAGAAATTCAAAACACAATACAAAATGGAATGGAAGGACCTTTTCAATGGCATAATGACCTTTTCTGGCAGCCTCCAAAAATGAAGAATACGCAAACTGCACACTGTGTATGCGTGACATCAAAGTTGCAGCATCGGGAGTGTATTATGTGAAAGAACATTTCAAATCGAAACGACATCAGCGGAATGCAAGCCAAAGGCAAAATCAGCCACTGATGACAGTATTTGCGCGCTCAAAAACTGATATGCCAACAACTGGAAAAGACAGAAAACACAAGGTAGTGGGCGTTTTAGTTCAAGTTAGGCAGTGCTCTGTTTACCCCACAGTAATGCTGACTGTGAGAGTTTTCTCTCAAGTCAGGAAGATACACACAGAGAGCAGAAAGAACCTGAATGCAGACACACTGACCTGGCCTACTGCAGTGTAAGATCAACACAGCTAGACACTTGCTGTGACATGCAGCCTAGTGAGGTATTGGTGCAGAGTGCTAAAAAAGCTGTCATGGAGTACAATTCAGAACATTAGAGTGACACTGTTTTTGTCAAACATTGGAGCTTTGTATTCCTTCTGAAGGTTTATTGTTATTAATATTGAATAAAAAGTAACGGGGATATACCATTGTTAATTATCATTAAAATTTTAGGTAAATTATCTTAATTTGCATCTTATAAGGATTTTATAAGGGAAATAAGGATTTTGGAGGTTGGTTATACAGGTTTGATTGACCAAAGGTTGACATGTATGCATTTTTCGTTGGTGTCAGATTATTTATAACATATTGGTGATGAACACTGGTCAGAAGGGCCTCCTGGAAATTTTTGCTTGGGGCCACAACAGACTCTAGAATCGCCTCTGATCGTAAAATGTTTGTAGTATCAGAAGTGGCTGATAAGTATTCTAGAGGGAAATGCTATTCAAGGCAAAGTTGCAACTTATAATTCACCACCTACAACTTGTCAAAGCCACCAAAAATACCCTCTCAACTTTGTCAATTTGAAGTCGTTTCAACTACCAGTTCCTTCCATGTTTTCAAAGTAACATCAATACAGCATAAAGTTCCCTTTCTCTTCTTTTCAATTAGTTTATAACATTATTGGCTTTAGATCAATTAATATACAGACAGAACCTATAATGTTTACCATACAAATTGCAGTTTTGAAAGGTAAGGTTTTCTTTAACATTACCCGGCTAGCTTGTTGCTAAGCCACTCACTATTTTCCACTGTTGTTCTGTTGCAATTTCAATGCACAATATTACATGAATGTTTGAAATTCACTATCATAATACAGTATCAAAGCTGAAACTATAAATGTTCAGTTAAAGTAACTTTATGAGGTGTATTGTATGTGTACGGTCTAACAGAGCAAAAAAGAACAGCTGTTGTGAAGGCATTCATGCTTTTTTTCATTTAAAGTATTGACAGTATTAAACTTGCAAAACAAATGCAAAATATGCAATAGTGATGCATCATCTATAGGAGCAGGTGAGCAGACACACCATCAGCCACTTAACAAATGTTAATCTTTATAAAGTCCTCATTCATACCTCCATACATTTAAATTTTTTTTTTATTTATTATGGATTTTGTTCATTTAACAAACAAAGAACAATATAAGACAGCACACTTAGGCACATATAATAAAAAAACAAAAGGTTTTTAGTCGTAAGGATTACATTATCTGTACTTCAATAAAACAAAAGACAAAAAAAACAAAAAAAAGACAAAAAATAAAGACAACTCCTATTTGTCATCCATCCAACCATCTACAATCAAATTGTTATTCTCAAGAAAATTACAAAAAAATGTTCCATATTTTCAAAAACTTGTCAAGTTTGTTCTTTGTTGTGTAGCTTTGATTTGGTGATTCTAAAGCAAAATAAAAGGTCATTCCCCTCAACCATTGCACTTTGACACAAGGTGTGTCTGACTTCCATGAGCAAGCAATACAACGTTTGGCTTCTAAAAAACAAATATTCAGTAAAGACTTTACTTTTTGGGTGGTAATGAAGCCCTCTGGGTAGAGATTTACTATACATAATTTAGGATCAAGAGGAATTTCCTCACCAATGATTTGGCTAGCCAGGTCCAACACTGTCCTCCAAAATGAAAATATCTGCGGATGTTCCCACATACAATGAAATAAGGTACCTTTTTGGTCTTTACATTTGAGGCAAGTATTGGATATATTAGGATTAAAGCGATGTAATTTAGCTGGGGTTGTATACAATCTAGTTAGCCATTTATACTGAAGTAGTTTTGTAGAGTAGAGTAGAGTAACTTTATTGATCCCTAGAGGGAAATTAAAGTGTCAAGTAGCTTATACAAAAATACAAAAAAAAAAAAAGTAAGTTTTTTAAAAAGACCATTCCTCTTCTGTTAAATTCTCCTGCAAGTCCGTTCTCCATGCTTGTAGTAAGTGTTGTGATGACTCTTTAGACTTACTTACAAACAGCTTATACAACAATGAAATCTACCCCCTAGAGTGTAAAAAAGTCAAAATGTAGTCTTCCAGAAAAGATCGGGGAGGAGGTCTCATACTATTGCTCTGTTTGGAGAGGATGAAGCTCCTTAGTTGCAAATATTTAAAAAAGTGTTTTGCAGGAATCCCATATTTTGATTTAAGCTCCTCAAATAACATGAGAACCAAGTTATCATTGTAGAGGTCAGCTATCCGCTTTGCCAGGTTGGAAGTCATCATTACCAAAGATTGGGGAGAACTGAGATAGTGATTTCTCCCAGATATGCAAGGGCGTTGTGCCAAACCATTAGAGAGTTTTTGAGAAAGGGGTTTTTAGTCTGTTTGATTAGTTTCTGCTTGCTTGCAGAGTATATATACACAGGTTTAAAGGAATGTTAACTAAATGTGATTCTATTAAGACCAAGGGTGGGGGGAGATTTCTCTCAAAATAAAACATTGCTGCTCTGATTTGAGCTGCCCAGTAACTACAAGATTAGGTAGTTGTAGACCACCTCTATCATATGGTAAATACAATAGGGAAAGTCTGAGCCTGGGGCGCTTGTTGTTCCATATAAAGTTTGAAAAAAAAGCTTTTTAAGTAGATGAAAGAGTGAAGGTGGGGGAGCAAGTGGGATAGATTGAAACAGGTACAAATATTTAGGTAAAATAGACATTTTCAAGACATTTATTCACCCAATCATAGAGATGGGTAGGTTTTTACATCTATTTATAAGTTGGGTAACTTTATCTGTTAAGGAACTGTAGTTATTGGGAACAATTTTGTCAATAGTAGGGGTGATCCTCACACCTAAATAAGTGAAACCTTTTAGGGAGACCATAAAAGGAGTGTGGATTGGAGGGTTTAGTCTTTCCTTTTCATTCAAAAACAATATTTCCGATTTGGAGTAATTTATTTTGTAACCTGCAAAACTACCAAAGTAGCTTGTTAGGTCAAGTAAAGGAGGTAAAGTCTGTTTTAAATTGGAGCAAAACAAAATTACATCGTCAGCATACAGGGCTATACAATGTTCCATATCTCCTATATGTATGCCTCTGAAATTAGCATTATTCCTAATTGCCATGGCAAGAGGCTCAATTGCCAGGGTAAACAACAATGGAGACAAGGGGCAGCCTTGTCTTGTGCCCCTATACAATTTGAAGGGCACTGAAGACAGACCATTTGTTAGAACTACAGCCTGGGGGTTAGAATAAAGAAGCCTAATCCAGTTGAGAAATTTCCTCTTTATGCCATATCTTTGAAGGACCTCAAACAGGTAGTGCCACTCTACCTTGTCAAAGGCCTTCTCAGCATCCAATGACAGAATAGCAGTGTCCATACATCCAGTTTTTTCAAAAAATAATATTAAGAACTCGTCGTATATTGTGAAAGCCTTGTCATCCCAGAACAAAGCCATTCTGGTCAGAGTTCACCATTTGTGGTAAAAGTATATCTAATTGTCTAGCTAGTAGCTTACATAGAATTTTAAGATCATTGTTAAAAAGTTAGATTGGTCTATATGATCCACATAAGATAGATATTTTCCCTGGCTTTAACAACAGTGTGATTATTGCCATATTTAGAGAAGGGGGGAGGGACTCATTGTCTAGAGACTCTTTATGCATTTCAAGCAAAGGTGGTATTAGTGCATCCTGAAATGTTTTATAAATTTCCATGGGAATCCCATCTGGCCCTGGTGTCTTTCCCCCTTTCATAGTACCAATGGCCACAGACAACTCTTCATTGGTTATGTCAAGGTCTAAATCAGTCAACAAATTATCTTCAAGAGGGTTGATGTTTAATGAATCCAAAAATTTATTTTGTTTTTGTAAAACTGAGTTTGAATAATCTGTGCTGTATAAGTTTTGATAGAAACCTAAAAAAGCTTTATTAATTTCCTTTGGGTCACTAGACTCCACACCATCATCTAACTGAATTGTATTTATTGTTCTTTCAGTTTCATATTGTTTAATACGCCAAGCTAGAAGCTTACTAGCCTTTCCCCCTTGTTCATAATAGGACTGTTTCAGTTTCAGCAGGCTTTTAGTTGCCTTATTTACAGACAGAACATTATATTTAGCTCTGAGTACATTAAATTCTTTAAATGATTGTTGGGAAGGATTTTTAAAATGGTCTGTTTCAATATCTTTAATCTTTTTTTCTAACTGATCTCCAACCTCCAGGATCTGTGTTTAGAACTTGTAAAACTTATCATCTGGCCTCTCAGGAAGGCTTTAAATGTTTCCCACCGTATAGTAGCAGATGTTTGGGTTGCATTAATTTTGAAAAAGTTTCAAAAAGTTCTATTTTGGTCTCATCCATCCACAAAACATTTTTCCAATAGCCTTCTGGCTTGTCCACATGATCTTTAGCAAACTGCAGATGAGCAGCAATGCTCTTTTTGGAGAGCAGTGGCTTTCTCCTTGCAACCCTGCCATGCACACCATTGTTGTTCACTGTTCTCCTGATGATGGACTCATGAACATTAACATGAGCCAATGTGAGAAGTTACCCTGCTTAGAAGTTACCCTGGGGTCCTTTGTGCCCTCGCATACTATTACACACCTTACTCTTGGAGTGATCTTTGTTGGTCGACCACTCCTGGGGAGGGTAACAATGGTCTTGAATTTCCTCCATTTGTACACAATCTGTCTGACTGTGAATTGGTGGAGTCCAAACTCTTTATAGATGGTTTTGTAACCTTTTCCGGCCTGATGAGCATCAACAATGCTTTTTCTGAGGTCCTCAGAAATCTCTTTTGTTTGTGCCATGATACACTTCCACAAACATGTGTTGTGAAGATCAGACTTTGATAGATCCCTGTTCTTTAAATAAAACAGGGTGCCCACTCACACCTGATTGTCATTCCATTGATTGAAAACACCTGACTCTAATTTCACCTTCAAATGAACTGCTAATCCTAGAGGTTCACATACTTTTGCCACTCACAGATATGTAATATTGGATCATTTTCCTCAATAAATAAATGACCATCTCATCTCATATTATCTCTAGCCGCTTTATCCTGTTCTACAGGGTCGCGGGCAAGCTGGAGCCTATCCCAGCTGACTACGGGCGAAAGGCGGGGTACACTCTGGACAAGTTGCCAGGTCATCACAGGGCTGACACATAGACACAGACAACCATTCACACTCACATTCACACCTATGGTCAATTTAGAGTCACCAGTTAACCTAACCTGTATGTCTTTGGACTGTGGGGGAAACCAGCGCACACGGAGGAAACCCACGCAGACACGGGGAGAACATGCAAACTCTGCACAGAAAGGCCCTCGCCGGCCACGGGGCTCAAACCCGGATCTTCTTGCTGTGAGGCGACAGTGCTAACCACTACACCACCGTGCTGCCAAATAAATGACCAAGTATAATATTTTTGTCTCATTTGTTTAACTGGGTTCTCTTTATCTACTTTTAGGACTTGTGTGAAAATCTGATGATGTTTTAGGTCATATTTATGCAGAAATATAGTGTAGAGGCTAAGCTAAATACTTGAAGCCCCTGAGGGGTTGCTAGATGAGCACCTAGTTGACGCGCTTAACATTAGCCACTGAGTTACGTGTCTATAAAGTGAACAGACTCTTACGTATGATATGTCGGTGTATTTATTGCACCTCACCAAGATACTCCAGTAATCCAGTGTTCGTTCGTACATACAGTCCATTACATTCAATGCAGCCAGCCCAGTGTGGCCTATACAACAACAGTACAACGTTAATGTGAGCATTACCGTAAGCGGTCAAAAAACTGTGTGTGCTCCCTTCCGTCTGGCAACACCTGTTACCTAAATGGTTGTTTCCACCTACAGTATATTGGCATGACCCCTAATTACATCAGACTGCCACCTAGTAGGCAAATAAAACCTTACAGGAGAGAGGCCAAATGGCTCCTACACCCCGACCCCTAATTGTAATGGCATACAGACATAATTCTCATACAAACAAAAAGATCTATAAAACCTGTACACAATAAACACACATTCAAACAATACACCATTAGGCTATGTTGCACACTATAACCCAGGGAGAACATTTAAATGAGGACATATGTTAACCTACTAACCTGGCTCATGCAGCAAGCAAAGTTTGGTCACAGGCCTTTCGATGGTGTTATTCTTTGTCTGGAGATGTACTGAGCGTACAAGCCCTTTATCATGGAATGCCTCCAAGACTCTTGCGAGTGGCCATGAGCCACGTGGTGCAGTGGGGTCCAGAATGATCACAATGTCTCCTGGCTTAAGGTTGTCTTTCCATTCATTCCATTTCTGCCTCTCTTGCAGCAGTGGCAGGTATTCACGAATCCACCGCTTGCAAAAGAGATTAGATATGTACTGAACTTGTCTCCACCTCCTTTTGATGTACAAGTCATGTTGTTCAAACAGGCCTGGTGGTAATGATGGTCTTCCTTTCATAAGCAAGATATGATTTGGGGTCAGGGGCTCAAGGTCGTTCAGATCATCAGACACTTTGGTAATGGGACGGTCATTTAAGATGGCCTCAGCTTCACACATAACCGTATGGAGTCCATCATCATCCAGTCTTTGCTGCTGAAGAACTGAACTGAGAATCCTCCTCACCATGCAGATTACATGCTCCCAGACACCACCAAAATGAGACCCTGCTGGACGATTAAAGCTCCATTTGATTCCCTTTTGATATAACATCCCTTCGATCCATGCCTGATTCAGGGATGAAAGCGCCTCTCTGATCTCTCTTTCTGCACCTGTGAAGTTAGTGCCGTTGTCAGACTGCATTTGAACAACTTGACCCCTTCTGCAAATGAACCGGCGTAATGAGTTAATGCATGCTTCTGTATCCAATGAGCTTGCTACTTCCAAGTGAACTGCTCGACTGGACAGACAGGTGAAGATCACGCCATAGTGCTTGACTGTGCCTCGTCCCTTCTTCACCTCTATTGGTTCAAAATAGTCGACCCTTATGTTGGTGAATGGTGGATGGTCAGGAAGAATCCTCTCCTTTGGCAAGTCTGCCATCTTCTGCATCATCATCCGACCATTGGGTCTTCTACAGAAACAACATTCAGACATGATCTTCCTCACTACCGAGCTAGCACTGGTCACCCAATACTTCCGTCTGAGTGTGGACAGCGTGTGGTTCCGACCACTATGACCAAGCTGTTGGTGGATCTCTTGCAAAAGAAGAGTGGCTATATGTTGGTCCCTAGACAGAATCAATGGATGCTTGGCTTCTTCCAGCAGAGAACCCCTGATTAGTCGCCCTCCGACTCTTAGGAGCCTGTCATCCAACTGTGGGTCCAGCTCATAAAGTGTGCTCTGCTTACTCACTGTGCTCTTTCCTGCAGACAAGGTAGCAATCTCCTTGCCAAACCTTTGCTGCTGACAGTACTGAATTATGGCAAGCTCAGCCTCACACAAATCTTCAACAGTCAAAGCTTGCCTTTTGAGTGCCGTAGCATTCTCCATAATGGCATTAGAAGAGCTCTCAGACTCCCTCTTCCTATGAGCCCTGTTCAGGAACATCCTCTTCAACTTCAGGAACCAGGCTACTGCTACCTTCAGTCTCCTCCAATCTGAAAAGTATGCAATCAGGCAGCTGGTACCATCAGGTACGTCCCTCACATCGACTGCATTCACCACAGCTTCCTTCTTGACCTCCAGGTCATCTGCCTTGATCACAGTATCCACCCTGTCAGCCGGCCAGGCCTCTTCTGGCTTGCACAGGAAACTTGGACCTTCTATCCACCTATTGTGACCAATGAAGTCCTGGACCGTCAGACCTCTGGATGCGTCCTCTGCTGGGTTTTCCTCGGAGCTGATGTATCGCCACTGTGAAGTTGTTGCCTCTCTTATGGTTGTGACCCTGTTCGCCACAAAGGTATGAAAGCGCTTGTCCTCGTTTTTTATGTACTTGAGCACTGTGCTATCTGTCCAAAAGACTGATTCTTGTAATAGAATCTGAAGCTCTGACTTCAGCATCAGGTCCACACAAACAGCAAGCACTGAAGCAGTCAGCTCCAAGCAAGGAATGGTGATGGCCTTCAAAAGGTGTTACTCTGGCTTTACCCGACTGGAATGCAATGTGCACGTCATTTTTGCTGTTTTGTATCCTAAGGTAAGTGACTGCCCCATATCCTAACTCACTAGCATCTGAAAAGTAATGAAGCTGTGCTTGTATGACGTGTTCAAAACCTTTAAGCTTGATGCATCTGTTGATCTGAAACTTGGACAACTTATGCAACTCCTCTAGCCATTGTGTCCAATGATGCAGCAGATCTTGGGGTACAGTTTCATCCCATCCACAGTTTCTTCTGCATAGTTCCTGCAGTATGATCTTGGCAGGCAGCAGTACTGGTGCAAGAAAACCCAATGGATCATACACTGAACTGGACATAGACAGTATTCCACGTCTGGTGCAGGACCTTTGACAGACCTCCAACCTAAATGTGAAGGTGTCCTCCTCAACACACCACTGCAGGCCAAGGGCTCGCTCAACAGGAAGTTCATCCCGGTCCATATCAAGTTCCTTCAGACCCTTAGCTCGATGGTCCTCAGGCAGAGCTTGCAATATGGAGCGACTGCTGCTAATCCATTTTGTCAAAGTAAATCCTCCTCTTTAACAAAGCAAGATCAGATGTTTGACCAGCGTTAAAGCTTCCTCTTCAGACCCCAAATTTTTCAGGCAGTCGTCGACATAAAAGTTTTCCTTCACGGTTTGGATAACCTCTGCTGGAAAGTCAGCCTGGTTGTCGTCAGCTGTTTTTCTCAGAGTGAAGATGGCACAGCTTGGAGATGACACAGTGCCAAACAAATGGACAGTCATGCTGTTACGACTTCGTCTGTTTCTTTTTCTGTTTGTGTATGCAGGCCTGCTATTTTGTGTTTTGTTGTGTGTTGTGCTTTGTCTCCCCCTTCAGGTTATACTTACCATTTTCCTTACAGATCAGCGCACCTGGATCCAGTTTTCCACTTATCTCCGTTTACCCAGCAACCAATCCCCTTTCAATTGCTAGCACTATTTAAGTCCCCATGTTTCTTTGTTCAGGGCGCGCGCGTTTTTGGCCAGGGTGGTGGCAGCGCCCTTGTTTGTGGTTTGTTTTTGGTCATCTTTGGTTGTCTTGTGTTAGGTTTAGAAATCTTTAGTTATGTTGTATCCTTTTGATGTGTTGTGATTCTTTTTCTGACCAGTCGTTATTTTGTCTTACTTTAGTTTAATTGTGTACATTATTTTTGTTTATCTTGTTTTAAGCTCCTGGGGGGGGCGTTGGGTGAGGTTTACGTAGACCTGCCCCGGGGTGTACATTTTTTTGGCACACATTAGTTTTCCTGTTAGCCACATTGCCCTATGTTTAGTTTAATGGTGACACCACTCCCTATTTTGTAATTTGAGGTACTTTTGTGAGCACCTGTTATTGGTGGTGGTTTTGGTTGTTTTTTCTTTTGATTTGGTGTCGCCATTTAGTTTTGTAAACCCTTAGTTTTCCCCCTATGGTTGCTTTTGTTGGTGTAGCATTAATAAAATTTAATCTGCACCTTAAAACTGTTATTTGTGTGAGTCTGTTTTCCTCACTTAAGTCTGTTGTACAAAAGTTGGCGCTGTGGTCCTTTGGACCCTAGGGGGTGCCGTAACATTTAGTGGGGGCTCGTCCGGGAGGTCTATTTTGATCCAATTTTCACAGCAGACTTAGGTGTGGGAGTACAGACCACAGGTAGTTAGGCTGGTCAGGTAGTAATTTAGTTGATTTATTGGTCAGTGAACTTTGTTGGTACTCAGGATGGGGGACTTTGATGTTGCAGCTTTTTTCTCCAATCTTGACTCTGTAGAACAGGTTATGCAGTGTAAGAAGCAGGATTTGGTGGATATTGCTGCTCATCTAGGAGTTACCTTGTCTATGTCATCCAAGTAGTTGACCTGAGAAAGGCCATTATTGAAATTCTGGTAGAGCAGAAGTTTCTAAGGATGAGTACCGGTGCATCTGCGGATGTGGCCGTCTCCTATGTTTTGGAGTTGAAGGAGTCTCGGAGAGAGACGATAAGTAGCGCTAGTGGCGGTGGCCAAGTAAAGGTTCATGAGTCAGATACAGAAAATTGTCCTGAGGATGATGTTGGGTTACCTGCGGGTGGTGACGCCCACACCAAATTAGAATTACTGCGGTTGCAGTTGGTTGCCAAAGAGCGGGATTATGCTCACCAGTTGGCCATGAGACAGTTGGAGGTTGAAAAAGAGATTCAGCTTAAGAGACTCGAGGTGGAGTTTTCCAAGCTTGACATGGGTGCAAAACGCCATGAGTTTAATGTCAGCAAAAGTCTTCCATTGGTGCCTCAGTTTCGAGAGACGGATGTTGAGGTGTGGTTTAATGCGTTTGAGCGTATCGCTAAATCTCATAAGTGGCCTGATGTAGGCTGGGCTTTAGTTTTGCAAAGCAAGCTTTCTGGAAAAGGTCTTGAGGCTTTATCTACTCTCTCTGTTGAAGCCAGTTTAAATTATGATACTATAAAGGCAGCCGTAATGCGCATTTATGAACTCGTTCCTGAAGCCTATAGGCAAAAGTTTAGGAATCATAAAATTAAGCCTGGTCAGGCAGTGGCTGAATTTGGCCGTGAAAAAGAAGTGTTCTTTAAACGCTGGTGTGATGTTAGTAAGGTTGACTGTGTAGGGCCTCTTCCCCGAAGTAAATCTGGTAACCAATACTTGCTCACCGTAATGTGCGTGGCCACACGTTATCCTGAAGCTATTCCGCTACGTAAGATTACTGCACCAAATGTAGTAAAAGCCCTGATCAAGTTTTTTTCTACATTTGGTTTGCCGCGGATAGTTCAAACTGATCAGGGGACAAATTTTTTGTGTGGTATATTTGAGCAAGTGTTACAGTTACTTTCCATCAGCCATCGCGTCTCCAGTGCGTTCCATCCGGAATCGCAGGGTGCTTTGGAGCGCTGGCATCAGATGGTAAAAGCAGTGTTGCGTAAATACTGTATGGAGACGGGAAAAGATTGGGACGAGGGGGTGCCTCTTGTGCTTTTCGCTTTGCGTGGGGCTGTACAGGAATCTGTGGGGTTTAGTCCTGCAGAACTTGTTTTTGGGCATACAGTTCGAGGCCCATTAGACGTGTTAAAGGAGCAGATTCTTGCAGAGGTCCCTGTTAAAACAAGTGTGCTGAAATACGTCTGTCGTTTTCGTGAATGGCTACATAATGTGTGGGAAATGGCAAAAGAAAATCTGTGTACATTGGTTCCAGTTCTGTGCCAGTTGTGGTCTTCACTGATCATAATCCCCTTGTTTTCCTTGACCGTATGTTTAATCACAATCAGAGGTTGATGCGCTGGGCCCTTGCCCTCCAGAGTTACAATATTGTTGTTCGCCATAAGAAGGGCTCAGATAATATTTTGGCGGATGCTCTTTCTCGGGCATGAGTAATTATGGGGCTTGAATTGTATGGATGAGGTTGTTTGGTTGCTTACGTCAATAGGTTGACGTCTTTTGGGGGGGAGGTGTTACGACTTCGTCTGTTTCTTTTTCTGTTTGTGTATGCAGGCCTGCTATTTTGTTTTGTTGTGTGTTGTGCTTTGTCTCCCCCTTCAGGTTATACTTACCATTTTCCTTACAGATCAGCGCACCTGGATCCAGTTTTCCACTTATCTCCATTTACCCAGCAACCAATCCCCTTTCAATTGCTAGCACTATTTAAGTCCCCATGTTTCTTTGTTCAGGGCGCGTGCGTTTTTGGCCAGGGTGGTGGCAGCGCCCTTGTTTGTGGTTTGTTTTTGGTTATCTTGTGTTAGGTTTAGAAATCTTTAGTTATGTTGTATCCTTTTGATGTGTTGTGATTCTTTTTCTGACCAGTCGTTATTTGTCTTACTTTAGTTTAGTTGTGTACATTATTTTTGTTTATCTTGTTTTAAGCTCCTGGGGGGGCATTGGGTGAGGTTTACGTAGACCTGCCCCGGGGTGTACATTTTTTTTTGGCACACATTAGTTTTCCTGTTAGCCACATTGCCCTATGTTTAGTTTAATGGTGACACCACTCCCTATTTTGTAATTTGAGGTGCTTTTGTGAGCACCTGTTATTGGTGGTGGTTTTGGTTGTTTTTTCTTTTGATTTGGTGTCGCCATTTAGTTTTGTAAACCCTTCGTTTTCCCCCTATGGTTGCTTTTGTTGGTGTAGCATTAATAAAATTTAATCTGCACCTTAAAACTGTTTTGTGTGAGTCTGTTTTCCTCACTTAAGTCTGTTGTACAAATGTTGGCGCTCTGGTCCTTTGGACCCTAGGGGGTGCCGTAACACATGCGAAACTCTGCTACCTCCTTGGTGAGATCTCCTTCAGGCCACCACAGGAACCGCAGGAAGTCTCTGTCTGCTTCTGGGACCTTGACTTGATGGTACATTGCTTGTACATCTCCCATGACTGCAACAGGCTCCTGCCTAAACCTCAGAAGAACTCCAAGCAAAGTACTGTTGAGGTTAGGACCCTGCAAGAGTTGCTGATTTAGTAATGTTCCCTTGAATGTGGCAGCGCAGTCAAACACCACTCGCAGTGTTTTCTTCCTGGGATGATACACCCCGTGGTGAAGGATATACCACACCTTGCTGCAGTCCCCACTCAGCTGCTGGGGACATACTTTCTCTGCATAGCCTTTACTTATCATCTCACTGATGTTGGCACTGTACTCCTTAAAGAAGTGTTCACTCCTTAAGAACTTCCTTTTCAGGCTTGTTACCCTTTGCTTTGCCACAGAGAAGTTATTGGGCAGACACATCTTTCTTAAAGGGCAAGTTTAGTTGATAGTGGTTATCCTTAAGAACTGCGGACCTTTCCACAAACTCCATGAACTTCCTGTCTTCTCTTGATAACCCTCTCTCCTCAGTAGCCCATTCGCTGAAGTCGTGATTGTACTGGTTACTCAGCATTTCCTCCAACTTGCGTACAGAAAACCTGTTGACCAAGGCTGATGTGCACTCGGCATTAAGACTGGAGTCGTCTCTGTGCAAAGGGCTGTTAATGACCCATCCTAATGCTGTTCTTATAGCATATGGGCCACTCCCGCTGCTACTGATGACCTCCCAAGGCTCCAACAATTTGGGTGCCTTGCTTCCTATCAATAGGTCAACGTTAGCATTTATCCTGGGAATTTCTAGCCCTGCCAGATATGGCCACCTTGCCATGTCACCGGCAATTACAATGTTGTCGGCACTTACAGGCATTTTCTTCTGAGTGAGAGTTTGTGGAAGTTCATAGAAAATGTCATTATTAATGGCAGACACTTCCAAGCCTAGGAGCAAGTATGTTGGCACCACTCTTTCTTGCCACATAGTGTGTAAGAGCAGGCCCACCGACAGGGGGGGACAAACGGGTATGTTGTCCCGGGCCCAGGAATGGGGAGGGCCCAGAACTGGGCTCTCATGAAGTTGCGATTAAATTATTTTATTTCATTTCAAAATGTGTTGATTTGGGGGAGAAATGTGCTATATTTGCATTCAATAAATGATTTCTAGATCTTTTGCCTTTATTGTCTTTGAAAAAGGCGTCAAGAACCCCCTACCACCCCTAATGCAAAAATGGTTTGGTCTGACTCTTTGATTAAGGAGAAAAAAAAACACATCGTTTGATCATAGCGCTTCGACAATCAGCATTCGTGCCATTTGCCAACATGCACAAGTCAAGAGCACAGAAAAGAAAAGAGAGGAAGAAACCAAGAGACTCAGGGGCTCACTGCATAAATATTTAAAAAAAAGATTCGGATGATGCAGCAGGTACTAGCAAAGGCAGTGGGGCAGCTGAGCCAGGTAAGACACAGCCAACTTTTTCCAGCCCCGTAAAGTAACCCCAACCAAGGCACGCGCGGCACGCAATTCATGTTACAAACGAGGGGAGAGCAAGTCACACTGAACACCATATCAAACGCACAGGGCATTGAATCATTTCATAACCACAACGGCTTAATAACATTGTGTTTCATATATCTGATTGAAGCCACGAATATTCACATTAGCCCGCAATCATATCCCGCCGTTTCTTGAGTGGTGTGTTCTTCTCTGCTTTTCACACTGGACAGTACGCACGCACAGTATACTATGTTCGCCCCCAGCCCTGCCCGAAATCCCCCGTCCATCGCTGCTCCTTCAAGAGCACCCCAGTCGCGTGATTATAGTAGACTATCCACGAGTTTAGGAAGGCATTGCGGGGGCTGTCGCATGCAGGCTTGGGGCGTAACAGAATACATTTAATGGCGTTCGGTTAAAGGATACAAAATAACAGTAACTGCTTATTCCGTTACAGTACAGGGGGGAAAGATTCAGTGAAATTGGGGATTACTTCACAAGATCACAATATGTGTGAGGTTGCTGGTTTTGGGCTTTTTTTTTCAAGCCTGCATTTTACATTGGCTTTTCGTTTGCTACCTGCGCTCAAACATGTCACAGGAGAGGCTCAATGGGCTGGCAATGCTCTCTATAGAGCACGAACTTGCGAAAAAGCTGGACTTCAATGACCTTATTGACGACTTTGCCACAACAAAAGTCCGGCGCATTGCATTTCGCACCTGAATAGTTGCAGACTAAGGAAATGTTAAAATGTTAAAACTGTAAAAATGTTGAAATGCTAAAATGAAATGGTTGTTGACCGGTTGAATGGTTTTTGAATACCTGCCATTTAAGGGTTGGAGTGAGTAGAGACTGGGATAAGAGAGGTGTGTGTGTGTGTGTGTGTGTGTGTGGGTTGGCCCGGGGTGGGGGGGGTTGTTAGGGGGGGCCCATTCAGAGTATTTTGTCCCGGGCCCAGCCAAAGCTGTCAGCGGCCCTGTGTAAGAGGAACTGGATTCGTTTTCCAGCAAGACGAAACCTGTGCATAAGCTGCTCAGAGCAGAAGGTGGCCGAGCTGCCCGGATCTAAAGAAGGCGTAAGTCTGTATTACTTGGTCACCTTTCACAGACTTAACTTGGACTGGCAGAATGGACAACGAACAGCGATCCGTTCCGGCCCCTGTATGTCCACAAGTTTCAGAGGACACAGATGAATTTGCCCCTAACTCACTGTCGGGCTCTTTGAAGGTGCTGGAAGTAGCCTTTGTGCACCCTGTGCGTGCATCAGTTGCATCATTCTTGTCAAGATGAAGTACAGTTGGATGTCTCTGACTGCATGTTTTGCAGATTAAACGTTTCTCACAGTTCCGACTCCTGTACCCAGTTTGCAGGCAGCCGAAGCAAAATTCTCTCTTTCACAAAGTTCATCTTGTCTCTGTGCTTCTTATGTTTAAACTGTTGACAATGCTCTAAGGAATGATGTTGAGCACAGCATGCACAGTCTGAGACCATTGTAGTGTTACGCCTAGGTGAAGCAGCCCTTGTACCTCTGACACTTTGATACTGCACAGGTGCGACTGTGGTAGCAAAACTTTTCCCTCTGACCCTTTGGTCTGGATGTGACCTTGGCCTATTAACATCCCTTGGTCCAGACATTCCAGATGGTGAGTCACTGATGTTACCATACAAAGGATCAGATAGAATCTGAACATGTCGGTCAACTACTTTGACCAGGTCTTTTAATAGGGCTCCATGCTCTGTTGATTCCAGTATATCATGCACAACAGTTCTCCATCGCTCTCGGAGCTCGAAGGGTAGTTTAGAATTGCTCTTATATTGCTCGGTACGTCCAACTCTTGCATATACTGCAGTTCCTCCATGATGTTGCAGCAGCCTTGTAAAAAGAGGGATTAGGCTTGTAAAGAATTGACATCTTCGTTTTTTATTGGGGGCCAGGACAATGCCTTTTCAATGTATGCCACAGCGATCTTATATTCGTTGCCAAAGTGTTTCTGCAACAGCTGCTTCGCTTTAACATAGCCCACATCAGGGGCCATATGCAGACAGCTACGAACAAGCTCCCTTGGATGCCCCCTGGTGAACTGTTCAAGGTAGTACAGGCAGTCACTCTTGCTGGCCTTTTCTTCAACTCCTTGTTCAAACGCCCTGATGAACGAGATGTACTGAAGAGGGTTTCCATCAAACAAAGGGATGTCTCTTGCTGGCAATGACAGTAAATGTTGTTGTTGAAAGAGAGATGTTATTTAATTTTGCTTGTGAAGCACTGAGAAGAGATCTCCAGATTGCCTTTGGTCCCTTGCTGGCACGTCGAAATGGAAGGCTTGCTGCTCTGTTTCCAGGGCACGATGAGAATGCTGTCTATTTGAACCAGTTCACTCTCTTGGTCTACATACGGGCTGTTGAGTAACCTGAAGATGTAGTGCATCAATTGGTGTTGGTGGGTTGGCTGACACTGACCATTCCTGTATTTGCCGTGGTTTAAGCTGAGGTGCAGGGTTGAATTCCTTAACCATTGGATCCAGTCTGTGTGCAGGTCCTGATTTTTGCATTTCTTTTCCCAAGTAAGAATTCATTGTGTTCGATGCTTTAGCACAGCTTTGGCTTTCAGAGGCCTGTAACACTGCAAGTTTAGCGGCAGATTCAGCAAGCATTGCTTCCAAGCTTTGTTGTTCAATTTTTCTCCTTATCCGCTGCTCTTGTTCCTCCAAAGCATGCTTATCTCTTAAAGCTGCAATACAGGCACGCAATGCAGCCTTCTCAACCTCTGCTTTAATTCTTGAGGAAGTAGTGCTGGACTTACTGCTACCTGCACTCTTCCATGAATGTTTACTGGCTACATTTGAAATACTGTCCTCTGGGTTAATACCATCATCAACATTGTTAACAGCAGAAACAGAAATTACAGTTTGATCAGCACTGGATATCCATAATTGCACATTAGAAATAAAATCATTATTAACAACCATTTTGGCTTTAAACCACGTATCATGTTTATCCTTTTCAGCATCAGGCAACATACCCATCACAGACTCATGAACACCTTTTGTTTCATCACAATTTCACCAAATCATTAAAAACAGATTGAACCTGTGTCTTATCTTTTTCTTTCATGAGACCTTCCAACACATCTCTTAATTTGCCAGTTTTGTTTAACTTAGTTTTCCTTTCAGTTTGCAAACGTTCGAGTTTTTCAACAAATGCCTTAGCAGTCAATTTAACAGCACACTTTTCTTTGTCCTTTTGCGCATCAACGCCATGTTCAACATTGTTCAACTCGGCAGACGGCCCAGATGGCCTGTCCACGATTTCACTTGTCTCCATAAGTTACCCGAGTTCAGAGTTCGCAACGAGTTCGCAACAAAATATCAACGTAGCAGAGTTTGCAACAAAGTAGCAACATCAATTATCCGCCCGAGTGTCACCAATACATTGGATTTTGCCCTGCTATGTGTGCACACAAACTGAATGGCCATTCATTCCTTAGTAGCGCTACATATGCCTACCTCGCGTTGGGCGCCATCCGGTGAATATGTAGACTTTCGGCGAGTGTCACAGCGTTGTCCACTGCAGTGCTGATATCTATTACAATCCAAACAAATGAACTCCCAAGCGTCGCGTAGACCTGCCGTCCTTGGTCTGGCAAACGCAGCAAGCTGTTTCTGTAGCTCCCATCCAAACGCGAATGGCTTTAATCCACTTCGGCGTGTGATGAAACTCCTTCAGCATTGGTAACATGAAGCAACAGTTTTTTGACTAGAGTGTAGAGGCTAAGCTAAATATTTGAAGCCCCTGAGGGGTTGCTAGATGAGCACCTAGTTGACGCGCTTAACATTAGCCACTGAGTTACGTGTCTATAAAGTGAACAGACTCTTACATATGATACGTCGGTGTATTTATTGCACCTCACCAAGATACTCCAGTAATCCAGTGTTCATTCGTACATACAGTCCATTACATTCAATGTAGCCAGCCCAGCGTGGCCTACACAACAACAGTACAACGTTAACGTGAGCATTACCGTAAGCGGTCAAAAAAAACAAAAAAAACAAAACTGTGTGCTCCCCTCCGTCTGGCAACACCTGTTACCTAAACGGTTGTTCCCACCTATATTGGCATGACCCCTAATTACATCAGACTGCCACCTAGTGGGCAAATAAAACCTTACAGGAGAGAGGCCAAATGGATCCTACATATAGAACATTCTAAAGGGTTCACAAACTTCCAAGCACCACTGTACCTGTAGCCTAAATGTGTCCGCATTCATTAATCAGTTCAGGAAAGTATTACCTGTAAAGCAGCCGTGCTGAGCACAGCTACTAGCTACTCAGTGTCCACTGTTGTAGTCTCACTTGCCTCAGATTTCAATTTTTGCACAAAAGCTTCCGCTTCCAATACTGTCAAAAGTGTGCAGTCTTCCCTTGATCGTCACCAGAAGAGTAGCAGGATGGATTATTCCATAGCGCAGGTCACGGATAGAGAGGGAGGACAGTTCTTTCTTTGCCGAGTCAAAGACTTTTCTACGTTTAAGCAGATCAGCAGAAACGTCAGGAAAAAAACATAACCTTCTTATTGTCGACGAGTATCTTTCCATTGGTCCTGGCAGCTTTCATTACCCATACTTTGTCTGCATAATTCAGGAACTTCATCACCACCACTCTAGGTCGCACAGCTACCGGTACTTGTGGGCTCCTTGTTAATTCTGCTGACTCTATGTGCCCTCTCTATAAGCACTGGCCCAGGAAAGTTACATTCACCAAGCACTTCAGGAATCAATTTCTCCAAATAAACACACGTCACCTCCTTCTGTAGACTCGGGCAGACCCACCAGGCGAAGATTCGAGTGGCGTGCACGGTTTTCCAAATCGTCCACTTTTAGCACTAGATCTTCCATAGCCACTTTCATGCTAGTGGCCTGTATTTTCAGAGATGCTGCGTCATCTTCATTGGTGCTAATTCGGTCTTCTGCTTCAGTCATTCAGCCAGTCAGTGCCTTTAGTTCACCCTGTGCTCCCTGGATAGCACTCAGTAGTCCATCAAATCTTGACACAAAAATCCTCCTTCATTGTGTGGATAGCATCACAAATTTGGTCAGAGCTAACAGTATCATCATTGCTAGCATCTGATTTTACTAGCAGCTGGCTGGAAGAGGTATCTATTGATTTAGAAGTGGGTTTTGGAGCTTTGGGTGGTGGTTTCATTGGCATTTTAATTGTTTCTTTAAGAGATAAATAGTAACTGTTCATTAATTTAAAGAGGCTGTTTGATAGCTATTCTATTAATTCCACATGGGAGCTCTCTGTCACACGTCCACCTAGCAATGCGCCATAACTGGAAGTCTACCTCCATACATTTTAATATCATTGAAATACTAATTACCTCTGTTGAGTTGCAATTTAACTGATATATGATGATGTGCCATTGATTTGTTTGCCTTTCTAGATGTGCAATTGTAGGGCAGTATACTCCATTTGTCTACAATGAGGATTTACTCTACCTAGTGTTCAAAAATGGGAACAGAAACAAGCACTAAAAGAAGCCTATTAAGGTAGGAATCACACTGCCCCACACACATTTTCAGTTGAGCAGCAGGTATGTGTTTTTATAGAAAAGTGTCTTAGTGTAAAAGTACTCCATAACCAACAAGATCTTGCTTTAAAGTAAATAATCAGAATTATTTCAAATTAATACATTTCTATAAAGAAAGGCAAAGTGCGTGCAGACAATGTGCCTATGATGTATAGAACCATTTCATTGAAAATATATGGGAGGAGGAAAGGGGGATTATGAAATTGATTATGTCTGTACATCTGAAATGTGTGTGCCTCATGGTGCCCATATTTCCCACACACAAAAAAAGAAAATTGTGTCTAACCTTTTCAATGCCAACATTTTTAGGTTAGTTTCGGATGGTTTTTGTGGTTTTGAGTTGTAGTTGTGCTGGACATTTTGCTAAAACCTTGCAATCACAACTGCTGTATTAGACACTGTTGAACAAAAGGTATGGATAAAATATCTAAAACCACTTAAAATTACCTGACAGACTTAGATTGTATGACGGGTGACTGTGTGTTGCCTATTACAGGATTATCCAGTGGTGCTGAAAGTTCCAAAATGTCTTTTAACTTGCTAAGGCTTGTTAGTGATCATGATTGACTACAGCTGGTAGCTTCTCTGTGCCAATATAAAGTGTTTGTTTGACAAGTACAAGTTATTGGGAGGTACGTATAGCCTCTTTGCCATGGTCTGGAAGAAGAAGACTCCAAACTGAGAAGAAATTGGTTTGGATGGTCAAGAACAGCCCAGGAACAAGCAAAGAACAGGTCTACAATGAACTGGAAGCTGCTAGAACACCAGTTTCACTGTCTACAGTCAAGTGAGTTTTATATCACCATGGACTGAGAGCCTGCCATTCAAGAAAGAAGCCCCTGCTCCAAAATCAACACCTTCTAGCTCAACTAAAAAGTTTGCAGCTGACCACACTGACAAAGACAACATCTTCTGGTAGAAGATTTTATGGTCAGATAAGACAAAGATCGAGTTATTTGGCCATAATGAATAGAAGTATGTTTGTAAAGGTGGGCCAGTCAACCCCAAGAATACTGTACTAACTGTTAAGCATGGTTAAGCAAAGTGGATGGAATAATGGAGTGACTACCAGATAATTCTTCAGCATAACTTCAGACCATTAGCTAGACAGTTGAAACTTGGACACAATTGGGTGTTCTAAAAGGACAATGACTTAAATCACTACAAAGCTGATTATGGAATGGATAAAGCAGGCTAACATTAAGCTTTTGGAATGGCCTTCCCAAAAGTCCTGACCTCAATCCGATTGTAAATGTGTGGACTGTGCTTAAAAGTCAGGTCCATGCCAGGAAACCAACAAATTTAATTGAACTCTATTAATTCTGCCAAGAATAGTGGTCAAATATCCAACCAGAAGTCTGCCAGAAGCTTAAAAAAATCTGGTCAAGGTAAATTAAAAAAAAAAAAAAAAAAGTATCTGGTCAAGGTGAAACATGCTATGGGACATTTAACCAAATATTAGGTGTGCTTTCTGTATATTTTTGACCCTGTGTTGGTTCCAGAAATCACAAAAAACAAATTCTTATTTTTTTTCCTTTTAAAGATGTACAGTATGTTCAATCATTCTGCCATAGAAAAATGACAGTTCAAAGAAAATCATTGAAAACCCAATATTGCCATAACATTCATGTCCATGATGAGTGCAAACATCTATCCACACCTATATATTTAGTTGTATCGATGGCCCTGCTGTGGTCTGAGGTAGAGTTGCAATCTGATTGCTTTCATGTTTGCCTCATTAGACCTAGGCTTATCTTCTCAGCACTGATATCTCCTGGTGTCCTATGGCAAGGTAAAGTTAAGATAAAATTGTGTACTTCAAGTGATTCTGTGGATAAAAACCTATGGCTAAGGTCATTCTGACAGTAGCCATGACCTTACAGTGTGTCAAAATATAGGATGGCGCACAGATAAGTTCTAATTAGGATAAAATGTATCTACTAGGATATACTGAAGGAAAAATAAAGACTTAAGTTAGAATAAGTTATCTTAAAATGTATTAACATCTCATTATCTCTAGCCACTTTATCCTGTTCTACAGGGTCGCAGGCAAGCTGGAGCCTATCCCACCTGACTATGGGCGAAAGGTGGGGTACACCCTGGACGAGTCGCCAGGTCATCACAGGGCTGACACATAGACACAGACAACCATTCACATTCACACCTACGATCAATTTAGAGTCACCAGTTAACCTAACCTGCATGTCTTTGGACTGTAGGGGAAACCGGAGTACCCGGAGGAAACCCACGCAGACACGGGGAGAACATGCAAACTCTGCACAGAAAGGCCCTCGCTGGCCACGGGGCTCGAACCCGGACCTTCTTACTGTGAGGCAACAACGCTAACCACTACACCACAGTGCCACCCAAAGTGAATACATTTTGAAAGTTATTTTAATACAACATATTTCAAACATTATAAAGATCCCTATGTGACCATGGTTTAGGCTAAAATAAACTGGTAATTAGCAGAACTCATCATGCCATTGATATTTCCTGGACTATTAGCTGCACAATAGCTCCAAAGCATCAATGATCCACCACCATATTTTACAGCAGGTATCAGATGCTTGTTTATGTATTCAGTCACTTATTTTTTTTTTTCAAAGAATTTAACCATTATTTTCTTCTTTTTCAAACTGAGTTTGGAAAGACTGAAAGCAATTTAAAAAAATAATATAAATGTTTCAAAAATGACATTTACTTCACAGGTGTGAGTCATTTTGCCACGTTATTTTTTTTTTTTTTTAAAGAAATTGATTTGAGAATTGATTCTTCCTGGGATGGTATGAAGGAAATGTATGCAGTTGTGGCTACTGTTTGGAAATGTAAAATCAATGTGTGTAATGTTTATTTTAATCACTTTTGCATGAGCACCAATAATTTTGCAAACACACACACACTTTAAAATGAATTTATGCTTTATAGTTGTGTACTTTCTCTCGAGTGTATTTTTATTTTTTCATTCTCTTTTACTTTTGGAAGCACTCACATCAGAGGACAACTTTCAGAGAAGAGAGCATGAGAAGAGCTAGCATCAATTTTTGATTTGCTCTACCTTGTCTGGGCTGCATGATGGTGTAGTGGTTAGCACTGTTGCCTCACAGTAAGAAGGTTCTGGGTTCAAGTCCAGGGGCCAATAGGGGCCTTTCTGTGTGGAGTTTGTATGTTCTCCCTGTGTCTGTATGGGTTTCCTCCGGGTGTTCTGGTTTCCCCCGCAGTCCAAAGACATGCAGTTTAGGCTAATTGGTGGCTCTAAGTTGAATGTGAATGGTTGTTTGTCAGCCCTGCGATGATCTGGCAACTTGTCCAGGGTGTACCCTCTCTCTCGTCCATAGTCAGCTGGGATAGGCTCCAGCTTGCCCATGACCCTGCACAGGATAAGTGGTTACAGATAATGGATGGATGGATCTACCTTGTCTCAGCTGCTTTTTATTCTCTGTGATAGCAGTATCTAATAGCCAGGGAGTTTGCAGGTCATATACACTCTTTTGCACAGAAAAGGAAACATCCATCCATTATCTGTAGCCGCTTATCCTGTTCTACAGGGTCTCAGGCAAGCTGAAGCCTATCCCAGCTGACTATGGGCGAGAGGCGGGGTACACCCTGGACAAGTCGCTAGGTCATCGCAGGGCTGAGAAAAGGAAACATTAGAAATATTATTCATTGAAAGACTCAGTTAAAGAAATCAGTTAATGATAGCCAAAATCAATTTAGTCTGTTTCCTACAGTCAGAAGTTCCTGTACTGCTGCATCAATATTTAAAGTCTACTGTATTTACATTCTGTCTTATACCAGGCACCTAAGCCATGTTGCAGGGCAGAATGAAGGTTGTTTCTTTTCAATGCTGGTATGTTACACTTGTCTTGTTAAATGTTTTGCTCAAGATACCAAAGAAAGCCTTGGTGTTGCCTTAGTATAAGGTTTAATCTAAGTCACTTTCTGTTCACACCTTACCATACCATACTTAAACTCAAAAAACCATCTCCATTCAGAATGTGGACGATTAGTTATTATTGCCTCATTACCCTCCTCAGCCCATATTGCATGTACGGTATACACTTCAGCTTCAGACTGGACCATGTAGCCAGGCAATATGGAATATGCATATGATTTAGATGGTGTGCCTTGTAGTTTAAATTATGTTGGCCTGACAAACAACACCTGCCGATATGCAACAGTCAGCAGTCATAAGCTCCATGCTTCTGATCAATCCCTTTCCTAGAGAATACTGAATATTTTTTTCAGTATTAACATGAATGTCTTCCTTAACTAATTAGAATCTGTTGTGTTAGAGCATCTTCCATAAATATTTTTATGCATGGAAGATGACCTCAAGACCTTTCTGCAGTTTGAGCAGAAATATCCCATGAACGTTGTGGCTGCTCTGCACCTGCTTGGTTAGCATTAGCTGGCTAGCCTGGGAAGGCATCTCTCAGCAACACCACTATGCTAACAATATTTAACAGGTGATTGTTAGATGTGTTGAACAGCTAACATGGCTTTCAAAAAATAAGAAACATACAATGCTGTAATGAATGTACCTGTGGCTGGTCTGAACTGCACTGCAATCGTCTGCGAGTTACTGTAGCTGATCCTTCCACAGGATCACCTACAGAAACCTTATGACTTTTACTTTCTCTAGATAGTCAAGTTTGATCAACTTCTCAGCGCTCTGCCAAGGCCTGTGAGGAGCCCTGGCAGGGCTGATCCGAGGACCTCACTAAATCATCCGACCGGTAGTAGTGACGGGCGGTGTGTATAAAGGTCAGAGACTTAATCAATACAAGCTTATGACCTGCACTTACTAGGAATTCCTTGTTCATGGGGAATAATTGCAATCCCCAGTCCCAATCACGATTGGGGTTCAGCAGATTACCTGCACCGCTCGGCGCAGGGTAGGCACACGCTTGTCCAGCCATTGTGGTATGCGTGCAGCCCTGGACATCTCAGGGCATCACAGACCTGTTATTGCTCCATCTCGCATGGCTGAATGCCACTTGTCCCTCTAAGAAGCTTGGGACGCTGACCATGAGGGGCCGCGTAACTATTTAGCATGCCGGAGTCTTGTACATTATTGGAATAACCAGACAAATTGCTCCACCAACCAAGAACGGCCATGCACCACCACCCACAGACCCAGGGCTTGTCACCCCAAGCATGTGAAGACTGGATCCTCAGTGGACTGTGCAGAAGAGACCCAACCCTCATCAGTCATGGTTCAGTGGACAAGAAGGCAACATCCAGCAACCTAGCTGCGGGATGCACTTCTCAGAGCATGGCGAGACACATAGGTCATCCTGGTCATCCTGCTGCATCCCGGACTTCCCCCAGTTGTCTTGGCCACACCTCACCACTGGACCAGGAAGTCAGGGATGAGAGAGTAAAGCTGGTGTTCTGAGCAGCCCTCCCTGACTATAATCCAGGTCCTGCACAAGTCATGTTCCTGGACTAACCTGCACTTCCAAAGTCCTGTGGTGATGGAATGGCAAACCAGCAGGTGAGGATCCACCCAAGCTGCAGTCATGAACCTGCACACAGGCAGCTCAGGCCATAGAGTTGTTCCCCATTGGACTGAAGCAGCAATGGAGTCCTGCAGTCCCCTGAGTGACTGAGCAACCCTCTTTAGGATTGTTCTGCACTCCTCCAAAGCCTAAGGACAGGGTTAGAAAAGGTGCCCTGCTTCACCTCACCCTGGCCAGCTAGCCGGGGCTGGCAGGGATTCCATCACTGTGGCCAAAAGTCAAGAAACATAAGGAAAACTATACTCACCCTTGCATCTTGGAATGTTTGCACTCTGCTAGACAACACCACAGCTGATAGACCTGAGAGGAGAACTGCACTCATGGCCAGAGAGCTTACCCACTACAACATCGATATTGCAGCTCTCAGTGACAAAATATTGTTGCTTCACAGACAAAAGCCAGCTGACGGAGATCGGAGGTGGCTACACCTGCTTCTGGAGTGGCTGCAGCCGCAAAGACTATCGTGAGGCCAGTGTGGGCTTTGCCATCAAGACCTACCATGTATTGAAGCTCACGAGCATCCCTGAGGGCCTCAATGACCGACTGATGACCATGAAGCTCCCACTGGGGAACAAGAAGAACACCATGCTAATCAGCGCCTATGCTCCCACCATGTACAACCCTGACGAGGCCAAGGACAAGTTCTATGAAGAATCGGATGCACTCATTGCTGAAGTCCCACAGTCCGACAAGCTCATCATCCTTGGCAACTTCAACGCTTGTGTTGGCACTGAACACCAAGGCTGAGACAGGGTCATTGGGAAGCACAGAGTGGGCAAGTCCAACAGCAATGGACTCCTCCTGCTAAGGACCTGTGCCTCACATGATCTGACCATCACCAATACCATGTTCCACCTACCAACCCGCAACAAGACGTCGTGGATGCACCCTTGCTCTTGGCACTGCCATGTCATCGACTATGTCATTGTCAGGGCAAAGTACAGGCATGACGTGAGAGTGACCAAGGCCATGTGTGGTACAGACTGCTGGACCGACCACCGCCTCATTGTCTCCAAAATGGCCCTACACATTCAGCCCAAGAGGAGACCCCAGGGCCAGAAGGTCATGAAGAGGCTCAATGTCAGCAAGCTCAAGTCCACCCAGACAGTAGAGGAGCTCCAGCGTGTCCTGGACAGCAAGCTCTCCAACAACCCCAGCAATGAAGCCAGTATCGATGAACAGTGGGCGTCCTTCAGAGACACAGTCCACTCCACTGCCCTTGAAGTCCTCAGTTCGTCCACCAGAAACCACCAGGACTGGTTTGATGAGAATGATGCCAAAATTCAAGCATTGCTGGAGGAGAAGCACCACCTATTCAGAGTCCACCAGATCGACCCCTCCTGTGCTGCAAAGAAGGCCGCCTTCACTAACATGCGCTTTGCTCCACACGTTAGCTTGTCCAGGCCAAGCTCCGTGCCATGCAAGACTCCTGACTCAGTGCCAAGAGCTACGATGCACTCAGAGCCATCTACAGACCACCATCCTCCAGATCATCCCCACTTCAGTGCAGAGGGGTCTACCATGCTCACTGACAAGAAGCTGATTCTGGAGAGATGGGCAGAGCACTTTAATGGTGTGCTCAACCAACCATCAGCAATAAACGATGACGCCATCGCCCGCCTTCCTCAAGTGGAGACCAACCCCGACCTTGATGTCCCTCCCACATATGATGAGATCCAGAAGGCCATAAAGCAGATGCTCACCGAAAAAGCCCCCAGCCCAGATGCCATCCCAGCCGAGATCTCCAAGATGGGAGGCCTAGCACTGCTTGGTCAGCTGACTGACCTCTTCCAGCCCATGTGGAGCAAGAGTTCAGGGATGTCACAATTATCCACATCTACAAGCAGAAGGGAAATCAGCAGCCATGTGACAACCATTGGGGAATCTCACTCCTGTCAATTGATGGCAAGATTCTGGCCCATGTCCTGCTCAACTGCTTGCTGCAGCACCTTGAGCAAGGCCTCCTCTCTGAGAGCCAGTGTGGCTTCTGCACAGGTCGAGAGACTGTGGACATGATTTTTGCTGCTCGCCAGCTTCAGGAGAAGTGCATGGAACAGCATCAAGGCCATACACCACCTTCATGGACCTGACCAAGGCCTTTGACACCATCAGCTGGGAGGGACTGTGGAAGATCGTATCCAAGTTTGGCTGCCTGGACACCTTCATTTCCATCGTGCATCAGTTCCATGACCGCATGATGACCTGCATCCTGGATGACGATGATCTCTCCAAGGCCTTCCCGGTGACCAACAGGGTCAAGCAGGGCTGTGCCCTTGCACCTATGCTGTTCAGCATGATGTTCTCTGCCATGCTCACAGATGCCTTCAGAGACTCTGATGCTGGTATACCCATCAGATTCCAGTATGACAGAAAGCTCTTCAACCCTAGGAGACTCAAGGCCATCACCAAGGTGTCCAATACCACTATCAGAGACTCTTTGTGGATGACTGTGCTCTCAATGCCTGCCTCGAGCAAGAGATGCAGTCTCAGGTGGACAGCTTTGCGTCAGCCTGTGACAACTTCGGCCTCACCATCAGCATCCAAAAGACCAATGTGATGCTCCAACCGGCCCCAGGCAAACCCTACCAGGCAATGAAGGGTCAGAAACTCCAGGCAGTCAACAGCTTCACATACCTGGGCAGCACTCTCTCCCGCTCTGCAACTATCAATGCAGAGATCAACAACCAAGTCTCAAAAGCCAGCAGTGCCTTTGGAATACTGAGAGCAAATGTTTGGGACCAAAGAGGGATAAGCCTGACCATCAAGCTCAAAGTCTATCAGGCTGTGGTACTTACAACTTTCCTCTATGCTTGTGAGACATGGACTGTGTACAGGAAACACGAGAAGCAGCTGAACCAGTTCCACCTCAGATATCTCCGCAACCTCCTCAAGATCCACTGACAGGACAAAGTATCAGACACTGAGGTCCTGAGTAGAGCAGGCATGACCAGTGTCACCACCATCATGCACAAGGCACAGCTCAGATGGGCAGGCCATGTCATTTGCATGCCAGACAACCGCATCCCCAAACAGCTCCTCTACGGAGAACTCTGCCATTACAAGCGTTCTGTCAGTAGCCAGAGAAAGCGCTTCAAGGACAATCTGAAAGTCTCCCTGAAAGACTTCTCAATTGACAGAGTCCTGGGAGTCTCTGGCAGCAGACTGACCAGCCTGGTGTGGTCTCATTTGGCAAGGAGCCAAAGCAGCAGGAGAGCGGTGCACCTCCATAGTCATTGAGAAGCGGCAACTTCGCAAGGCGAGAACATCCAGCACCCCCCGCGCTTCACCCACCCACTGGTGAACCTGTGGGAGAGGGTTCCTCACTCGGATTGGTCTAATCAGCCATTTTCAGGTCCACACCGGATTAACTTCAACCTAACCAGTGGACATGGTCATCTTCTGAAGGATGAACAACTCCAGCTGAATAACCTTTTTTACACACATTTTTGTTTTTGTGTTATGCAATCATTTTTTTTTAACATGGGAACATCATCAGAAGCGTGAGACTGTGTATGTGCACAGCTTTGAGGGAACAGTGTTCTCAGAATAAGCTCTAGAGCCACTGCTGACCAGGATAAAGTGGTTACTGAAGCAGAATAAATGAAAATACGATAATGTTATCTGAAGTACACTGGCTGGCCAAAAAAAAGTCACACACACTAATATTTCATTAGACCACCTTTAGCTTTGATTACAATGTGCATTCTCTGTGGCATTATTTCAGTAACTTTATGAAATGGTACAACATTTATTTATTTATTATTTTATTTCCAGAGTTGCATGAATTTTTCACTGAGATCTTGTCTTGATGACAGGAGAGTCGAACCACTCTGTAAAGTGTTCTCCAGCACATCCCAAATACTTTCAATGGGGTTAAGGTCAGGACTCTGTGGTGGCCAATTCATGTGTGAAAATGATTCCTCATGCTCCCTGAACCACTCTTTCATAATTTGAGCCCTAATTTTATGCCTGTGTCATCAGGGAAGAAAAATCCATTGATGTGATAACTTCATCATTCAGTACATTCAGGTCATCAGCTGATTTCATTTTATTGCCATACAACATTGCTGACCCTCGACCTGACCAACTGAAGCAACCACAGATCATAACACTGCCTCCAGATGCTTGTACAGTGGCCACTATGCATGATGGGTGCATCACTTCATTCTTACCCTGACACACCCATCACTCTGATATAACCTTTTTCTGTTGCTCCAGAGTCCAATCTTTATACTCTGTAGCAAACTGAAGCCTTTTCTTCAAATTAGTATCACTAACAAGTGGTTTTCTTATGGCCACATACAGTGGGGCAAAAAAGTATTTAGTCAGCCACCAATTGTGCAAGTTCTCCCACTTAAAATATGAGAGAGGCCTGTAATTTTCATCATAGGTTCACTTCAACTATGAGAGACAGAATGGGGGGAAAGAATCCAGGAAATCACATTGTAGGATTTTTAATGAATTAATTGGTAAATTCCTCGGTAAAATAAGTATTTGGTCACCTACAAACAAGCAAGATTTCTGGCTCTCACAGACCTGCAACTTCTTTAAGAGGCTCCTCTGTCCTCCACTCGTTACCTGTATTAATGGCACCTGTTTGAACTCATTATCAGTATAAAAGATACCTGTCCACAACCTCAAACAGTCACACTCCAAACTCCACTATGGCCAAGACCAAAGAGCTGTCAAAGGACACCAGAAACAAAATTGTAGACCTGCACCAGGCTGGGAAGACTGAATCTGCAATAGGTAAGCAGCTTGGTGTGAAGAAATCAACTGTGGGAGCAATTATTAGAAAATGGAAGACATACAAGACCACTGATAATCTCCCTCGATCTGGGGCTCCACGCAAGATCTCACCCCGTGGGGTCAAAATGATCACAAGAACAGTGAGCAAAAATCCCAGAACCACACGGGGGGACCTAGTGAATGACCTGCAGAGAGCTGGGACCAAAGTAACAAAGGCTACCATCAGTAACACACTACACCGCCAGGGATTCAAATCCTGCAGTGCCAGACGTGTCCCCCTGCTTAAGCCAGTACATGTCCAGGCCCGTCTGAAGTTTGCTAGAGAGCATTTGGATGATCCAGAAGAGGATTGGGAGAATGTCATATGGTCAGATGAAACCAAAATAGAACTTTTTGTTAAAAACTCAACTTGTCGTATTTGGAGGAGAAAGAATGCTGAGTTGCATCCAAAGAACACCATACCTACTGTGAGGCATGGGGGTGGAAACATCATGCTTTGGGGCTGTTTTTCTGCAAAGGGACCAGGACGACTGATCCGTGTAAAGGAAAGAATGAATGGGGCCATGTATCGTGAGATTTTGAGTGAAAACCTCCTTCCATCAGCAAGGGCATTGAAGATGAAACGTGGCTGGGTCTTTCAGCATGACAATGATCCCAAACACACCGCCCGGGCAACGAAGGAGTGGCTTCGTAAGAAGCATTTCAAGGTCCTGGAGTGGCCTAGCCAGTCTCCAGATCTCAACCCCATAGAAAATCTTTGGAGGGAGTTGAAAGTCCGTGTTGCCCAGCGACAGCCCCAAAACATCACTGCTCTAGAGGAGATCTGCATGGAGGAATGGGCCAAAATACCAGCAACAGTGTGTGAAAACCTTGTGAAGACTTACAGAAAATGTTTGACCTGTCATTGCCAACAAAGGGTATATAACAAAGTATTGAGATGAACTTTTGTTATTGACCAAATACTTATTTTCCACCATAATTTGCAAATAAATTCTTTAAAAATCAGACAGACAATGTGATTTTCTGGATTTTTTTTTCTCATTTTGTTTCTCATAGTTGAAGTGTACCTATGATGAAAATTACAGGCCTCTCTCATCTTTTTAAGTGGGAGAACTTGCACAATTGGTGACTGACAATACTTTTTTGCCCCACTGTAGCTGTATCACTCCTGTGAGTTCTCATCACACTGTGAGTGTGGAAATGATCTTAAGCCTCACTCACAACCCGCTGTAAGTGTTTTGGACATGCATGGGTCGCACGGTTTGGTAGCTCGCAGCCGTGCCACAGGGTCGCGGTGAACCCGGGGGAAAGTTTGGGGGAGGAGTATGGGCAAAGTACTTGTCAGGTACAGGTTGCACACCTGACTTCCTCGAGGCATGGGAAAAACTGCGCCATTAGCCCGTGGAAAATGTATATCTGATGCACGTGATCAGTGTGTGTTCAGTGAGTGTGGAGTGTGTGAGACTTGCATTTTACCAGTTTCCTGCACTACAATAATGGGCTGCACTTGTGAAGCATGTGTAACGCATGTGATTAGCACGTTATAATCACTCATAACTTGTGTATGATGCAAGCCAGGAGTGGGTATAAAACCACCGTGTCTGCAGCATTCTGCATCTGTCTTTCGACTGAAGAACATTGGATATTTTGTGGGAAAATTTGAAAGTTTTTCAGTTTAAAGTTTAGAAAATGGGACCCAAGAAGAAGTGAGCAAAAGTGAAGTAAGGCAGCTGGGCCATAGAAGGTTCACGCTGCACGCTGCATGCTGCACGCTACACGTTCACGTGAAGAACCGGACCCTGGGCCATTAAACTTCATGCTTGGATGTTCACGTGTTGCGTCTGTTCTACTTTGACCGAGTAACCAACAATATGGACTCTTCGGATGACGACGATTGCCTCATTCTGCTTTTACTGAGACAGAGGAAGAGAAAAAGGAACAGAATTTGGAGCCGAGAACACTTCCTTCTGAGAGAAACCCGTGGTGAATTTCACCGAACATTCTATAATCTGCTTGACAATCCCGATGAAGAACTATTTTTCAATTATACCATTCAATTATATTTTTTCTGAAGTTTTCCCCTGAAAGCATAGAGTTATCTCCCTAGACCCGTTCTGACTGGCTGGCGCGGCGGTGACCGCATGCATTGACTGGAATTTCCATCTTCACGCCTAGAAAAAAAAGTGTGCATGTTCATTTCACGCTTCACGCGTGAAGTGTGCAGCGTGCAACGTGAACGCCGTTCTATGGCCCAGAGCAAGTCATGCTACGTTTGTCCACTTTTCTTTACACGCGTGTAGCGTGTAGTGTGCAGCATGCAGCGTGAACCTTCTATGGCCCAGCAGCCTGACCCAACCTGAAACAGCAGAGGGGGAGGAGGAGGAAGAATTTGATGATTATGGTAGTAGCACCGGCGAGCCCTGCACGGACAGGGAGAAGTTTGCCTTCAAGCCGGCAGAAGGCACAGCACCCCGCCAGAGGTATTTTCACAGGTAAATACACATGCTTTAAACATTCATTTCAGTATCTACAGTATATGCTTACCATATGTAATTAATATTATATATGCTGATTTTCATGTACGTTTCAGCTAATTACACCCAGAAGTGAGGACATTGCAATCCCATCATCGCTGTCAGGCCACTGTGCCATTCTCAGTGATAAGGACAAGGACATCCTGACACCCCGTCCCACCACTCAGCAGGAATAGGAGCGGGACAGTAGCTCGGAGTCAAAGTGTGTTTCAGTGCTCAAACTGTTGGGCTATTTAGTTGGGATTTTTTACAATGTAATAAAATGCATTATTCCCTTATACTCATGTTTTATTATTTGATGTTTGCATGGTAAATGAACATATACTCAAATAAAAACAGCAAATGAGGTGGTCTTCTTCCTTTCTACAATGCTACACACTGCATAATTGGTTCCTTGGTTCCTCCCCAATATATATACCCAGAGTCTTGCCCCTTGTGTTGTGTGCAGGTCACGTGCGCTGCGTGCACGCCACACATAGGGGTAGAAAGTGAGATGTACTTCTGTCTTGCAGGCCACACAAATAGCAAGTGTGGAATACTTGTGTAGTACTTCTGAGGCACGTCATTCGTACGACTGTGCGTCACTCATGCATCTTACTGTCATCGCAAAAAGCCCCTACTAGCCGTGCTGCTGACTTGGTTCTGGTGTACAAAAGGAGTACGGGTCCCGTACATAGTGTATGCATTCTTGATTTGTCGCAAGACCCGTATAATTTGCATGTGCAGGACCAAAAGTCTCCATGGGCAGTCTGCAACCTTCTACGGCGCTGAACACACGTAAGGGTCACACAAGTCTCAAGCACGGTTTTGCCAAATTTTTTACCATAGACTGCCCGTAGCAGCATGTACGGCAGGTTGTGAGTGAGGCTTTACTTTCACTGTTAAACATAACTGAGAGTTCTGCGGTCTCTTTTTTTAAATGATTCAACTTCACCAAGCTTTTAAATAATCTCTGATCATGGTCAGTCAAGATTTTTTCTGAGCACATTTCTTCCATGAAGTTGATGGTTCACTACTATCCTTCCTGGTTTTGATAATGCACTGGACAGTTCTTAACCCAATTCCAGTCATTTCAGCAGTCTCCTTAGTTGTTTTATTTGCTTGATGCAGGCCAGTAATTTGACCCTTCTGAAACACAGTGACATTTTTCCACAACCATGTCTGGAAAACATGGTTGTTCAAGAAATGAGAAGTTACTCACTGCATCAGTTAGGGTTAAAAGAATTGCTGCCAGCTGAAACATATTAATCACTGCAGAAAATATCCAATCAAAGGCTCTTAAGCTGGGCTGCCAACTCTCACGCAATGAGCGCGAGACACACGCATTTGATTGTCTTCACATGCTCACACGCCATACCTCTGATTTCTCACGCTAGAAAAAAAAATCTAGTTTATCTATCTAATCTAGGCTACCCATTGCATCGCGCCAACCACTTGCGATTGATCAATTACGCCTTACGCACGGCTAAACAGGCAGAGAGGTGTTCCCTTCTGTACACACTCCCCTATGGTAGGTGGCGCATCTAATGATGCTGCACTCGCCGGAAGTTGGATAATTGCCTACCGTCAATTTAGAGGAAGAGGAGAGAGAAGGTATCTGAGTTGAAGGCAGGTGTCTCAGACAGGTTTGTACATATGCACGCCAATGTGTGGTGTTACTGGCGTAATTATGAACTTGTATAAAGTTTCTTAAATCGTTTTAGCCTACAAGTGTTGTGAGAATATTTAATGCCATATCGAGAGCTGTGTACTAGGCATGCTAAATCATTATAGGCCTCCTGCCGTGCCACAGCCTCTATCTTCCCCAACAAGCAGCACGGGAGAGCACCTCCTTAGCACACGTTTATTAAGGCGCATTTTTAGTTTGTTTACTGTATGTTATCATACTTTATGACTTTATTTGAAGCCATACTGGAAATGTTGTAAAATAAAGCAAGTAAGAGATAATATTACAAATGCAAGAAGAGCCATTAGCCACCATACCTATTGTTTATTTACAGGGTATTTATTTTTAATTATTTATGATGTATGTAATTGCTCAGTTAAAGTAAATAAAGCATGGTCACCTGTAATATCAAAGAACTTGAACTTGTGAATAATTAAAAAAAAAAAAAGAACAATATACTGAAGAGACAGGGTTTCAAAGAGGGCAAGACAGGTAGAGAATATTTGTCAGATAACAGGCCCTGACGAATGCTATATTACTAATAAGAAACATAGATAAGAAATAAATTAATAATATATTAATATAGCTTATTTAAGTATGACCAAAATTTTTAAGCCCAACTTTGTATGCACATTCCCACCTATGGCCAAGGTTCAGGTTTTGTGTTTCAATACTGTTCAAACTTAATCATTTTAATGTTTCTTGTAGCACATGCACATTGCTTACTGTTTAAGCATTTTATTTGTTCTTTTGCTGTTGATATTTTTCCCCCATGCCAATCTTCTGCTGAACCCAGTGGTGGGGAAAGCCCTTAAATGCATAATGAATAGTCAGTGAGGGACAATCTTATTTTTTGCAACAGTTATTAAAAACTTAACATTTAGTTTCAATTCAGAAGGTGTTTAGGCTTAGCTGATGAAATATTTTCAAACATGAACTTGCCTTTAAATCTGAAACAGAGGTCTATAGGGCTACAGGAACATTGGCAGTCATCTGTAGTTTTCTAGTGTGGGGGCTTTTAAGCCAAAACTTGGTGCTTTTGTTGGCCACAAGCTGAAGGCCTGGCAAGTCAGGGTGTGTAAGAATGTAGGTATGGCACAGCAGGCCACTCCAAAAATCCACCAGAATGCAGGAACATCTAAATCCAAAATCTCAAACCCCCCCCATTGTCCATCTCCAGCTGGACGACCCACAAACAAAACACCAGAATGCAGGGGGGACAAGTGAATATCAAACTGAATACAAAATTCCAACTTACTGCATGGTGTGCGGAAAAATTTTGCCGTCGACTAACTAAGCTAAATATTTAAGTTAGCTAGGCTGCATGCGTAACACTTCACTTTTATGTCTTCACTCTGTGACACTCTCAGCCAACATGTACACTGTATATTGGTGGGTGATTCTTAATTTTTGTTTGTGTTGGTACTCCTAGTGTTCTGAAATGAGAGCACCAGTGTTAAGTGATGAATTCTAATTTTTATACAGGACATGGATACAAAAATTCATTCTGGTGCACTAACCCTTTCAATTTGGTCAGGGTTGTTGTGGATTCAGAGTCTATCCCAGGAACCCTAGGTGCTAGGCAGGAAACACTCTTGTTTCACCTTTAAAATATTGCTGCTATTGATTGAGGTTTGTGTGAAAGTGGGTTATACTTTGCATGGTCCAGCAGGTCTATAACAGAGGAGAAGCTGCACAGTAGTGTCATCCCATGTCATAATAGTTGATGCACTTTCATTCATGTTATTTTGGATGAATCTAGGGGGCAACTGTGAAGCAAATTCCTGGCTTATTATTGGCTTGTTTGATCAGAGTAACACTGCACCCCAATCATGTGGTTGTTTCTGAGGAGCAGAATTAGAGCATGATGAAAATTGATAAAATCTCACTGATTTCACACAGGACTTGAATGTTCAGGGAAAGTATAGAAACAGGTTCTTAAGAATATTTCTTTCCTTGGGGATAACCTCATCCGAACTGTTCTGTACACATAACTGAGCTGGCCAGTTTTCCTTCCTTCCTTTCTTTCCCTCCTTTCTTTTGGTTAAAAGGTATATGGAGGGGCCTAAATGTAGGCTGTATATTAATCATATGACAACTTTTCCTCATTATACCAGCCCTGACAAAGCAATGGCAATATGGACTTAAATTTGAGATTATCTCAGTATTTCACTATAATAAGGTAGAACATGTAGCAGCAGAATGAATCACATTGTGCAGAGCTTTTACACTTTCGACTCCAGTAAGATTGCTTGTGTGATTTTGTCATTACACCTAAGGTTGTATGACTGGCCAATTAGAGCACATATTAGGAAGAGACATAGCTTGGTTTTATGATCCCTAGATTTTCTCAGTCTTTTCAGGGTGGCTAGTTTGTCCTCATTAAACTCTTAGACACCTAATATTTCACTATGCGTGCTCACAGTTGAATGCACCAAGGTGTGTCCAGTGCTGACAATTGCCTCTATTACACTCTTCTCTTTTCATAATTCAATGCCAGTAATTTTCTGTCCTTGCTAATGTAGGCAACACAGAGAAGGCAGGCTTCTATTGATAGTTGTATTGATGCTTGAACCATTACAGCCCTTTGAAGCCCTTTTTTTTTTTTTTACAGAGAAGGTTAAAAAATTGTGTCTTGTGATTTAGAGAAGCCAACAACAATCGAAAAAATATTTTTTGAATAACTCACCCAAATGAACTAACAAACTGAACTTAATGATTCATACTCCTGACTCTTTGTCTTTCTACTGTCTACTAGCAGTAGAGTGCTGTCTCTCGTTCATTCATCTCTCTCGTTCATACCTTGCCCCTTCCTGGTTCTTTGCAGAACTAGCCAGATACTGAAGACAGATCAGCTCACCGACATGTCAATCAAGCAAATGACTGCAGGAGCCTAGAGTAAGAGGAGAAGATTTAGATGACAGAAAACTGGCTATGTCAACATAGCCTATTTGTCTTATCCAGATATGCTATTAGAGAACAAAAACCGGTGACCTGCCTTCTTTTATTTGTAGTTGTTTAGAATTTTAGTGAATAAACCAGCTTTTTAAGCTGGAAAAGACATAGCCTACTAAATGGACCAGCAACCACAGTGGAAACATAGAATGCTATTTTCCATAAATCTAGTTGTCTTTAATAATTTTTGTAATATTTGAAATAGATGATGGCACGATGGTGTAGTGGTTATCACTGTCACCTCACAACAAGAAGGTTCTGGGTTTAGGCCCAGTAGCCGACGGGGGCCTTTCTGTGTGGAGTTTGCATGTTCTCCCCGAGTCTGCATGGGTTTCCTCTGGGTGCTCCGGTTTTCCCCACAGTCCAAAGACATGCAGGTTAGGCTAATTGGTGGCTCAAAATTTACTGTAGGTGTGAGAGTGAATGGTTGTTTGTCTTTATGTGTCAGCCCTGCGATGATCTGGTGATTTGTCCAGGGCGTATCCTGCCTCTCACCCATGGTCAGTTGGGATAGGCTCCAGTTTGCCCGCAACCCTGCACAGGATAAGCGGTTACGGATAATTTGAAACAGACACGTAATAAAAGCAATTCAAATGATTTCACAAAACAGCATGCATGGTGTCTTTTGTAGTTATTGGAAATCCAGGTGACTTCTTGGCTATTTTCTGCACAATTTATTTATTTAGTATTATAATATTCAGAACATTTCAATTACATATCCTAGGTAGGCTACTTATAAACATGGTTCTGTAATATTAATTTCAGTGAGTAAGACTGTCTCTTGACAGACTGAAAACTCAACCAAGGCTGACTGTAGAATCTGATTTGCTCACTGACATGTCAAAAACTGCAAATGAACGATTATAGGAGCTGAACTGTAGGGCGGCACAGTGGTGTAGTGCACTGCTGCCTCACAGCAAGAAGGTTCTGGGTTCGAGCCCAGAAGCCAATGGGGGCCTTTCTGTGTGGAGTTTGCATGTTCTCCCTGTGTCTGCGTGGGTTTCCTCTGGGTGCTCTGGTTTCCCCCCACAGTTCAAAGACATGCAGTTATGTTAACCTGGGGCAGCCATGGCCTGAGATTGGACTGAACCATGCTTGATCAAGGGCATTTAACCCACAACTGCTCCCTGGGTGCTGTAGCATAACTGCCCACTGCTCTGGGTATGTGTGTGTACTCATTGCTCACTTGTGTGCATGTGTGTGTTCACTGCTTCAGATGGGTTAACTGCAGAGGTTAAATTTCACTGTTTGCTTAAGTATGTGCTGGAGTGTACATGTGACATATAAAGGCTTCTTGGCTTGGCCTCTTGAATGATTCAGAGAAACAAACTGCAATATATCAGTCATTCCAGAAGTACATATGAATGAAACAAAAACAAATTTTGTGAACAAACTGAATGAAAAGAACTTGTTCACCTAAATGAATGAGAATTTCCAATACTGTGATTCCCCCACTACGTAGCAGTGGTTTCCCAGCAGGTTCTGTGACCAACCCACAACAGTGACAAGTCTTGATATGGCAGGGTAGACAAATCATAAATTTTTTAGCTAGCTGAGCAGGCAATTCTAAGCTCCAGTGTACTTGCCCAGTGCCATGTTTTGATTGCAATAGAAACCTAACCAACTACGCTAAAACAATGGTAGCTAATATACTGCAAGCTAGATCACCAAGTTAGTTCACTAGTGCATTAATACAGACTAAAGAAAACAAACAAGTAGTACATTATGTTCATGCTCTTGACAACAAGTCAGCAAGTAGTTGGCCAATGTTTTGCCTATGTACTAAGGTGTTCTATCCTTGCATCACATGTATAAAATATATTATTTGAGTGGCTAGTCACTTTATTTTCTCTCAACCTCGTTAACACTGAGGTAACTGCAGGTTATGCTAGCAGGAGAGTTAAATAACAGCTCAGTGTTCAAAATACCTGTCTGCAGTCTGCATTTTGCAGAATGATTTTCAAGATTACAGAAGAAAAATTAAACAACCTGCAATTTTGCAGAATGAAAAAAAAATAAATAAATCAGGCTCGAGATACAATGGTTCTCAATTTAGCAAACTAGTGGCGCTATAAATAAACTGAAACCTGTGCTGCACGAACCTGACGGCATTTTCCAGGTCAAGGTAGAGTAACATTTACGTAATACTGACAAAAGGCAACAACAACCAAATAAGGGCAGTTGCCATTTTCCAATGTAAGATTTCATCACTTTTAATACCCGCCGGGAGGACCTGACAACTACCTCGGCAGTGTTCGGCAGTTTCCACCATGCATCTCCCAGAATTCAATGTGGCACAACAAACATGGCTCCCAAGAAGAGGATTGGTTCTTCGGGGCAAGAGTCCAACAAAAACGCCAAGAAAACAAGGACGATTTTGTCGTATCTCGACAAAACCGGCAGCTAGCATGACTCCAACAACAACAGATCACGTGTCTGCGAGGGTGACAAAAATGAAGACGGTTGCTACTGACTAGTTCTTATACAGTACATATATTGTGACATCACGAGAGGTTGGCCGGCTCTCAGCAGGACCCTTCAATCAGTGCAAGGACACAAAGGTTAAAATAAATCAAGATTTTTAAATGTTATGCCAGGAGATTAAACAGAAAAGGTATCTCAAAGTCCAATGTTCAAACAAAGATGGATTCCCAAAAGTCAAACTCAAACAATGTCTCTGGCTTTAGAATAACAAAATTATAGGCAGGTTTCCTTCAGTCCAATATCCTTTTCACAGAACAAACAAAATCTTCTGCCTTACTCGGAATCCAGTCAACAATCCCTGTAGTCTTCAGCCCGGTGGCGGTCCAGTAGCAGGCATTCATAACACAGGCAAGTATTTCAGTGAAAAATCCCTCAGGTAAGAATTCCAGATAAGCATTTCAATGAATACTCAGCAAGAGAATCCATGAACCTCACTCCTCCACCTTCACACTGAGAGTTTTGAGCTCTCACAAAGCCCTCTTACTCATTAGGCCCTCATTGGCCACAGGTGTGTTGCCGTGTTGTGTGCTGGGGGGTGAAGTTCCCAACTCCACCACCAGATGGAGTTATAGCTGCCAGTGGTTGGAGCCATCTCCGTGGAATATAGCGCCCCTCCAAGACGCAGCCTCTCGGGATGTCACAATATATTGGTAAATTGTATAGGTTTGTATATATTGTATTGTTGAATCATGCAAAATTATACTGATATTATATCCCCTTTGAAGACAGCAACAGTATTTTACCTTTATTCATAGATACTTTTGAATATTTTGTTTTCTCATACCAAGCTACACTAATACATGTTTTGTGTACATGTTCTATTTTTTTTTTTTTACTAGTGCTGTCTTGCCTGTGGTGCAGACTAGCACAAAGTAAAACAGTTGCCCTGTAAGACAAAGCTCATAGGTTCAGTTCTGTAGCTCTCGGTTCTGCCATGATTAGTTTGTACCCAATTCTCTGTTGTTAGTTTAGAGCAGTGAAGCCCCTGCAGTAGTTCTCAGTTCAGTTCATGACCTTGCACTTTAGAAGCCAGGCAAACACAATGAACCCAAACATCTTTCCATTTGCCCGTTGGGTTTTATTCCTTAATGGCATCAATTCTTTGCATCATCGTAAGATGTAACAGAGTGTAGAATTGAAACCTTGCTTTCAATTTAAAACTATAGGTCGCAGATGCAAACACTGTGAATGAAGTCCATTTTGGGTAACAATCTATTGTTCAAGCTAGAAACTTAATCTTGACAAAATGTAATATGATGTGTAACATGAAAATGAATGTTTTGTTTCTTGAAGAACAGTTGTGTTCTATTTTTTATTGTGGTGATACCTTTTATTAGTATGTTTTGTGGAAGGATAATGTGTGGGTGTGATAACTAGTACATTTATGAATTAGTTGGTATACTTCAAGTTGTAGTAGCCTGTAGTGTCAGGGCGAGGGGGATGAAAGACCTGTGGAGGTATCATGGAATGATAACTTTGCTGCAGAGAAGGATCTGTGAAGACTGAAATTAAAAATAGAGTGAGAGAATAAAGAATTACAGTAATGCTATGAGTTGTAAAGCTAGATATGATGTAAATATAGGCATTATTAGATTGAGAAGGGTGTAATATGGAGGCTTGTGTATTTGCAGAAAATATTTCCAAATTACAGAACAAAATTTTGACATTCTGCAATATTGCAGAACACTGGAAAAAAGTATTTCGACCACTGCAGCTGTACACTGTGCTTTGTTCCTCTCAGGTTTGTCAGTGTGTTTGAACAAAACTGTCAAATAGTCTAGCACAAACTGCTGAAAAAGTTAATGCTGACACCTTTCTGTTTTAGCCAGAATTAACTTTTTCAGCAGTTTGTACTACAGTAGGTCTTCCTTGGGATTGGACCATATGGGCTAGCCTTTGTGCTCCATGCAAATCAGTGGGCCTTCGACACCCATGACCCTGTCGCCAGTTTACAGGTTGTCCTTCCTTGGACCACTTTTGGTAGGTACTAGCCACTGCATCCCAGGAACACCCCACAAGATGTACTATTTTGGAGATGCTCAGACCCAGTCATCCAGCCATCACAATTTGGCCCTCGTCAAAGTCGCTCAGATCCTTATGCTTGCCCATTTTCCCTGTTTCCAACATATCTACTTCAAGAACTGACTGTTCTCTTGCTGCCTACTATATACCACCCCTTGATTTGTGCCATTGTAACGGGATAATTCATTTTATTCACTTTACCTGTCAGTGGTTATGTTATGGCTGATCGGTGTGTGTGTGTGTGTTCCATACGTCAATGTTTGTTATATATTTCCTGTTTGGTTTGCCATATTTCATGTATATATGGTGCGACTTTTGCACAGCATGTATTTCTTTCTCTCTCAGACAGGCCTGTAACAAATTCAGTTGGCGAGATAACTACAGACCTGCTCAGGATCTCTTGAACATTTAATTGCAAATCGTCTTGCTGCAATTTTTTTTTTTTAAACACTAATGTGGCCTTTTTTTGAATAGGTTATTGCACAAACCATAGATAAGCACCATTACTTTTTGTCGGTGCTGAAATCACTGCAGGGTGACATGGGTTTTTCCAATTGTCCACATTATCCTGGTTCTTTCATCTCCAAAGTCTTCTGGTATTGATCAAGCCGAGACAGGTCATCAAAGAACAAAGATATTTGGTTATGCTATTGTCATCTATATTATGCCAACAACCTCCCATCCACAAATTCAAGTCCAAATCTATATCATTTCTGTCCAAACTGATGAAGACATTTTGTGCAACAGCTGACAAAAACAGCAATTTAATTGATCTCCAATGCTCACAAAAAGCTTTTTCTAAATCCTGAAAACAAATCTAAATAACCTACTGTCAGCCAGAGCTTATCAGCCTGCTATAGAGGATGCAGGATGTATGAGCAGTGATTACGTTGTCAAAGGTTTTTTGGGTTTTCTTATTCATATAAGCACCAAATAAACATTCCAGTGTTGTTGAGGTAAGAAGTATATTTGGAAAGAAGATTATTTCAGCTAACCCATTGTAGGAATTCGAGCAGGTGGGTGGAGCACAGAAGTACGGCAGACCAGAACTGAGTTCCAAAAACTCTTTATTTGCACTTTTCAGTGATGATTTTACACTCTCCCAGCCACACACGCACGCACACACACAAGTCATCTGGTTGGGGAGAGAGCTCCCTTCCTCTGCTCTCTCTCTCTCCTTTTATAGGGCGCGGTCACTGGGGAAGACACACAAACACAGGTTAACTGACATCAGGTGCAGTGATTCTGCCACTTACCTTCCCTGACTCTGCCCTCCATTCACAGATCGACGCTTGACCACACCCCCACTGCCACATACCCCCACCGCCCGACTCAGGCCAGGCAGCCGTCCGGCCTGCAGCCGACTCCCCCCCCCCTTGACGGGAGAGGAAATCCGCCACGACCATCTGCGCCCCCGGCCTGTGGACCACCTTGAAGTTAAAGGGCTGGAGTGCCAGATACCAATGGGTGATCCACGCGTTGGCATCCTTCATGCGGTGGAGCCACTGGAGGGGCATGTGGTCTGAACAGAGGGTGAAAGGGTGTCCCAGTAGGTAGTAGCTGAGGGCGAAGACTGCCCACTTGATGGCCAGGCACTCCTTTTCTATCGTGCTGTAGTGGCCCTCACACACCGACAGCTTCCTGCTGATGTACAGCACTGGGCGATCGTCCCCCTCCACCTCCTGGGACAGAACAGCCCCCAGCCCTCTTTCAGATGCATCCATCTGCAACATAAAGGGGAGAGAAAAGTCAGGGGAGTGTAACAGTGGCCCCCCACACAGTGCAGCCTTTACATCAAAGAAAGCCCGCTGGCATTGCTCCATCCACTGGACTGGATCTGGTGCCCCCTTTTTAGTGAGATCAGTCAGCGGGTTGGTGACGTCCGAATAATTAGGTATAAACCTACGATAGTAGCCAGCCAGCCCCAGGAACTCTCTCACCCCCTTTTTGGTCTTGGGCCTCGGGCAGGCCGCAATCGCTGCTGTCTTATTAATCTGGGGAAGCACCTGCCCATTGCCCAAGTGGAAGCCCAGATACCATACTTCCACCCGCCCAATCGCGCGCTTCTTCGGGTTGGCTGTGAGTCCCGCTCACCTCAGTGACCTAAGGACAGCCCTTAGGTGTTGTAAATGCCGCGGCCAGTCATTACTATAGATTATATCGTCTAAGTATGCGGCCGCATAGGTGGCGTGGGGGCGGAGGACCCTATCCATAAGCCGCTGGAACGTAACGGGCGCCCCAAACAGCCCAAAAGGAAGTGTGACAAATTGGTGTAAGCCAAACGGTGTGGAAAAGGCCATTTTCTCTTGGGATAATGGAGTCAAGGGGATCTGCCAATATCCCTTTGTCAAATCCAGTGTCGAATAAAAACGAGCCGTGCCTAGTCGATCCAGCAACTCGTCAATACGAGGCATTGGGTACGCATCGAATTTAGACACCCCATTGACTTTTCTATAGTCCACACAGAACCGGACCGACCCGTCAGCCTTGGGAACCAAGACCACCGGGCTGCTCCAGTCACTGTAGGACTCCTCGATGATGCCCATGTCGAGCATGGCCTCAAGTTCTTCCCGAACCACCTTTTTCTTGTGTTCGGGCAGCCTGTAAGGGTGGCTGGACACTACCACCCCTGGGGGTGTCTCAATGTGGTGTTCTATGAGGCGGGTGCGGCCGGGCAGGGGCGAGAACACATCCGAAAATTCGGTCTGCAACCGGGCAACCTCCGTGAGTTGGGTCGGGGAGAGGTGGCCTCCACAGGGGACCGGAGAGGTAAGCAATGTCAATGTTCACTTTTGAACTTCCAGCCCCAGCTCCGCCTTCTCTGGAACCAACAACACCAATGCCATGAGGACCTCCTTGTTCCAAAGTTTGAGCAGATTGAGGTGGTAAATCTGTAGTGCCCCACCCCTGTCCGTTTGCCTCACCTCATAGTCGATGTCCCCGACTCGCCGTGCGACCTCAAAGGGTCCTTGCCATTTGGCGATCAATTTGGAGCTCGACGTGGGCAACAGCACGAGTACTTTATCTCCTGGT